>NC_052090.1:17114703-17416003 GCF_015852505.1 Tachyglossus aculeatus | reverse complement strand
ATTTTGGGGCCCCTCCCTGTTGGAGACAGACTACGAGACTGGCTGTGGACCCAAATTGGCTTTCCAGCTCATTTGTTCTGAGAGAGACCAGATGCACTAATATTAATAATAAAAATGGTGTTTGTTAAGCGCTTATTATGTGCCAGGCACTGTGCTAAGTGCCGGGGTGGATACGAGCAAATTGGGTTGGACACAGTCCCTGCGCAACACGGGGCTCACAGTCTCGATCCTCATTTTACAGATGAGGTAAGTCACAGAGACATTAAGTGACCTGCCCAAGGTCACACAGCAGACAAGTGGCAGAGCTGGGGTTAGAACCCATGACCTTCTGACGCCCAGGCCTGTCCTCTATCCATTATGCCATGCTGCTTAACCCTAGTGATCTGAATGCAGGTTAGGGAATTCTGATTGTTAATCTTTGACCTGCACTAATTTGTTGTGTAACCTTGGGCAAGACTCAACCTAATTCTGTGTTTCATTTCCTCTTCATTTCCCTAATAGGAGGGTGGTAAAAAAGAATCGCCTCTAATACAGTGCTTTGAAATCCACAGAAATCTGCTGAAAGTGCCTCGTAAACATCCCAAAGAAGCGCCTAGTTTGTATCTTTAAAATGGTGGTTTCATGGGGCATACCTTGGAGATTTACAAAGGGAAAGGTAGGTGGGAGAGAGGCTAGAGAGGAGAAAAATTACAACGTGACCACTTGCGGGCTATCCCAGGCAAGCAGGGCTTCAGGGGCATTGTGTGACTCTGTGTTTGAATTTAATTTCCATGCTGTGGGCAACAGGGACCGCTCCAAAATGGTCTGATTGATCCCCTCATGTCTGTGGGGCCACTAGTAGCTTATGCCATCCTGGCTGCAGGGAAAATGAGAATTTATTTTATTTTGTTAGTATGTTCGATTTTGTTCTCTGTCTCCCCCTTTTAGACTGTGAGCCCACTGTTGGGTAGGGAGTGTCTCTATATGTTGCCAATTTGTACTTCCCAAGCGCTTAGTACAGTTCTCTGCACATAGTAAGTGCTCAATAAATACGATTGATGATGATGATGATGATGATGATGAGTCCTGTTATTGCCCTCCCGGGGCGGCAGACCTGTCTTCCCTTGGGACGAAGGCAGTGAGCCAGCCCAAGCTGGAAATCACCAGGTGGCAGTCGGCAGAATTTTGTAGAGACACCAGGGACCTAGAGAGACTCTCTAATAATAATAATAATAATAATAATAATAATAATAATAATAATAATAATGGCATTTATTAAGCACTTACTATGTGGAAAGCACTGTTCTAAGCGCTGGGGAGGTTCCAAGGTGATCAGGTTGTCCCACGAGGGGCTCACAGTCTTCATCCCCATTTTACAGATGAAGTAACTGAGGCCCAGAGAAGTGAACATAGCTGACAAGCGACGGAGCCGGAATTTGAACCCATGACCTCTCACTCCAAAGTCCGGGCTCTTTCCACTGAACCACATTGCTTCTCTAGAAGTGAGTGCTTTTTTTAAAGGGTATTTGTTAAGGCCTTACTATGTACCAGGGCACTGTATTAAGCACTGTAGTAGATACTGTACTAGGTACTGTAGTAGCACTGTAGAGAAGCAGCGTGGCTCAGTGGAGAAGAGCCCGGGCTTTGGAGTCAGAGGTCATGGGTTCAAACCCCAGCTCCGCCAATTGTCAGCTGAGTGACTTTGGGCAAGTCACTTAACTTCTCTGTGCCTCAGTTACCTCATCTGTAAAATGGGGATTGAGCCTGTGAGCCCCCTGTGGGACAACCTGATCACCTTGTAACCTCCCCAGCGCTTAGAACAGTGCTTTGCACACTGTAAGCACTTAATAAATGCCATTATTATTATTATTATTATACAAGATGATCAGGTTGGACACAGTCCCTGTCCCACATGGGGCTCACAGTCTCATCCCCGTTTTACAGATGAGCTAACTGAGGCCCAGAGAAGTTAAGTGACTTGGCCAAGGTAACACAGCAGATAAGTGGCAGAGGCAGGAATAGAACCCAGGACTCTGTGCCTCCCTTTCCAGCATTCCTGGGCCAGGTTGCCTGTTGACAGTGGTCGGCTACAGTTTCACCCAGGGCAGTGCATAGCGCAGTGGTGATGGCAGAGTGTCAGCCTTCCTTGGGGAGAGCTTGTTGCTCCCCTGCAGGGAGCTCAGAAAGGGATGGGCTCAATACCAGTCCCTCCAGAATGCAGGCTCCTTGAGGGCAGGGAATGTGTCTGTTAGATTGTTATATCGTATGCTCCCAACCACTCAGCACAGTGCCCTGCACATGGTAAGCACTCAGTAAATACGATTGACGGACTGACTGACCACCAGAAGCAGCATGGTGTAGTGGATAGAGCATGGGACTGGTAGAAGAAGTCTTGGGTTCCAATCCCAGCTTCACCACTTGTCTTCTGTGTGACCTTGGGCAAGTCACTTCACTTCTCTGGGCCTCAGTTACCGCATCTGTAAAGCGGGGATTGAGACTGTGAGCCCTACATGGGACAGGGACTGTGTCCAACTCGATTTGCTCGTATCCACCCCCATGCTTAGCGCAGTGCCAGGCACACAGTAAGCACTTAACCAATGCCATCATTTTATTAATTTTATTTTTTTACTACAGTGGGAGGGACCTCCAAGCCTTTCATCCATCCAACGATATTATTTTTATCATGGGGAGGGAGGTAAAGATAGGACCATTTGCATAGAGAACCTCTTTAGCCATTTTAATAGCCCTTGTAACTCAATTATAATTATTTGCATCCTCCATCATAAATTTTGGTTTCTTTTTTGTTTTACTAATTCCTTCTACTCGGTGGACTTTAGCAGTCCCAGTGCAGGATTATAAATGTATTTAGCCTTTTATTGTTTTCGATCCAACTCAGCTATAAAATGCTCTTCAGGATATTTCCACTCACAAATCTCATTATCGATTGTTTGCTCCAGCAAACATTTTGTGTTCCTTGTCAGGTTTAATTAAGAATGCGGTGGAGCCACAACCATCGTCTTTAACTACCATTTTAAAGGTACCAGACTGCCTGAGAAATGCACTTTCTAGATGCTTACATCCTTTTGATAGATAACACCTTTCTCATGATCATTCTGGGCTTTTGAATTATTTAGGGCTTAAATTATCCGAAGTTTCATTCATGGCACCAGTAAGTTGCCACTTTTCCCCTCCTCCACGTAAGTATTATGAACGTTTTACCACCAGTGGGTTTCCTATCTTCCAGCTGGCGGCTCTCTAAGCAATTGATCGATTGATCCGTGGTATTTATTGAGTGTGTAGCATATACAGAGCACTCTACTAAGCACCTGGGAGAATACAACACAGTTGTTAGATACATTCCCTTGATTTCTTGTCTTGCTTGGAGAAATTTTGCATGTTCTTCATTCTAAGGGCTTTGGGATGGCACAAATTCAAGACAGAGATTTTAAGTGGCCTGCAACTTAAATCCTTTCTCAACTTCTGAGAAGTAGAACTGCCCATATTCTTCATCTCAATGGAGCACTGGCCGGATTGTCCAGCATTGAGCCATTTCACAACTGAGATAGAGGAAGTGTACGTGTCAGGTTGAAGGATTTGGGGTTTCCAGTTCCGCTGAAAGCACCTCGTTATTCTAGTAGAAATATCCTGGCCTGCCCCTGGACCAGCCTCCCACTGTCTCTGCCCTCGACCCTAGCTCCTGCTCCAGTCAGTGGCAATTATTAAGCCCTTGCTATGTGTAGATCACTGTTCTTAGCACGTGGGAAAGTACAGTACAACAGCATTGCTAGACATGGTCCCTGCCCGCATGGAACTTACAATCTACAGCCTGAATTTCCAGTCAGGTTGGGCTCAGGATATAACCAACTCTGCCAGCGACTGCATTTCTAGATGATGAGTCTAGGATGTGTTTAGCACTGATAAACGTGGCTAGTGTTGATATGCGTGGCTAGCGCAGGTCTATGTGGCTAGAGTTGGTATGAATCAATCAATCAATCATATTTATTGAGCGCTTACTATGTGCAGAGCACTTTACTAAGCGCTTGGGAAGTACAAATTGGCAACATATAGAGACAGTCCCTACCCAACATTGGGCTCACAGTCTAAAAGGTGGAGTGGTATATGCGGCTAGTGCTGGTATATGCGGCTAGCGCTGGTAATTAATAATGATGGTATTTGTTAAGCGCTTACTATGTGCCAAGCACTGTTCTAAGCGCTGGAGGGGATACAAGGTGATCAGATTGTCCCGCGTGGGCTCACAGTCTTAATCCCCATTTTACAGGCGAGGTAACTGAGAAGTGAAGTGACTTGCCCGAAGTCACACAGCTGACAAGTGGCCGAGCCAGGATTAGAACCCGTGATCTCTGACTCCCGAGCCCGGGCTCTTTCCATTGAGCCATGTGGCTAGCACTGATACAAATGACTAGTGCTATATATGTGGCTAGCACTGGTAATTACACACAATGCATATCCTTCTGTCCACTGTGAACGACCCACATACTAGTCAGGACCAACTGTACAAGAGTTACTCCTTCCCATTAAAAGTTCTAGTAGTAATAGTAGAGTATTTTTTCATTAAATGCCTACTTTGCTCCAAATGCTGTACTAAGCTCTGGAACTAAGGAAAAAATATATAGGTAAAATTGGGCATTGTCCCCGAGTCCCAAGGAGCTCACAGCCTAAGTCTGAGGAGCAAGGAGATGGGTGACAGACACATATGGAAAGATGAACAGTAAAAATGCAGAAACAATATAAAAGAAAAGGACAAGTAGCTCAGTGGAAAGAGCACAGGCTTTGGAGTCAGAGGTCATGGGTTCAAATCCCGGCTCTGCCAACTGTAGCTGTGTGACTTTGGGCAAGTCACTTCTTCTCTGGGCCTCAGTTACCTCATCTGTCAAATGGGGATTAAGACTGTGAGCCCTCAGGGGGACAACCTGATCACCTTGTAACCTCCCCAGTGCTTAGAACAGTGCTTTGCACATGGTAAGCGCTTAACAAATACCATTATTATAACTGGAGGGCTAAAGGAGCAGAGTTTTGGGCTCCCTGCGGCTCAGAGTCCAAGTCACAGCCGTGGCCGTGGTCACAGTCGGGGAGATGGCCATAAGCCGCCCCAACATTCTCAAAGTTGAGAATGCCTCATTACTAGATTGTAAACTACTTGAGGGCAAGAACTGCTTTAGATTACTACTTTATTGGGCACCCCCACCCCACCAAGAGCTAAGTACAGTGCTATGCACAGAGTACCCACTCAATAAATACCATTGATGTAAGCCCACTATTGGGTAGGGATTGTCTCTATATGTTGCCAACTTGTACTTCCCAAGCACTTAGTACAGTGCTCTGCACACAGTAAGCACTCAATAAATACGATTGATGATGAGGATGATGATTACTGCCGGCCCCCCCCACCCATCCATCTGGAGACGGAGAAGATGGTGGGAGTGCTGTTGATGGGAAGGGAGGGGAGCTCCCTCGCTCACAAGGCAGGCCCTGTGGTGTGGCGTAAGGGGTCTGCCTGTGGGCTGTCTCTGCCTTGGCTTCCTCATCCTCCGGACTAATGAAAAGTTCCAGTATACTTGTCTCATGACACGCTGACTGTTTACCCCACCGAAGCAGCAGTCTGGAAAGTCACCACAGCCTTCTACCGAACTTGGAAGGTGAATGGAACCATGAAAGGCTCAGTAGCTTTCCCATAGCTATAAAACTAGATGACTAACTACGGGGCCCTGGGGAAAATTGAGAATATGGTTCCCCCTCTTCGATCTACAACTGTCTCCTGATCTCAAATTATTTCCTAATAATGCTCCCTCATGGTGATTCTTTCCCAGGACCCAGCAGGGAACCTGACGTCCTCAGGAAATTTTCTGAACCAATTACTCTGGAAAGTCACCACAGCCCCTCAGAGTTCTACCGAACTTGAAAGGTGAATGGAACCGTGAAAGGCTCAGAAGCTTTCCCATAGCTATAAAACTAGATGATTAGCTACGGAGCCCTGGGGAAAATCTAGAATATGGTTCCCCCTCTTGGATCTACAACTGTCCCCTGATCTCAAATTATTTCCTAATAATGCTCTCTGATGGTGATTCTTTCCCAGGACCCAGCAGGGAACCTGACGTCCTCAGGACATTTTCTGAACCAATTATTCTGGAAAGTCACCACAGCCCCTCAGAGTTCTACCGAACTTGGACGGTGAATGGAACCGTGAAAGGCTCAGAAGCTTTCCCATAGCTATAAAACAGGATGATTAGCTACGGGGCCCTGGGGAAAATCTAGAATATGGTTCCCCCTCTTGGATCTACAACTGTCTCCTGATCTCAAATTATTTCCTAATAATGCTCCCTGATGGTGACTCTTTCCCAGGACCCAGCAGGGAACCTGGCGTCCTCAGGAAATCTTCTGAACCAATTATTCGGAGACAATCCTTATTTTAAGAGATTTTTTTTTAAATGAAGGTCTTGCCTCGAACTCTCAGAGTTGCAGATTGGCTCCTCCAACTTTTTTTTATTCCAGGATGTCAACCTTACAAATTCTGTTTTTCAATGAATTCAAACTAGATAGGACTTGAAATAAAAACATCTTGTAGCATACGGGAATGTTCCAAAAACAAAAAGCACATTCATGAACCAGTGAAAGAACACTAGTCCTCAGTTATTTTTTTTTATTTTTCAAACCCTTGCCGGGAAATAGTATATCCCTACCTTTCTGCTGGAACACATTTCCAATGTGTATTTGTCTTCTCATGAAGGAAGAATGTATTCCCCTCCCAGCTGGAGAGATGGAGGGGACAGACTGCTGATTCAGATTTCTTTACCCTCGAAACTGTGGCTGCCCCAATGTACTAAGACCTAGAAATTACAGGGCTTTTTAAAAAAAAAATCAGAGCTTGATTGCTCTCTCCATCGGTTTGCAATGAATCAACCAGGGCTATTTATTGAATATCTACTGTGTGCAGAGCACAGTACTTATAGTTTGAGAGAGTACATCCAGCGCTTAGAACAGTGCTTTGCACATAGTAAGCACTTAACAAATGCCATTATTATTATTAGAAGCAGAAGTAGCATGGCCCAGTGGGTAGAGCATGGGCTTGGGAGCCAGACAGACCTGGGTTCTAATCCCAGCTCTGACCTGTGTCTGCTGTGTGACCACGGGCAAGTTATTTAACGTCTCTGTGGCTCAGTTCCCTCTTCTGTAAAACGGGGATTAAAATTGTGAGCCCCACGTGGGACACGGACTGTGTCCGGCCTG
The DNA here is from genome assembly GCF_015852505.1 of Tachyglossus aculeatus. NCBI lineage: Eukaryota > Metazoa > Chordata > Mammalia > Monotremata > Tachyglossidae > Tachyglossus > Tachyglossus aculeatus. The sequence continues at coordinate 17,408,779 of NC_052090.1, read as the reverse complement.
ATTGGTTTGCATCTGCTTAGTACTGTGCCTGATGCCTAGTAAGTGTTTAACAAACTCCATTTAAAAAAAAAAAAAAGCCGAAGACACGATGCCTGCCTTCAAGGTGCTGACAGCCTGGTGGGTACAGGGGTGATGCCCGTGTAGATTTCAACTCTGGAGCTAGTTGAAACGTGACATTGGCAGGCATTCGGTTATCCTCTCTTTGCTGCCAGACTCAGAAAAAGAACCCAGAGGGATTGGGAGGGAAATAATGGGAATCAAGCCTCCAATTCTGTCCGGTTCCTGGAAGGCCGGCAGGATAGTTCTAATCACTTTGGGATAAAATGACCAAATTTTCCCCAAGTTCAAAGTCACTCACCAACTCCTTCAGGGAGTGGAGATCGCGGGTGCCGGGGAAGGAAGATGCAGGAATTCCTGGGAGCAGGGGAAATGCCAAAATCTAATTACACCTCGAGCATTGAGGAGGGACAGCAAAATTTAGGAAGCTAAATGCTACGATGATAATGAATGTGGGATCGATGATGATCAAAGGGAGTTAGGTCTTTGACGTGTTAGATTGTAAAATGCGGGCAGTGTCAGTAAATTAATGTCAGTAGAATAATAAGGCTCATTAAAGTTCTTCCAAGGTTTTTGTCTGGTTTCTACTGGTTCTGCCTCTACCAACGCTGCATTCTACTCCAGTTCACTGGAGCCAACTTTTCAAATGGAGTTCAGGGGCAGAAAGTGGGGGCTGTGGGGTAAGGATTTTAGTGTGGAGGTGTGGAGTGGGAAGGGTCAGGCCAGAAAACCTCTATTTTTGTGTCTTTCAGCCTTGACTGGAAATATGAGGTCTCGTCAGAGATTTGGGGTGAATGCCGCTGGAAGTCCCGCTTAAGAAGTGTCCCCATCCCCAGCCCCCAACAGACTTGACCCCTACGATTTAGCCGCTCTTCTTTCTTAAGGATGCTGTTACTGGTGAGGAAGAAACGTCTCATGGCCGAGTGGACAGATCATTGGCCTGGTTCTAATCCCAGTTCTGCTACTTGTCCGCCGTATGACTTTTAGCAAGTAGTCACCTGACTTCTCTGTGTCTCAGTTACCTCATCTGTAAAATGAGCGCTTATAATCCCGGCTCTGCCTCTTGTCAGCTGTGTGACTTTGGGCAAGTCACTTAACTTCTCTGGGCCTCAGTTCCCTCATTTGTAAAAGGGGGATTAAGACTGTGAGCCCAAAGTGGGACAACCTTGATTACCTCCCGGCAGTGCTTAGAACAGTGCTTGGCACACAGTAAGCGCTTAACAAATACCAACATTATTATTATTACAGAGGATGAAGCACTTTAGTAAACATTTGGTAGAGCACAGCAGAAACGTGACCTGCGTTCCCTGCCCATAATCATTTGCTAAATTCCCATTCTTCTCCAGTTGCTCTGTGCTACCCACTGGAGAAATCATAGTGAAAGTATATAAAGACATGATCCCTGCCCAGAAGGGAACTTGTAATTTAAAGAAGTCAATCTAAGCTGACAAAAAAAATGAATTTCACAAAAATAAATGGTCAGAAAACTGGAAAAACATAAATAGCATCAAAACCAAAAACGCTCAAGGGAGTAGAAGAGGCCTCTTAGGAGCTTCTCCCAGCTGTAAAATGGAGTTTGGGGTGGTTTTATTCTGAGCCATCAGAAACCAATGCTTGCAAAGCACTTTTCTGTGGGGAGAGTATGTGCCTGTTTATTGTTGAAGTGTACTCTCTTAAGCGCTTAGTGCAGTTCTCTGCACACAGTAAGCGCTCAATAAATACGATTGAATAATGAATGAACCAACCCACTGGACTTCAGCTCCTCCCACAGACTTCTCTGGGCCCAGTTATCCCAGTGGGTCTTTGGTTAAGACTCTACCCTTGGGTAAGTTGGTGAGAAGAAGAAATGAACGAAAACCCAGACCTTTCTGGTTCGTCTTTTTAATTACAAGAATGCCTTTCCTCTTCACTGCCAGCTCACTTGATATTGAATCTCTGCCACATCTATCACCAAACTTGGCACTTTGAATTGTTCTTCAAAGTCCAACTGCAGGGGAAGAAGCTCCATTTCTCTTCTAGGAAGGCTGACAGCGTGAGCCTAGCCAAGTGTCCAACAGTACTTGGGAAGATTTACTTAGATTGACTGAAGGAGTTTTGCTCGGAAAAAGTTCTAGAAAGCCTTGTCTTCCAGGATTCGACATGATTTTAGCAAGAGTTTTAATTAGGTCCTTCTTTCAGACAGGTTCACACTTTATCCACCACGATGTCACAGTTCCCAGGAACATGTTCATAGATTTTTATATAATGAAATGTCAGACTGCAGGCTAGAAGTATGATGTCTATTATAATTTTCCTTCTCTTCCTCCCCACCACCCAGGTTATTTTCAGAAAATGACCATTTGGAGCACATGTAAAATGCACACCAATTTCCGTGTCCTGTCATAGCCCTTAGTGGCTTAATAAATAATAATCATAATTAATAACTTAGTAAATAACAGTATTTATTAAGCATTTACCATGTGCCAAGCCCTGAACTATGCACCGAGATGGATACGAGATAATCAGGTTTGACGCAGTCCCTATCTCGGCTATTGTTCAAAGCCAAAGTTGGAGGAAGGACAGGTATTTAGTCCCCATTTTACAGTGGGGAAAACTGAGGTGCAGAGATGTGAAATGACTGGAAAATATGGTCACAAAGCAGGGGAGTGACAAGCCTGGGATTAGAACCTAGGTCTGGGATCTTGCTACAAGCCCATCCTGCTTGGTTCCATGGGCTTTAGGAAGAAGGAGAACCTCCAATCCCTTCTTCTTTTCTTAGGGGAGCTCTGCCCTCCTCAGTGACTTATCAAGTGCCCGAGGTCTTATCAGGGTCCATTGATGTGACCTCAGGGAGATTTCTGGTTCCACCCCCACGAACAACCCCCACTGTTTCACTGTGTGTGCGAATGGGAGGATGAGGAGGGGAGGGGGATCCTCTCTAGGGATCAGGCAAGGGAGAGAGGATGGCAAGTCCCATCCTCTGCTGCTACTGGAAAAATCAGTCGTGTGTGAATGCTGCTGATGACGGGGTGCCTCTTTTCCATTCACAATCCTCAAACCAGTGTCCCATAGAAGGTGGCAGACCAATATTAATTTCTTGGTTTGCCCGATCCACTAAGCCACGTGCAACTGAGAAAGGTGGGCAACGATGGGAGAAGGCTTGAGAAGTCACACCGGGGAATATTTTGGGCCTGGGAAGTCATCTATAATTACCTGTTATGAATCATGTATTTATATGAGTGTCCCTCTCCCCTTCTAGACTGTAAGCTCACTGTGGGCAGGGAATGTGTCTACCAACCCTGTTGTAGCTGTACTCTCCCAAGTGCTCGGTAATAATAGCTCGGCAAATGCCAGTGACTGATGACCCTAGAGAGAAATGTTAAACCACTGGTGGGAAGTCTGACTGGGGTTTAGAAAAGTAAAATCCCGGGGAAAACTGAGTACACTGAGTACAGCGTGGCTCAGTGGAAAGAGCGCGGGCTTGGGAGTCAGAGGTCATGGGTTCGAATCCCAGCTCCGCCAACTGTCAGCTGTGTGACCTTGGGCAAGCCACTTAACTTCTCTGTGCCTCAGTGGCCTCATCTGTAAAATGGGGATTAAGACTGTGAGCCCCCCGTGGGACAACCTGATCACCTTGTATCCCCCCCAGCGCTTAGACAATGCTTCGCACATAGTAAGCGCTTAACAAATACCATTATTAGTATTAGTAGTAGTAGCATTACACTAGACTGCTGGGGAGAATTGGGGAAATCCTCAAAACACCAAAAGCGTTAAAGAGGCAAAGAGTTAATCGTCACCGCTGTGGAGCGATCTACATTCATTGCCAAAAAGACTGGAAAGTATTCAGTGAGAATCCTTCCAGGTCGATGGCTCCAGGATTCTGCGCAGGGAGAGGGCAGGGTGTTGGACCGCAAAATTAGCTGAGCATAAAATGAAAAGCATTAAAAGGGCTTAAGGGAGGAAGGAGGTTATTTGCATTTGAGTGATTAGATGAATACGGAATAACCCTCCACCCACAAGACCAAGAAAAATCATTTTGGAAACACGATCGCACCTATACCCTAGATCACATCCCCAAGTCATGAATCTGTCACGCTGTAACATGATTGCCAGATGTCTCAAGAATTTGGAAGCGATTGAGAGTACAGAATGAATTTCGACCCTGGCTGTGATCTGTTTAGTTTAAACAAGCATTACTATTTGCAGTGATTACTCCCATATCTCGACTCCGATGGAAAACTCAGACTTCTTCCCCGGAGCTTCTCCGTGAATCCCTGGTTGATCCAGACATTTATGAACTGGGTTTCTGCATGTGGGTAAAGCACTGTAAAGTGCCAAAGCACTGTTCATTCATTCATTCAATCGTATTTATTGAGCGCTTACTGTGTGCAGAGCACTGTACTAAGCACTTGGGAAGTCCAAGTTGGCGACATCTAGAGACGGTCCCTACCCAACAGTGGGCTCACAGTCTAGAAGGGGGAGACAGACAACAAAACATAGTAACAAAATAAATAGAATAAATACGTACAAATAAAATTAATGAATAAATTAATGAATAGGATTGAAAGAATGAATACGATTGAATGAATGAATACAATTGAATGAATGAATATGATTGAATGAACGAATACGATTGAATGAATGAATGAATACGATTGAATGAATGAATATTCATTCATAGGATATTACTCTATTCATTTATTTATTTTACCTGTACATATCTATTCTATTTATTTTATTTTGTTAGTATGTTTGGTTTTGTTGTCTGTCTCCCCCTTCTAGCCTGTGAGCCCACTGCTGGGTAGGGACCGTCTCTAGATGTTGCCAACTTGGACTTCCCAAGCGCTTAGTACAGTATTCGGCACACAGTAAGCGCTCAATAAATACGATTGAATGAATGAATTCAATCGTATTCATTCAATCGTATTCATTCATTCAATCGTATTTATTGAGTGCTGTCTGTGCGCAGAGCAATAAATACAATTAATGGATTGATTGAATACGATTGAATGAATGAACACGATTGAATGAATGAATGAATGAATACGATTGAATGAATGAATACGGTTGAATGAATACGATTGAATGAATGAATATGATTGAACGAATGAATGAATACGATTGAATGAATGAATACGATAATGATGAATACGATTGAATGAATGAATACGGTTGAATGAATACGATTGAATGAATGAATATGATTGAACGAATGAATGAATACGATTGAATTAATGAATACGATAATGATGAATATGATTGAATGAATGTATGTATATATGTTTGTACATAGTTATTACTCTATTCATTTATTTATCTTACTTGCACATATCTTTTCTATTGATTTTATTTTGTTAGTATGTTTGGTTTTGTTCTCTGTCTCCCCCTTTTAGACTGTGAGCCCACTGTTGGGTAGGGACCGTCTCTATATGTTGCCAACTTGGACTTCCCAAGCGCTTAGTCCAGTGCTCGGCACACAGTAAGCGCTCAATAAATACGATTGATTGATTGATTGGTTGAATACGATTGAATGAATGAATACGATTGAATTAATGAATCAATACGATTGAATGAATGAATACGATTGAATGAATGAATACGATTGAATGACTGAATGAGTGAATACGATTGAATTAATGAATGAATACTATTGAATGATTGAATACGGTTGAATGAATGAGTGAGTGAATACGATTGAATTAATGAACGAATACTATTTAATGAATGAATACATTGAATGAATGAATACGATTGAATGAATGAATGAATGAGTGAATACGATTGAATTAATGAATGAATACTATTGAATGATTGAATACGGTTGGATGAATGAATGAGTGAATACGATTGAATTAATGAACGAATACTATTTAATGAATGAATACTATTGAATGAATGAATACTATTGAATGAATGAATACGATTGAATGAATGAATGAGTGAATACGATTGAATTAATGAATGAATACTATTGAATGATTGAATACGGTTGAATGAATGAATGAATGAATACGATTGAATTAATGAACGAATACTATTTAATGAATGAATACTATTGAATGAATGAATACGATTGAATGAATGAATGAGTGAACACGGTTGAATTAATGAATGAATACTATTGAATGAATGAATACGGTTGAATGAATACGCTTGAATGAACGAATGAGTGACGTCACGCAGCGCCTGGTTGGGGGGGCGAAGTCGGCGCGCGCGCCCCCCCTCGCCGAGCGGCGGTAGGGCGTGCCCACGTCCGGGTGACGTCACTCGGCGCCTGACTGGGAGGGGGGCGACGTCGGCCGGGATGACGTCACGCGGTTTCTGGTTGGGAAGCGACGTCGGCGCCCCCCCCCCCCCCCCGCCAAGGCAGCGGGCCTACGTCGGGGTGACGTCCCTCGGAGCCCCCCCCCCTTCGCGGCGCTCCGGGCCGGCGTGCTGACGTCGGGTGACGTCACGCGCCGCGTCACGCGTCGCCCCCGTGCCGCCCGCCGGGCTGAGGGGACGGAGGGGCCGGACGGGCCGAGGGTCCGGACGGGCCATGGCCCCCATGGGGATCCGGCTGTCCCCGCTGGGAGTGGCGGTGTTCTGCCTGCTGGGGCTCGGCCTGCTCTACCACCTGTACTCGGGCTTCCTGGCGGGGCGCTTCGCCCTGCTCGGGCTGGGCGGCGGCGGCGGGGGCCGGCCCGGGCCTGAGGGGGCCGGCCGTGATGGCGGCCGTGAGGAGAGGGAGGGCGAGGAGGGCGAGGGCGAGGGCGGCGCGGCGGGCCCGGGCCCGGGCCCGGGCCTGGTGGACCTCCGCGACCTGCTGGCCGTGTCGGTGCTGGCCGCCGTGCGGGGCGGCCGCCAGGTGCGCCGGGTCCGCGACAGCAACGCCCTGCACGAGCGGGCCAAGGGCAAGACCCGCGAGGGCGCCGACGACAAGATGACCCGCGGGGACCTCCTCTCCAACCGGGAGATGTTCCACCTCCTCAGGGACACCTTCCCCAACGTCCAGGTAACCCGACCGTCGCCGCCATAACGGCCTACTCCATTCCCAGCGCTTCGAACGATCGATCAATCAAGCTCACCTCCTCCAGGAGGCCTTCCCAGACTGAGCCCCTTCCTTCCTCTCCATCCCCCCATCTTACCTCCTTCCCTTCCCCACAGCACCTGTCTATATGTTTGTACAGATTTATCACTCTATTTTACTTGTACATATCTATTCTATTTATTTTATTATAATAATAATAATGGCATTTGTTAAGCGCTTACTATGTGCAGAGCACTGTTCTAAGCGCTGGGGGGGATACAAAGTGATCAGGATGTCCCATTCTTAATTCTTAAGTCCCACAGTCTTAATCTCCATTTTACAAATGAGGTAACTTGAGGCTCAGAGAAGTGAAGTGACTTGCCCAAGGTCACACAGCAGACATGTGGCGGAGTCGGGATTCGAACCCGTGACCTCTGACTCCAAAGCCCGTGCTCTTTCCACTGAGCCACGTTATTTTATTTTGTTAGTGTGTTTGGTTTTGTTGTCTGTCTCCCCCTTTTAGACTGTGAGCCCGCTGCTGGGTAGGGACTGTATATGTTACCAACTTGTACTTCCCAAGCGCTTAGTACAGTGCTCTGCACACAATAAGCGCTCAATAAATACGATTGATGATGATTGAGCGCTTACTGTGTGCAGAGCACTGTACTAAGCGCTTGGGAAGTACAAGTTGGCAACACATAGAGACAGTCCCCACCCAACAGTGGGCTCACAGTCTAAAAGGGGGAGACAGAGAGCAAAAGCAAACATAATAACAAAATAAAACAAATAGATATGTACAAGTAAAATAAATAAATAAATAGGGTAATAAATATGTACAAACATATATACATACATACAGGTGCTGTGGGGAAGGGAAGGATTTAAGATGGGGGGGATGGAGAGGGGGACGAGGGGGAGAGGAAGGAAGGGGCTCAGTCTGGGAAGGCCTCCTGGAGGAGGTGAGCTCTCAGCAGGGCCTTGACCCTGCAACCAATCAATCAATCTTCCTTCAAGGCCCTACTGGGAGCTCACCTCCTCCAGGAGGCCTTCCCAGACTGAGCCCCTTCCTTCCCCTCCATCCCCCCCCATCTTACCTCCTTCCCTTCCCCACAGCACCTGTCTATATGTTTGTACATATTTAGTACTCTATTTGTCTTGTACATATCTATTCTATTTATTTTATTATAATAATAATAATGGCATTTGTTAAGCGCTTACTATGTGCAAAGCACTGTTCTAAGCGCTGGGGGGGATACAAAGTGATCAGGATGTCCCGTGTGGGGTTCACAGTCTTAATCCCTATTTTACAGATGAGGTAACTTGAGGCTCAGAGAAGTTAAGTGACTTGCCCAAGGTCACACAGCAGACATGTTGCGGAGTCGGGATTCGAACCCATGACCTCTGACTCCAAAGCCCGTGCTCTTTCCACTGAGCCACGTTATTTTATTTTGTTAGTATGTTTGGTTTTGTTGTCTGTCTCCCCCTTCTAGACTGTGAGCCCACTGTTGCGTAGGGATTGTCTCTACATGTTGCCAACTTGTACTTCCCAAGCGCTTAGTCCAGTGCTCTGCACACAGTAAGCGCTCAATAAATACAATTGATGATGATTGAGCGTTTACTGTGTGCAGAGCACTGTACTAAGCGCTTGGGAAGTACAAGTTGGCAACATATAGAGACGGTCCCTACCCAACAGCGGGCTCACAGTCTAGAACAGTGCTTTGCACATAGTAAGCGCTGAATAAACGCCATTATTGTTGTTGTTGTTACAATATCGTGCTTACTATTGTACTCAATTCTGTTTCCTGAGCGCTTATCGGGTGCAAAGCATTACCATGATCATCCCAAGTGCTTAGTCGAGTGCTCTGCACACAGTAAACGCTCAATAACTACGATTGAGTGAATGTTATAATATCGTGCTCACTATTCTGTTTACTGAGCGCTTATCGGGTGCAAAGCACTTAATAATTACCATGATTATCAGAAGCGCTTTAGAAGTAAATATGATTGAATGAATGAATGAATAGTAATAATAATGGTGGCATTTGTTAATCCCGCCAGGAGCCCACTGTTGGGTAGGGACCGTCTTTATAATGTTGCCAACTTGTACTCCCCAAACGCTTAGTCCAGTGCTCTGCACACAGTAAGCGCTCAATAAATACGAATGAATGAAATAATAATAATAATAATGATGGCATTTGTTAAGTGCTTACTAAGTGCAAAGCACTGTTCTAAGCGCTGGCAAGGTGAGCAGGCTGTCCCACGGGGGGCTGACAGTCTTCATCCCCGTTTTACAGATGAGGTCACTGAGGCCCAGAGAATAATAATAATAATAATGATGGCATTTGTTAAGTGCTTACTATGTGTGAAGCACTGTTCTAAGCGCAGGCAAGGTAATCAGGTTGTCCCACATGGGGCTCACAGTCTTCATCCCCATTTTGCAGATAAGGTCACTGAGGCCCAGAGAATAATAATAATAATAATTATTATTATTATTATTATAATGACATTTATTAAGCGCTTACTATGTGCGAAGCACTGTTCTAAGCGCTGGGGGGAATACAAGGTGATCAGGCTGTCCCCCGTGGGGCTCACAGTCTTCATCCCCATTTCACAGATGAGGTCACTGAGGCCCAGAGAATAATAATAACAATAATAATAATGGCATTTGTTAAGTGCTTACTATGTGCGAAGCACTGTTCTAAGCGCAGGCAAGGTAATCAGGTTGTCCCGCATGGGGCTCACAATCTTCATCCCCATTTTGCAGATAAGGTAACTGAGGCCCAGAGAATAATAATAATTATTATTATTATTATTATAATGGCATTTATTAAGCGCTTACTATGTGCAAAGCACTGTTCTAAGCGCTGGGAGTGGATACAAGGTGATCAGGTTGTCCCCCGTGGGGCTCACAGTCTTCATTTTCTTCCTGCCATCCCTTTGCTTCCCCCTCGCCCCAGTGCACTAATGAATATATGTCTAGATCTGTAATTCCATTTATATTGATGCCTGTTTACTTGTTTTGATGCCTGTGTCTTCTTCCTCACCTCTCCCCCTGCCCAGACTGGCAGCCCGCTGTGGGCAGGGATTGTCTGTCTTTATTGCCGTATTGCACTTTCCAAGCGCATAGTCCAGTGCTCTGCGCACAGTAAGCATTCAAGAAATACGATTGAATGAATTGGAGACCCCATTCCAAACCGTGTGTGCACTGGGGAAAATGGGAGACGGCCGTCTTCTTCGAGGTGGGACCGGCCTGGACTCCAATCTAATTTCTTTTTTGGCATGGTCGGTTGGTGACGGGGCTGGCTAGTGGTTGAACGGCTGGATCGCATTCCTTATAGTTGATTGGTATGACTATATATATATAATATAATATATAATATATATAATATAATATATAATAATATAATATAATATATATATATTATGTTACCAATTTGTACTTCCCAAGCGCTTAGTACAGTGCTCTGCACACAGTAAGCGCTCAATAAATACGATTGATGATGATGATGATGATGATATACGTACACATACCCACACACACACATATATGTAATCCCGTTGTGGGCAGGGATTGTCCCTCTTTATTGCCATATTGTGCTTTCCAAGCGCTCAGTACAGTGCTCTGCACACGGAAAGCGCTCAATAAATAGGATTGAACGAATGAATGAATGAACGTATGCACACAGAGAACATCGTGGAGCCGTCATTTAGGTGGAAGTGCCCCGGGTGTGGTCTGCCTCCGAAGGGATCCCCCTCTTGTTTTTAAGACTCTCCCTTTCTTTTCCCTTTCCCTGGCACCTTGTAGTAGGCAACCTCGTTTACTCTTGGCTTTAAACCCGAGTGTGGACACACCATAATTCGTGAGGGGTTCTCTCCCCCACCCCACCCCTGCCCATTCGTCCAATCTACTCCCTTCAGAGTACACCAGCACACTCGCATTTTATGTCATGATATCAGGAGAAATTAATATTCCACTTAAAGTATTTGAGGCAAGTGGCATTCCCCGCTGTAACTTCTCTGAACTGGACTTTAAGTTTAATTTAGTCTGCACCTCTAGAACATGTCGAGCCTGTTATTTATACAATAAAGCTTCATTTCATGAGCATTAAAATAACTTTGGAGACTTTTAATGGGAGTTTTCACCACCAACGGCCATACTAAAGTGGTGATCCAGAAGTGTTCATATTGTACATATTTATTACTCTATTTATTTATTTATTTATTTTACTTGTACATATCTATTCTATTTATTTATAGATAGATATACATATCTATCTATTTATTTTATTTTGTTAGTATGTTTGGTTTTGTTCTCTGTCTCCCCCTTTTAGACTGTGAGCCCACTGTTGGGTAGGGACTGTCTCTATATGTTGCCAATTTGTACTTCCCAAGCGCTTAGTACAGTGCTCTGCACATAGTAAGCGCTCAGTAAATACGATTGATGATGATGATGATGAACTGTTCTCGGTACGGACTGAAAATTTCCCTCGAAAAAACCATGAATGAGGTTTTCTGTTAGTCCCAAAGCCGTTTCGTACCTTGAGTAACGATATCTTCACGATTCCATGTTGTTATCCATTTACTAGGGAATGTTAAAGGGAGCAGTTGCCGTGGGTAATGAGCTCACGCATATCACATCAACATTTAATCGAAGACAAATGTAGCCTTAAAAGCTTCTCTCTTACTTTTGTTTTTAATTGGATATGTTGAACACTCCTGTTAAAAAAAAGAAGACCAAAAGCTATTTTGTGCCTTAGGTATTTAGCTATAACATGAATATGGGGTGAGAGTTGGATCACTAGAGAAGACTAACAAGGGTCTACTCAGTGAAAATGGGTATGTGTCATACTGAGATGTCTCCCGTCTGTGATGGTTTGTTAGACGTTAGACTTTAGGTGTTGTATGTAGCCACTTGAGGTGGTAAAGTTCTCCCAAAAACCAAATTCCACTCTACGTGTCTTATTGAAAAAACTTTATGAGTGCATGTGAGTGTTCTTGGAGCAGTTACGGTCCGTTTTTCAAAACTATGTGGTTTGGTGGGTGGAAGGGCAAACATCATTTGTGGAAAGAGAGATACTTTTAGTGCCCTTCGGACTTGTCCATTATTTTTATATTTGAGTGATGAGGACTTGATGGTGAATGGGATCTTTTGTGGTATTTAAATGCTTACTATGTGCCAAGCACTGTACTAGTGCAGGATTAGCTACCACATCATCCCTGCCTCAGTCACGCAGTCTAAAGGCTGAATAATAAGCTTTTAAGCCCGATTTTACTGGTGAGGAAACTGAGGCCCAGAGAAGGTACATAGCTTACCCAGGATCACACAACAGGCAAGTGGGATTAGAACCCAGGTCCCCTGATTCCCAGGCACATGGTCTTTCCACGAGGCCATGCTGTGACTTGATCCCTGGCTCGCCAGCCCCTCTTGTGTGCTGTCGCCCCTACCATCCGTGTTTACGGCGGGATATGCGCTTCTGCCACAGGCTAGTTGGCAGGCAGAGGTGCGGTGCGTTGTGAAACACATGCAGAAGTTTTTATACACGCAGGACCTGCTTTTAGCAGAATGCTGAAGCGCAGCCTCAGGGCCATGACCCAGCCGGTTACAAACGGAGCCGTTCAGGATGGACTGATTGGGCCTCTGAGTGAACATTTTTTCAGCCAGGCTTCAGCTGAAAGTTGCACACACAAATAAGAGTAAATACAGATTGGTTTCTAAATAATAATAATAATAATGGTATTTATTAAGCGCTTATTATGTGCAAAGCACTGTTCTAAGCACTGGGGAGGTTACAAGGTGATCAGGTTGTCCCTCGGGGGGCTCACAGTCTTAATCCCATTTTACAGATGAGGTAACCGAGGCACAGAGAAGTGAAGTGACTTGCCCAAAGTCACACAGCTGACAATTGGCAGAGCCGGGGATTGAACCCATGACCTCCGACTCCCAAGCCCACGCTCTTTCCACTGAGCCATGCTGCTTCTAAAGACCTTGAAGATCATAAAAGCTCTTCAAATGTCAAATTTCTAAATATTTGAGGCCCCAAGTAGTAGGTGTCCCAAGAGCGATGAATTTCCATCTGTGTTGTGCTCCGGGGAGCCCCTCACAATACTGACATTTCATATCGCCGTTCACGTGTGTGAGGATGCCTGCCATGCAAGTGTGGTGACATCAGAAGTGGTGGCACCCCCTCAGCCCCCCAAAACACAAACACAGAAATACAAAAAAATGTTAGGCTTGTCCTCTTGAGAGGGCACCGCATCCCTAAATGGAGCAGTGTGGCCTTTGGGGATTAAATCAGGCCGTTGAGTTAGAAAGCACTCACTCCATTTAGACTCCCCCTATTTGACAAAGCTAACATCAAGCCTGGCCTTGAGGGGAAAAGGTTGCCTTGGAATTATTGTCAAGTTGTCTAAACTGATCCTGTTTTCTTCAAGGGTAAACAAATGCATTCGAGAGGAAATAAAATGTTTTAATTGTCTGCCTAAAGTAGTGCTTGAGGTCACATTGCAGTCAGACCTGTGGGGTGCCTGCAGAAAAGGTTAGGGGGATGAGGCAGATGCTCTGTGGGAGGGAAGAGTGTATAACAGTTCCCTGGTTGGACTGGGCAGATCCTTTTATGTTAATCACCAGAAAGAAAACTAAATCTGTAGTGTTGTCTGAGCTCGTTAGGTAGGTTGCCACTTAACATTTCTCTTTATACTATATTTATATCCATACCTGTGGCTGTGTGGTGTGTTAAAGATATTTTTAGACAAAAGTATTATTTGGTTCTAACCTGTGAATGGTTTAATCATTCTTTCCAACTTTCTCGGAGATTTGCTTTCCATCCATGTCTTGTTTTCTTAGTTCCAAAAATGTAAATTTGGATTCAAGTGGTTGGATTGGGTAACAATTCTTTAGAAACACCACTGAGAATTCCGTTAACTGTGTTGCTGGGGTGCAGGGTATAATTGGTCACTAGAATGAGGAAGTATTGGCTCAATAAACTTTAGCTATGCCCCCGTCGTTGTAGTCTTCTCCTATCCATAAGTAGCCCCCGGGGCTTTTGTTTGAATCCGAGGATGCTCCCTGGAGGAGAAGGTGGGTCTTTCTGACTCCTTCTCTATCGGGGCGTCTTTTTCTCCTGTTCAGCCCTGCCTGCTTGTGATTTTGTCACTTTAAAGATTTTGTTTTTCCGAGTGATGAAGGAGTTACAGCTAAATTCCTTCCAATTGAACGGTGTTTGCCTGTTTCCGAGTAAATATTGTTGAGGTTTGAATTTCCAAAAGAGGTGTTTTTTAACTTTGTAAAAAATTAGGTTATTCATAAGTAATAGTAGTAAAAGTATTGAACGCCCACTGGGGAATGGGAAATGCACAACAGAAGGGACACATTTCTTGCTCATAAGGAGCTGGCCCTCTAATAGAAGCATATAAAAAGGTTTACGGGAGTAATCAGAATTAGTGTATCCGTAAATGCTGAGGTTGGGTCTAAGGGTGGGAGATAGCTGGTGAGTTTTTATGTGACTTGGGGTACTAGGGATTAACCAGGGAAGACATGTTGGAGGAGGTGGGCTTTCAGGAGGGCTTTGAATATGGGGAGGGCTGTGTTCTGTCAGATTTGCAGAGGGAGAGAGTTCCAAACGGTGGGAGCGGCTTGAGCCGAGAGACGGAGATGGGGGGAGTCAAGAACGAGGCAGTTAGAAGGTTAAGTTGGGAGGGATGAAGAGAGAAAGAGAGGTGGGGAGTAGTGGAGATGTGAGATTTGAGTCAGATGACACTTCAAAGAGGATCCGTGCATCATCATCATCGTCAGTGGTATTTATTGCGTGCTTATTGTGTGCCCAGCACTGCACTAAGAGCTTGGGAAAATACAGTACAACAGAGTCGGTAGTGGGTAGAGCATGGGCCTCGGAGTTAGAGTCATGGGTTCTGATCTCAGCTCCGCTCCGCCACTTGTCTTCTTTGTGGCCTTGGGCAAGTCACCTTACTTCTCTGGACCTCAGTTTCCTCATCTGCAAAATGGGTATTAAGATCGCGAGCCCTATGTGGAACAGGGACTGTGTCCAGCCTAATTTGCTTGTATTCATTCATTCAATCGTATTGAGCACTTACTGTGCACAGAGCACTGTAGTAAGCGCTTGGGAAGTACAAGTTGGCAACATATAGAGACAGTCCCTATCCAACAACGGGCTCACAGTCTAGAAAGGGGAGACAGACAACAAAACAAAACATGTGGACAGGTGTCAAGTTGTCAGAACAAATAGAATTAAAGCCTCAGTGCACATCATTAACAAAATAAATAGAATAGTAAATATGTACAAGTAAAATAGAGTAATAAATCTGTACATACATATATACAGGTGCTGTGGGGAGGGGGAGGAGGAGAGGAAAAAGAGAGCTCAGTCTAGGAAGGCCTCTTGGAGGAGGTGAGCTCTCAGTAGGGCTTTGAAGGGAGGAAGAGAGCTAGCTTGGTGGATGTGCGGAGGGAGAGCATTCCAGGCCAGGGGGAGGACGTGGGCCGGGGGTCGATGGCGGGATAGGCGAGAATGAGGTACAGTGAGGAGGTTAGCGGCAAAGGAGCGGAGGGTGCGGGCTGGGCTGGAGAAGGAGAGAAGGAAGGTGAGGTAGGAGGGGGAGAGGCGATGGAGAGCCTTGAAGCCGAGAGTGAGGAGTTTTTGCTTGATGTGTAGGTTGACAAGCAGCCACTGGAGATTTTTGAGGAGGGGAGTAACATTCCCAGAGTGTTTCTGCACAAAGATGAGCCAGGCAGCAGCGTGAAGTATAGTCTGAAATGGGGAGAGACAGGAGGATGGGAGATCAGAGAGGAGGCTGATGCAGTAATCCAGTCGGGATGGGATGAGAGATTGAACCAGCAAGGTAGTGGTTTGGATGGAGAGTAAAGGGCTGATCTTGGCGATGTTACGGAGGTGAGACCAGCAGGTTTTGGTGACGGATTGGATGTGAGGGGTGAATGAGAGAGCGGAGTCAAGGATGACACCAAGGTTGCGGGCTTGTGAGACGGGAAGAAGGTCTACAGTGACGTGAAATTCAGGGAGAGGGCAGGGTTTGGGAGGAAAGATAAGGAGTTCGGTCTTGGACCTATTGAATTTTAGATGGCGGGCAGACATCCAGATGGAGATGTCCTGAAGGCAGGAGGAGACACGAGCCTGAAGGGAGGGGGAGAGAGCAGGGGCAGAGACGTAGATTTGGGTGTCATCGGCGTAGAGATGATAGTTGAAGCCTTGGGAGCGAATAAGTTCACCAAGGGAGTGAGTGTAGATAGAGAACAGAAGGGGGCCAAGAACTGACCCTTGAGGAACCCCTACAGTAAGGGGATGGTAGGGGGAGGAGAATCCCGCAAAGGAGACTGAGAATGAACAGCTGGAGAGATGAGGAGAACTGGGAGAGGATGGAGTCTGTGAAGCCAAGGTCGGATAGTGTGTTGAGGAGAAGGGGGTGGTCCACAGTGTCGAAGGCAGCTGAGAGGTCGAGGAGGATTAGTATAGAGTAGGACATGTATTTTACATATAGATGAGGAAACTGAGGACTTGCTCAAGATGACATAGGCAAGCAAGGAGAGCTGTGAAGTTTTCCCACACCCATCCTATCCTTATCCTTCTTCATTTCTTCTTCCCCGTCTACTGTCCCTTCCGCCCCAACCTGTCAACTGTCCAGACTGTTGTGCGTCTGTCTGTCTGTCTGTCTGTCTGTCTGTCTGTCTGTCTGTCTGTCTGTCTGTCTCTCTGTCTCTCTCTCTCTCTTTCTCTCTGTCACAACAGCAATGCTTAGAGAGAGTCTGCTGCTGGCCCTTGTTTTTAGTGAATCTTCCCCAGCCTCTCTGACAGCCTTAAAAGATGGATGGAATTTTCTTTTGGGAAAGCAGTTTTGAATGATAGGGGAGCTTTCAGAAGCTAGAGTTAGGCGCTCCCTCTAATTAGGTGGAAGTGTTCCAGCCTCCCAGAATTCCTGGACCTTTGCAGTTAACCCTCTATTAGGAGACCGTGAAACTCCCAACGTGAAAGCACTGTACAACACAAAGAAAAAGCGATCTTCCCTTCACTATATCAACAGAGCGCAGTCTGCATTTCACTAATGATCCATATAAACTCCCCTAATGAGACCTAGGTTGACAAGATACACCCCAGGAGAGAAATGAGAAGATAAAAACAGCCTTATTAAATCTGCAAAGCAAGAGGACGGCTGGAATAGTGAGCAATAGTAAACATTACTAATCTAGTATTAGCATTGATTCTCACTAAGGGGGGGTTGAAAAGCAAAACAAATGACACTAATATTAGAATCCTCACTGAGGAACGAATGCTGTTTAGGATCATTGAGGCTCAGTGAACTCTCGGCAGTGGTTCTACTGTTCTTGCTCCTGCTCGCCCCTAAGCATACAGTCAGAAGATTTTATTTTTCTTTTTATTGCGGAACTGTGCGGGGGAGAGAGAAATGATTAAAATTGAACTGTAAATCAACAGTAGTTAATGTGCAGCCTCTAGAACTGTAAGGAATTACAAGCAATTATATGCACTAACCCAGCCCTGCCCTTGTGTTAAGGATGTTATTGGAGAGACAGAAGAGGCACAATAAATAGACTCCAGTCATCCACTCGAGCATCCAGCATGGCAGGATGATATGTTTAGCCAGATGCTGTGGGGAGGGGGCAAGGAATGGGTGAGGTGGGCTCCTGAAATAGCCACGGCTGGGCCTTGAGATGGCCACAGGAGGCTTCCCTGAGGTTGATTGATTAACAAATCAATTGATTAACAAAACAAATAGTTAACAAATACTTAACTAATCCGGAGAAATGATGGATTAGAAAAATCTTGAAAGGGGGGAAGACAGGAATAGAAGCGTCTTTGTGTATGGTGGCTTGAGGTTTCAAACAAAAGTAAACATCAAAATATTGGAATACACTCACAAAACCCCATTGTTACTAAAACTAATTAGTGTTCTGCTGTTTAATGCAAAAGCCTACATGCTGTCTTGACCTTTTTACGCATTGTGTCTAAGGTTGTGCCATAAAACAGAGGGAAGCTCGAAATGCCTCCAGATAGCCTCAGAGGTTTTCTTTTTTAAGTAGTTCAATTGATTGTAACAATGCAGGCTATGTATAGAACGCATTTTAAAGGTGCTGTTTATTAGATCTTGATTACAAGGAGCCAGTGAATTAAAGTAATGTCATGCTAGGGAACAGTTTTCAGGGTGGAATAACTTTCATTTCTTTTTTAATGTGCTACCGCACGTTTAGAAATACACACACACGGCAGAATGCTGGACTTGCAAAGTCAGTGTGCAGTGGCAATGCAAAGGAAATATTCTTTCTTACCTCCTTCCCTTCCCCACAGCACCGTATATATGGATATATGTTTGTACATGTTTATTACTCTATTTATTTTACTTGTACATATCTATTCTATTTATTTTATTTTGTTAGTATGTTTGGTTTTGTTCTCTGTCTCCCCCTTTTAGACTGCGAGCCCACTGTTGGGTAGGGACTGTCTCTATATGTTGCCAATTTGTACTTCCCAAGCGCTTAGTACAGTGCTCTGCACATAGTAAGCGCTCAATAAATACGATTGATGATGATGATTGATTACCCTGTGTTGTGAGGTCATGCGAGACAGGGATTGGGTTCTACCTTTTTTTAATGGTATTTGTTACGTGCTTATTATGTGCCAGGCACTGTTTTCAGTACTGGGGTAGATAGAAGGTAATCAGGTTGGACAGTTCTTGTCTCACCTGGGGCTCGCAGTCTTAATCCCCATTTTTCAGATGAGGTCACTGAGGCTGAGAGAATTTGTTACTTATCGTAAGTCACTCAGGACAAGTGACGGAGCTGGGATTAGAACCCAGATCTTTCTGATTTCCAAGCCCACGCTCTATCCACTAGGCCACGCTGCTTCTGTACCTGATTACCTTGTATTTATCCCAACCTTAGTACAGTGCTTGGCACATAGTAAGTACTTGACAGATATTTTATTATCATCATCAACATCATTGTTATCCCCTTTGTAGAGTTGTTAAAAGCAACCCTAGGAGGGGAATCCCAAATGGACGTTGATCCCTGGAGTAACTAATCAGTGCTTATTTGTTAGGGGTCCATAGGGAGTAGCCTGTGACTTGTAGGTTGATTCACTGGGGCCGGGGCCTGTGTTCTGTGCTGTCGCTCTGGCTGACTGGAGTCAGGGTGCTTGGGCTTTTGGTAGTTAGGGATAGGGGTGGGAAAGAAAGCCCAGACACAGCTAGGAGGCAGTGGAAGCAAGATCTAAAGCAGATACTTGAAGGGGAGGGAGGAAGAGTGGGGCCAGAACCTACTCAATGTACTTCGATCTCATCTGTCTTGCTGCGACCCCTTGCCCACATCCTGCTTCTGCCCTGGAATAATAATAATAATAATAATAAAATGATGATGATGATGCTGGTATTGAGCGCTTACTATGTGCCAAGCATTGTCCTGAGCCTTGGGGTAGATAAAAGGTTATTAGGTTGGATACAGAGAAGTTGTGACTTGCCTGAGGTCACACAACAGACAAGTGGCAGAGCCAGAATTAGAACCTAGGTCCTCTGATTCCCAGGCCCATGGTTTTTCCACTAGGCCACACTGCTTTTTATTGACTCATTTTACAGGCTTCAGCCTCTGTGGCGGTGTGTGCTCCCTTTTTTTCCAGAATTGGGATTTTTGTCGTTTATTCATGTAGCTCAAATGCTCCCACCTGAAATGAGGCTTGGAGGGGGTTCTCCCTTCCCCCTCCTCCCAGTAAGAAAAAGGAATAAGGAACTGCCTTTTTAGGATCAGTTGGAATTTTGTCCTGATTGTACAAGCAGCCTCACATTCTGGTGAGCATCAACTGTGGCCTGGTAAATTTGCAGGTGTTTCTCTGTCATAGTTACATTAGTGGCTTGGCGTTTTAGTTGTATTTGGATCAGACTCTAATTACCACTGAATCCTATGTTCACTGAAATGCTGATATGAAGTTGTGTTGGGAGCGTAGGTGATCACTGTTGTGAGCTGAGATATTTAGTCATTCCAAACCCATAATAAAAAGCCTTTAAATATTTTGAGGGTTCTTTCTGAACCTCTTAAAGTACAAGGAAAGTCAGTATCCCTAATGTGCACACTGCCCTACATATGTGTTAGCTTGCAAACATGAGCTTAGAGGCCTTGGGGAGCAGAGCTCTTAACCTGCACTTTTCTCTAGTCCAGAGTGGAGTTTAACATTGGCACAGGGATGGAGAGAAGAAAGACAAATCCTTTAGAAATACCACTTTTCCAGTTAGTTGGGCTAGATTCCATGAGCCACAAAAAAAACCCATCCGTAAGGCTATAGAAAAGGCATGAATCCTTAAGTAATCTCACACCTTAATTTCTCACACTATTTTTTTTTTGTTTTCTTAAATGGTATTTAAGATTTTACTATGCCAGGCACTGTACTGAGCACTGGGATTGATGTGTTGGCATAGTGTTGCCCTTGAAGACTCAAAGTCTTATTCCCCATTTTACAGATTAGGTAAGCGAAGTACAGAGAAGTTGAGTTGCCTTGCCCAAGGTCACACAGCAGACGAGTTGCAGAGTACCCAGGTCCTTCTGACTCTCAGACCCGCGATCTATCCACTAGGCCCTGCTGCTTCTCAAAGATGATATTGATTCCAGTCACCTATGCTTGTCTCCTTTACTTACTCTAAATTAATATCAGTGAATAAGACTTAACTCCTAAGTAATGAGACCTGGGCAGAAACGTTCATTTATCTTTATGGAACTTCTGATATGAGTATTTAATGCATTTTATATTGATCTTTGAGCTTAATAAATTTTAATCCGAGTAAACCGAAAGAGCTGGAAAGAGCGGTCCAAACTGCCAGGTCGTCTCTGGGAAGGTGGCGTTTCCATCTGCCTTTGGTCCTTTGGGGGGTGGGACTTCTGCGGTGGCAGGTTGCAAGGAGGGGGACCATCCCTTTCTTCTTGGGGGAGGGGGGGGAGGTGGCCCTTCTGCAGTTCCCGAGCCCCAGGAGTGGAAAGTGTCGGGGCTGCATATGTCTGGCTTTGGGTCCAGCAGGAGTTGGCACTTCGCTCCCTGGCGAGAGCCAGTGAAGCGGAGGTCTGCCATCCACTAGGCTGGACCCCACTCGCCAGAGAAAGGGCTGCTCCAACCCATCAGTTGGGCATTTTCTGGAGAATTCTCTGGGACCTCGCTTGGCCTGACTCTGGAGCAGGGTTGCTATCCTAAAAGGAGGTGACATGGCCTGGTAGGTTGTTTTCCCAGTTGGGAATCCCTCTTCAGAGTTCCCCACTGTCGCTGTACTGTGTTTTTCGAGTGGAAGTATTTTCCCAGGTTGTTATTTGTCCATCCTTAGCCCCACGGGTAGTCTTCTAAGGGAACTGGAAATTCTGAACTTTCAAGCTCTAATCTCAGGTCTCACTGACACCAGCCCTTTGGGCATGAGTAGCTTCCCCATCTATAAAATGACCATAATAATAGAGTAACCTAGATCATAGGGGCTCAGAAGTTTGCAGTAGCAATGTTTGTAACGTTTGAACTTGCCAAGCAGCAGGACTAATAAATAGTATCTAGAATTTCATTGGAGGATCTGAAGATCCTTTCAGGAAGGTGACCCATCACCCTTACAGCATTCCAAAACATACTAGCCCCAGTTGTACGTGCAGAGAAGCCAAGATGGAAACCGCACAAGTGACAGAGTGTGAATCACTGGTAGTGGGACTGAAACTTTGTCGGTGCTTTACAGACTAGATTTCGTGTGGCCGCAAAGAAATCAAATCCTTTTTGCTCTTACGTTTCAAACCCTCAAGGAAAGTGCAGTGTTTATCGGAAGTCTTTATAAAGTTGTTTTTTACTAATCAAAAATGTTTTTGTACATTTTTAACATCGTTAGTTTGGAAAGTAGATGAAGTACCAAGCCCTGTGACATGCCTTAGCTCTCACTGTGTTTTAGCTCTGTTGTCATATTCCATATTTCCTTTAAGCTTTTTAATGCTTATATTCTTGACTCTGGGAGTGTCTCCAGCTAAAACTGATGTTCCAGATAAACTAGCATAATATTTACTAAGGCAGTTGAAGGCAGTGAGCCCAGAGTGGGAGGTCTTGCCCCAGGGTCATGAGTCATTTCACGCTTCAAGATCTGGTAAGAGTTAGATGGGTCTCCAAGGAACCTAAAGACTCCACCTCCAACGAGTATGCCGCGGAGTCAACCTGAAATTAATTTTTGGGACTTTTCACAAGCTTCCTTATTTTTCTGCCTTACTGTGGAATGAATGGTTTTCTACTAATCAGTTTTGCGGTGCCCTTGCCAATGGTTTGTTGCTGAGGGCACTTTGACGGGAAGATCAGCTTGGTTGAGTCCCCAGAGGAGCTACTGAGCCCTTTTCCCCTTGTTCAACTGTAAAGTAGGGTTAATTTTAAGTAAGCTTTTAGTTTGAAGTTCCCCTTAAGCACTTGATTTCCACCCCACTCCCAACCCTACAGTACTTATGTGCCTCTCCTTATGCTCTCCCATGTCCCCTATCTGTAATTTATTTTACCATCTGTCTCCCCAACAAGCCTGTAAGTTCCTTGTGGTTAGGGATCCTGTTCACCAACCCTATTGCATTGTACTCTCCCAAGTGTTAAGTACAGTCCTCTGCATCCAGTAAGCCCCCAAAAACTTTAGTTAATAACATTAAGTGCTTACTGGGTGCAGAGCACTGTACTGAGCACTTGAGAGAGTAGAGTACAACAGACCACAAGGAGCTTGAAATCTAGAGTGAGAGACAGACTAAAGTAATTGGATGAGAGTAGGGAGAATGTTTAAGTGCTTAAAGGGTAGGGATCCAAATGTATAGGAAATGCAGAAGGGAGGGGGAGAAGGGGAAATGAGAATTTAGTAGGGGAAGGCCTCTAGGAGGAGATGGGATTTTAATAAGGTTTTTAAGATGGGGAGAGTGGTGGTCTGTTGTACAAATATATCATGTGATCTGTTCCAGACCAGAGGAAGGATGCTGATGAGGGATCGTAAGAGATACTTACCGACCGGCTAACTCAACTTGGGTTCAGTAAAAATAAGCCAGCTTTCTACATCTGGGCTCTTAATAATGTGGCTCCAGCTTAAACCCAAAATTGTGTTCTCAAATTTTTAGGAAAAGACTGGGGGCAAATCATGAATGTGTTTATACCTTAGATGCCCAGGAAGGCTTTTCTTGTGGGACACTTGGGACAAAATCCAGGAAGGAGGATTTTGTAATTGCTCATAGGTGTGATACAGTCTTGCTTTCTGGAAAGGAAAAAAAAACCCACACGTTTGATTCCATTCTTTCTGGAATAGAATTGATGCATGCTTTTAGTTTTACCTGAAGTGCAGTAAAGTTGTGAAAATCAGTTGTAGTGATCTTAGTTCGTTAAACTTCATTAACCTCAGTCAGTGGTATTTATTGAGTGCTTGGTGTGTGCAAAGCACTGTACTCAGTGCTTGGGAGAGTACAATATGACAAGCACATTCCCTACCCACAGCGAGCTTACACCCTAGTCTCCTTGCTGAAGTCTGAACTTATTGAAAGCCTCCAGTGAGTTTTCTCTCCTAGAAAATGAAGAGTTAACTTCTTGCACTTACCTTCCTCAGCCCCTACATTTAATCTCCTGTAATGATTTTAGCATGAGAACAACATATAAACATAATTACAGATGTGTAGCGTATCCTCTGTGACAAGAAGAGTAAAGCGTCCTATAAGGAGTAGCCGGTTTCCTGATCCCCTTCACCCAATGCTGACTGCTCTTCTTTGGGTAAGCTGGTACCTTTACAGTAGTGTGCAGTTGTGGCATTTATCAAGGGCCAAACGCCGTCAGCGCTGACGAGATAATCCAATCAAGCAGATGATTTCTTTGTAATTCATTCAGTACGATGCTTTGGCCAATATGTAGGCTTATTTTTAGCAATAGTACTTTGAAATGCATTGGTCACTTATCTCCAAGTTTAGAAAAAAGCCTGCCTACACTTTAAGTGCATATTTTTACGCACTTATTATCCCCCGAAATATTTTGCTTTGATGTGATTCTTTTTAAGACCCAGATCATAGGAATTTTAAGCTCCTTGTTGGCAGGAATTGATCATATACAGTACTTTATTGTAGTGTTCCCGCCCAGGAACTTGGTACAGTGTTCTGCACACAGTAAAAGTTCACTAATGCCCTTGATTGAATGTGAAGACGTTTGCTGCTGGCACAGCCCTGCCTCATTGATGACTCGTTACAGGTTGGGCTGATTTCAGTACTGCATCAGCTAAAATGGCCTGCCAGTGACAAAACCCTTGTGCTTAACGGTCTGCACCCCGATTAGCACAGAGGAAATATTGTGCGGAATCAGGACCACGGCCCATCCGATCCAGTATTCTATCATCTCCCTCCAGGGGCAAGTCACTTAACTTCTCTGTGCCTCAGTTACCTCATCTGTAAAATGGGGATGAAGACTGTGAGCCCCACGTGGGACAATCTGATCACCTTGTAACCTCCACAGAGCTTAGAACAGTGCTTTGCACATAGTAAGCGCTTAATAAATGCCATCATTGTTATTAGAGTAGAAAGATAAGGGAGAAGCAAGATAGGAGCATAAAGACAAGGGCATAAGTGGCATGGGGCTACTCCTATTAAAGAAGTCCTGCAGAATCACTCTGAAGGACTTCCCCACTGTCTGAGATCTCCAACATTGGAATTCAACAAGCAGACAGAATTGGGTCTGTGTGGGTGCGTGTTTGTAAGCTTTATTTGCCACTAAGAAGTGGGGACACCTGCCCCAGGATGCTGCACACTTCCCCACCCCAAGTAAGCTAACCACCTTGCAAAACAGCAAGCAAGCAACCCTCTCCCCACATTCCCACACTCACTACCTCCCACCCTCCAGGAGTTTCTCCTCAGTCATATTCAGTGCCTCTAGCTGGTTCCCTCTGCTCCCAGGAAGCTTTCTCTTCGCAGCTATTCTCTGAGCACCTCGGAATTCAGCTTCTATTATCTTTGGCCCAGTGCAGACATCCTGGGCCTTTCTCCTGAGCGTTGGGGGGTGCAATTTTGATCACTGCCATGTTCTTTCCTCACTGTGAATGTTTGCATTGCCAAGTACATTTATGCAGCCATAATCTTTGGTTCAACAAACATTAGTTCTACCTGTCATTAACCAGCTGTCCCAGAGGACAATCTGCTCCCCCAAGCACACATACATCCTCAATCAGAGTAGTCGACATTTTCCCCTTGCTTTCCAAAAAATATACCTGGGGTTAAGCAAAATTGCAAAGGCAACGAAGCAAGACTAATTGTAACCAGACAAAAATAATAATGATAATGATGATGGCATTTATTAAGCACTTACTGTGTGCAAAGCACTGTTCCATGCGCTGGGGAGGTTACAGGGTGATCAGGTTGTCCTACGGGGGCTCACATTCTTAATCCCCACTTTACAGATGAGGTAACAGGCACAGAGAAGTGACTTACCCAAAGTCACACAGCTGACAATTGGTGGGGCTGGGATTTGAACCCATGACCTCTGACTCCAAAACCCGGGCTGTTTCCACTGAGCCACACTGACAAGCAAAACAGCTTAAAGGGAACTGGAGAAAGCAGGGGAAGTGACCATAGCAAATGCAGGGACAGCTAGATGATGGCAATTAGAATTAATGCATCGACCAGATACTTTGTAATGCAAACTTTCAGTGGAGGAGTGGAGAGCGTGCAGGAAGCAAATGATGCAATCTTAACAATGTTGACTAAGAGACTCGGGCAGAGGAAATGATGGAAATGCAAACACAGAACAGGGCACAGTATATAATAATAATAGGTCCATGGTAAAAACCGAACACAAGAACCCTTGTTCATTTGAACAAGCAGAGCAAACACTTCAAACGGGTAGGGGCTGTGTTGCACGACTTGTCTTTTGCCGTCGAGTCGACTCCGACCCATAGCGACGCCATGGACACATCTCTTCCAGCATGCCCCAACTCCGTCTGCAGTGGTTCTGTAGTGTATCCGTCGTTTTCTTGGTAAAAATCCAGAAGTGGTTTACCATTGCCTTCTTCCATGCAGTAAACCTAGGTATCCACCCTTGACTCTCTCCCATGCTGCTGCTGCCCAGCACAGGTGGGTTTCGCGTTGCAGGACAGCCAAAGCAAAATAAAATCGTACACCTAAACCAAAGAAAAAATAGTAAGCGGTCATGTAAGAGATCTAGACTCGTAAGCTCATGGGGAGGGAACGTGTCTGCCAACTCTGTTGAATTCTGCTCTCTCAGGTGCCTAGTGTAGGGCTCTGAAGACAGTAGTGTTCAATAAATAGCACTGATTGATTGAAAAAAGGCCATCCCAGAATTGGGACGGTTCATTTAATTCAGTCGTATTTATTGAGTGCTTACTGTGTGCAGAGCACTGTACTTCTAACAGAAAGCAAATTACAATGCTCTATTAAAGTGAATTTTGAGAGTAATTAGGTTTTGGACCCAATCCCCCGCTTTTTATTGTATTCTTTTTAAAGGGGGGAATTAAAAACACGAAATGAAGTCAAATGAGTAAGTATACTGACAAATCCGGAACACTGATAAGGCCAATTAGCAGAGGAAAAATCAAAATCTTTTAGGGAGAGTTTTGAGATGAAAATTAATGGTATATTTCAAAAGCCAAAAAATACAATTAGGATGAAAAGTCAAATATGAATTAGGGGCAAACAGGGTAGCACCCATGTATTTTATTGTTTAAAATGCTGCTTTTACTTCTCGTAGCCATAGCATTTTTTGACAGTCTAGTTGTCCGGAGGACTGACTGAGAACAGAGTACTTACATGGTGTCAACATCTTGATAGATCCTTCATTTCTTCCATGGCAGCCACTTGTGGGTCATTCAGTTCTGCCCTAACCTGTAGTTTGTGCTCTTCAATCAGTGGTATTTATAGAGCCCTTGCCATATACAGAACAGTGTACTAAGGGTGTGGGTAAGTTGGTAGCCCTATTTTCCCCGGCTCACTCTCCCTTCTGCATCATCTGTGCACTTGGATCTAGAGCCTGGGCTTTGGAGTCAGAGGTCATGGGTTCAAACCCCGGCTCCGCCAACTGTCAGTTGTGTGACTTTTTGGGCAAGTCACTTCACTTGTCTGGGCCTCAGTTACCTCATCTGTAAAATGGGGATTAAGACTGTGAGCCTCCCATGGGACAACCTGATCACCCTGTAACCTCCCCAGCGCTTAGAACAGTGCTTTGCACATAGTAAGTGCTTAATAAATGCCATCATTATTATTATTATATGATATGTGCCCCAACCCCACAGCACTTATGTACAAATCTTTAAATTATATATTTTAAATTACTGATTTAGTCATTAATGTCTGTCACCGCCTCTAGACTGTATGCTCATCATACAGGGAATGGGTCTGCCAAATCTGTTGTATTGTTCTCTCCCAAACACTTAGTACTGTGCTCTGCATATAGTAAGCACTCAATAAGTATGGTCAATTGATTGATTGATTGATTAGTAGCTTTGGTAGACAGGATCCCGGCCTTGAGGGCACTTGCAGTCTTGGAGAACCTTGTGTTAGGGAGCAGTCGGGTCAAGATTGACTTCAGTGGACATTGTGGTTACCTATCAACCGCCATATCAAGCAAAAAAATCCTCACTATTAGCTTCAAAGCTCTCCATCACCTTGCCCCTTCTTACCTCACCTCCCTTCTCTCCTCCATCTCAGCCCGCACACTCCGCTCCCCTGGAGCTGACCATCTCACTGGGCCTGGTTCTCGCCTGTCCTGCTGTCGATCCCACCTCTGGCCCGGAATGCCCTCCCTCCTTAAATCTGCCAAACAGTCACATTCCCTCTCCCCCCACCCCCCAAAGCCCTACTGAAGGCCCACCTCCTCCAAGAGGCTTTCCCTGACTGAGACCCCCCATTTCCTCAGCTGCTCCTCCCCTTCCCATCACCCCGACTCGCTTCTCTTGCCCTACCCTGTCCCTGCCCCACAGCTCCCGTGTATATGTCGATATATATTTACATATCTATTGTGCTATTTATTTGCATTAATGCCTGTTTACTTGTTTTGTTGTGTAACCTTTTTTGCTGCCGTATTGCATTTGGTAATCCTTGTCCACTGCCATTCTGTGGCCTTTAGGAGGAGGTTTTGACTTTGCCTGCTTGTCAAAGATGCTTGTAGATGATTAATTACTATATGTGCTTCTAGTATCTTATTCAGTTCCCTGGTTTTTAACACCTTTGAATTCCGTTGTCTGTTTTCCCATTTCCAATCATTAAAGTAGCAGCTTGTGTTCACTGATCCAAAGTTAAGCCTATTATTCTTACACTCTTGATATATTCCTCCCTGTCAGTAAGCATTAGTTCTTGAACAGCTTTGCCTCAGGTTGGTTTCTCTTCTTTCTGGATCATAAAGTTGTCCTCTGCTAAACTTATTATGTGGGTGGCATCCGTAAAGGCAGGCAGGCAGTCTACAGTTGGAATTCTCCTGGATAATGGTGTTTCTAAACTTAAAATGTTTAGAAACTTAAAACATGTAAAAATAGATGCCATGGGGTTGGGGTCTGTGTGTGTTTGTGTGTGTGTTGAGGATGGAGCCATGATGACTGTAATTATAATTTCTGCACCAGATAAATACTGAGGAACACGTGGATGCAGCCGATCAGGAGACCGTCTTATGGGATCGCAGAATTCCTGAGGATATCCTGAAGAAAATAACCAAACCAAAAGAGGTACCAGCAGAAAGTGTTACCGTTTGGATTGACCCACTTGATGCCACACAGGAATATACAGGTAACTCTAGGTTGTTGCTGTTGCTCCCAATGTGAAGGTGTTCCTATTTTGATATACTGAAAGGAAAACAGCTTGGCAAAAAATGTTCTGGGGTCAGAAATATGTTGGCAGTGAAGTCGTCAAAATGCTTGTGCCTGATCAGACTCATTTGAAAAATGAGATCCCAGCATCTCATCTGCAGGTGTTTTAGAAACCCAGCGTTGCCGAGATGGTGCTTCAAAACAGTAATATGGGTTTGAGTCTCATTAAGTGGAGGGTTCAGTCAATCCCGGGTTCTAAGACATATTTGCAAAGAAATAGTGATATTTGAAATCCAAGGGGGCAATTATTTTATTTAGTAAGATTACATCACTGAACTCCTGAAATGTTTTAGACTTATTGAGTGCCCATTTGGTGCTGTACTAGGCGCTCGAAGTAAAGAATAATGAGGTGACATGGTCCTTGCCCCATAAGGAGCTTTCACCCCAGCAGAGGAGACAAACATAAAAGATATGCAGTAGTGATAGTAATCATGGTATTTGTTGAGTGCTTACTATGTGCCAAGCCCTGTCCTAAGCGTTGGGATGGATACAAGATAATCACTGTGAAAATGAGCACTTAGAGGGGGTGTAAATAAGTTCATAAGATGGCTGAAGGGGTGATATGGCCCAGGGTACTGAGACGAGCTGGTTAGAGGAGATGGGATGCCAGGAGGGCTTTGACTGTGGAGGAGCTCTGCTCTTTTGGATTTGGGGAGGGATGGAGAGGGTTTCAGATCGGGGGGCTCATTGTGAGTGAGGGGAGGGAGGCAAGAGCATCAAGAGCAAGGTACAACTGAAAGGTTGTGGCTTGGGAAATAGGGGATGGAGAGCTCTGAAGTTGACTATGAGGAGAGATGCAGGTAGATGATCCGGCAGTAGCAGGCAGTATGTAGTTTGGAGCGGGAAGAAGACCAGCAAGGGCACTAATGCAGTAATGTAGAACAGGCAGTGCTGGAACTCCTACTGGGACCTGTCTGCGTGGGCTGAGAGGCAGCAGGTGGATCGGGGAGATGTGCAGGAGGAATCAGCAGGATTTGGCAGTAGACATGTGAGAGTTTAACGGGTAGTGAAGGGCCGAGGATGACACCAAAGTTGTGGATTTCTGGGATGGAAAGGATGATGCTTCTTCTGAGCAGGGAACGTGTCTACCAACTCTGTTATATTGTACTCTCCCAAGCACTTAGTACAGCAGGGCTCTGGTAACCGCTCAGTAAATACCATTGAGTGATTGATGGTTTGGCCATTGAGATGGGAAACTCAGAGGTCCTTCCTCTAAGCGGACATAACCTGGAGGCAAAAGGGGATGCCGGGTGGAGGTCAGGGCTGGAGAGGTCAATTGGGGAGTCATCTACGTAGAGGTGGCACCTGAAGCTGTGTGAGTGGATGAGAGCCCCCAAAAAGTGAGTGTAAAATGAGAAGACTAGAGGACACAGAACCGATGCCCACCATAAAGAGCAACAGATCGAGGAGGATTGGGATGGCGTAGCATCCTTTAGATTGGGTTGTAATAGAGAAGTGACTCAAATCACAAAGTTGATCAACTGCTAAAATATGAAGTCAGAAATCTGTCACTGAATTAGCGGTCCCTTCTTGGGCAATCACTGGCAATGTAATATTGGTCTGCTCCTGAGGATACTACTACTAATAATTGTAGAATTGGTAAGTGCTTACTCTGTCCTAAGCGCTGGGGCTCACAGTCTTAGTAGGAGAGAAAACAAGAATCGAATCCCCATTTTACATTTTTCAACTGAGGCCCAGTTTAGGAAAAGCGACTTGCCCAAAGCCATGCAGCAGGTAAATGTCAGAGCCAGGTTTAGAGTCCAGCTAGTTGGACTCTCAGCCCTCTGCTCTTTCCACTAGGCCATGCTCCAAGTACGTGTGAATTCGAGATCTTGCAAAAGCCCTGAAGAATTCACAACACTTAAACTTTGTCACAGAAGGCAGTTGTCAGAACTCAGGAAAAATCTATCGCCAGAGAGCCCCGTGTGGGACAAGGACTATGTGATATCATTGCATTCGTGTATTTACCCCAGCACTTAGCAAATGCCATTATTATTATTATTTCAAATAATGCAACTTTGGTGTAAAAAGGAGCATCTGTTAGCGCTCACAGGAACCCAGTCGTGCATTCAGTACGGTGCTCTATAG
This sequence comes from Tachyglossus aculeatus, assembly GCF_015852505.1. Lineage (NCBI taxonomy): Eukaryota > Metazoa > Chordata > Mammalia > Monotremata > Tachyglossidae > Tachyglossus > Tachyglossus aculeatus. The sequence continues at coordinate 17,377,812 of NC_052090.1, read as the reverse complement.
ACAATACTGACTCACTGGGACCTCATAGGCCCGGTAAATGTAGCACTGCTCCAGCCTTCCCCAGATCTTTAGCTCACAGTATCCTAAAATGAGGGGGACGGGGAGGGCCTCGTGCCTTGCTGGAGATTTGATTTTAACATTGCTGCTTTTCTGTTCCCCTTAGAAAACCTCCGGCAGTATGTCACTACAATGGTGTGCGTCGCTGTAAACGGTGAACCAGTACTTGGAGTAATACATAAGCCATTCTCTGCCTATACAGGTATATTGATTCAGTTTGTTGCAGTATGTTCTCTGTAGATCCTGATGCACACAACACATCTAACACCTTGGTAGGCACAATGAACTCTTTCAGACTGTGAGGGTGCTTTGCACTGTATTAAATGACCCTATAGTAAGTGTCCCCGGTACTTTTTATCTTAAGGCATTCAAGGCCCATCCCATCGTATTAGCTCTAGTGTCTCAGTTGGACATTCTAGGAGTAAATTAGGCAAGTTATCATTACAGTCCTCCCACCTGCACACTCTTGGCCTGATGAAAGAGTCTTTGCGCCTGCCAGAATGGTCCTTTATTCCTAGGGCGGCTGGTTAACAAAAATGTGACTCATCACATCGCATGACACACCTGATGTGTGGAGGTGGTGGTTTTATCATTTTTCAGGAGAGAATCACAGAGGGGTTCTCAAGCTTTTCCGTGCCTGGATATATTCTTTTTGGCATTTTAGGTAATGGTGCAAAGGGCTGCCACAAATCTTAGTTAAGTTTCAGACAGGAGAACAGTATTTTGCACAATCAGAAATTGTGGCTAACCCACCCACTGAAAGGAAAGCTAGTTTGCCATGCAAGTATTGCGGCAGCCACCTGAGGTGGCGTATAAGGCACTGCTAGTCCTGGATTCACGCTGTTCCATTTTGGATAGATACGGCACTGTACTTTGGGAATACAGATTTTACAAACATCTGGAAAGTGATTCCTAAAGCTGACTTATTCCCAAATCGACACACGCGATATTGGCCGATTCCCTTATCACTTTTTTCTTCTCCTGGACTTAAAGTGCCCAGCGAGCAACAAGAGTGGAGTGTCGGGTCCTTTTTTCCTCTTCAGAATCTCTCTCAAGTAGTTATAGGACTGTGATCAGGTAGCAGGACTTGGAAAATTTTGTCATGCAAGTTATCCAGTGCATAGTCTTCCTGTAGAGCTAAATGTGCACTTATTTCCGCAGAAAGAATCTAATCTGATGGCCGGGCTGTTTTTATTTTTGTTAGAGAGTACTGACCTCTACAGGCAATGTTACAATCACATATTTAAAGGAATCTTTGTAATCCTGTTGTGTTTGCCAGCTATAATCTTTCTTAGGGGCAAGTTTAATTATTTTGGCTTGTTAATATGTTATTTCTGAATTTCCAATACACTTTTCTCTCTCGCTTTGCTGACTTGAGCTATAACATTCAAGATACCCAACACCCACTGCTCTCTATTGGATTTCACCTATATGGAAAAAATTGCTAGTTATGGCTGGTCGCTCTTATCCTCTGGGGCGCGGGGACTAGCAGAGAATTGCTTCCCTAGCTCGGGTGTTGAATAATTACCATGGTATTCATTAAGTGGTGATTATGTGCCCCATACTGTACTAAGCACTAGGCTTAGATACGAGATAATCACATTGGACCCAGGGGAATCATGGCAGAGGGGCAAAGTAAACATTTTCTAGAATGTTTCAAATGAGCACAGCAATACATCTTTTCTCGAGGTTGGCAGAAGCCGGAGAGAAGAATTCAGGTAAGGGGCCTCGTATTCATTTTCATTCATTCATTCAATCGTATTTATTGAGCGCTTACTGTGTGCAGAGCACTGTACTAAGCCCTTGGGAAGTACAAGTTGGCGACATATAGAGACGGTTCCTACCCAACAGCGGGCTCACCGTCTAGAAGGGGGAGACAGGCAACAAAACAAAACATATTAACAAAATAAAATAAGTAGAATAAATATGTACAAGTAAAATAGAGTAATAATAAATAGAGTAATAATATTCCCTGTAGAGTTCATATGCAGAACTTGGACAATTTGGTTGGTACATTCCACCAGCTAGAAACAGGAGATGGAGCCTCCTGTGCAGTCTTCCACTTTTAAAAATCAGGTGGGGGTTGTCTTTTTTGTTTTTTTCAGTATTTTATGTTTGAGTTTCTGAGAAGCTGACTTCCTTACCCAAACATTTTGGAAAATCACAGTAGGTATAAAAGAGCTGACTTTTTAAATAAGCCAAATGCTGTTTCATTTGCTTAGTGATTTTTCCTCTGTAAACAGAGCCACTGCTGCTGTCTTTTGAACCTGGGTCAGAAGGATGATTTCTGTGGTTGACACAGCGAGCATCTCCCCCAAAATCTCTCTGGATTTTGCTTTTACAGCCTGGGCAATGGTGGACGGAGGATCAAATGTGCAAGCCCGAACCTCCTACAATGAAAAGACCCCAAGAATCATCGTTTCCCGCTCTCATTCTGGGACTGTCCAGCAACTTGCTCTTCGGACATTTGGAAATGAAACCACGATCCTCCCAGCTGGTGGTGCAGGTATGTTTCCCCCCCCCGGGGGTATAGCCAGCCCCCCTGAAGGTGGCCATAACACGCCTCCCACAGCACTTCCAAGGAAGGATTGGTTCTTGTTACACTGGCGGGTTTGCCCCTGCCTCGACTGGCTGCTACGGTGGCCTTCCACGGCCTGCTGCCAGGAGACTTTTTGGCCCTCCGCCATTCTCCCATGTCACTCTCCTAGAACAGCCCCCCTCGGGGAACCTTACCCTCATGACTCCCATCCAGCATGGCCAGTGGGTTGTGGTGAACAACAGGATATCTTTATTGGTAATCCTTCCTTGCCACTTCATGTTGGTGTGGTCTATAGGGGATCTGTGCTTAGCACCTAAGAAATAAGTACCCTGTTTTTGCTATCCCAGCTCGGCCACTTGTTAGCTGAGACTTTGGGCAAGTCACTTTACTTCTCTGAGCCTCAGTTACCTCATCTGTGAAATGGGGATGAAGACTGTGAGCCCCATGTGGGACAAGCTGATCACCTTGTAACCTCCCCAGCGCTTAGAACAGTGCTTTGCACATAGTAAGCACTTAATAAATGCCATTATTATTATTATTATTATTATTATTATTATTATTATCGACCAATCAATAATGTGCATTGAGCACTTACTAAGTGCTTGGGAGACTGCAGCACGCTAGAGTTGGTAAATATGATCCCTGCCCCTGAGGAGCTAAGTGTCTTCTCTAGTTCCACAGAGGTGGTTGTGAAAAGTTGAGGGGTAATATTAATTAAAATGCATATTATTTTCCACAATCCCTACACAAAAGAGATTATTAGAGCATGCACTTGGGTCCTGATCCCAGCTCCGCCACTTGGGCGAGTCACCTAAGTGACTTGGGCGGGACTGGGGCCAACCTGAGGTTCTTGGAAGTGCTTAAAAGCTTAACAATTAATTGAACATTTGCTCAGCTGGGTTATGTTTGGTCCTTTTCCTTCCACTGTTTAACTGGCCTGAGCCACCTCAAAGAGCTTTTCGCCTTCAGAAATATTGCCGGTCTTAACTCTGCACTAGATGAAATACCAGTTCATTATCTTAACCTACAAATTGGTTTGGCGTGTCACCGCCATGGGGGACGTTCCAGTCACCTATTGTTGCTGCGTTGTAAAGCCAACATATCAGACTAATGGCCAACCTCGATCCTCATAAATGTGCCCACTTCACTGGAATTATATATTGTGTCCCGCCCTCCAAGGAGCTAGTCATTGTTGGCTACCAGTTTCCTACCATCCCTGCGCTTGCCCAGACGCAGTGGTTTGTAGGGCAGCCCTTGCTGTAAAGGAGTTAACTTCAAGTATAAAATCTGGATGATGCCTGTAACTTCAACTAAGGGACCATTTTGAATGTTCCTTTTGACTTCATAGTAAGTAACGGGAAATTAAGAACCCCATGAGGGAGTATAGCACATTCTACTTTGAGAAGCTTTTATTTTTTTTTCCTCGGGAGCTAAACTTCTGCATGATCCCTCCTGAAACCCCACCTCCCCCCCGGAGGCATTTCTCAACTCAGTGAGGAGCAGCGTAACTTAGTGGACAGAGCACGAGCCTGGAAATCAGAAGGACGTGGGTTCTAATCCCCAAGTTTCTGCCACATGTCCGCTGTATGTCACTTAAATTCTCCGGGCCTCAGTTACCTCACCTGTAAAATGGGGATTAAGAGGGTGTGCCCCATGTGGGATGGGAATTTTGTCCAACTGCATGAGTTGTATCTACCCGAGTGCTTAGAACAGTGCTTGGCACAAACTAAGCACTTAACAAGTACCATAATCATTATTATTATTCTACAGGCCCCAGACATATCATCCCAATAACCACCCCGTAGCATTTTTTCCATCCCTGCCCACTATATCCTGTATTAACTTTGTAAGCTACCTTGAAGATAAGCGCTGTCCCAAGCGCTGAGAGAGTGTGAGTGTGTGCGTATATAGCGCCGTGCAACCTGCTACTAAAGTAACTTGGAATCAGCACACATTAAATACTTACTGCAGAGCCCTTTTCCAAATAACCAAATCATTGCATTTCTTATTTTTAGGGTACAAAGTTTTATCCCTCTTGGATGTTCCCGATGAGAATCAAGAAAAAGCTGATATATATATCCACGTGACATACATTAAGAAGTGGGATATATGTGCGGGCAACGCCCTTCTGAAAGCACTGGGGGGCCATATGACTACCCTAAGTGGTGAAGAAATCAGTTACGTTGGTCCAGATGGCAACGAAGGGGGACTCCTTGCCAGCATCAATATGAACCATCAGGCCCTAGTCCAAAAACTCCCAGAGCTAGAGAAGGCCGGACGTAAATAAGGTCATTAATACGGGAGAGATGCACAAACCCTGAGTCCCAAGGCCCCGTGGGAGACAGACGCTGCATGATGATTCCAGAAACCAACTCCCTTTTCTGACTGAACAGAGCAACTCGGAGCCCTGTTCCCTGTCTTTCTAAACTGCACGGTGAGGAGCGAGAATGCAGTGGCACGGCAAAGTTCCAGTCTTCATTTGTGAGGCTGCTTTCGTAAAGCTGATGTCCTCGAGGTGCAAAAGCACATCTATAGATTTGTAAAGTAAAATCCACATCGTTTCAACTTACCACTGTCACACTGCATCGTGAGTCATCTCTCACCTTCCGTGGAAGTTGTCTTTTCATCTGGAATGAGGCAGAAGAGGAGGATTGATGAGTGTGGGTTCTGTAACGTACGTTTTTACTACGTCTAATGGAAAACAAGACTCAGGGGGCTTCCCCCACTTTGATAGAAAGCACAGGAAGCCAGACACCATTTATATGCAACAACTGTGCTGTGTTTTGCCCAGTATTGCAGGTTAATAGAAAATACAAAAACGTTGGTGATTTCTAAATCATTACACTTGAAGGCTGTGCATTTTCAGAGACCACAGTGTTGCCCATTTCTATCGTCCCTCTGAAATGTGCATGTCCCTTTTGGGCCACCATTTGTGAGCACTGTACAGATTTTTCCGAATTGGGCTGGAGATCTCACCCCTCTCTGATTTTTATCTTGGGAATGCCGAAGTAGTAAAGATTTGTTTTAAATTATTAAGTGAATAGGCTTTTTACGGTATGCTCCTGGCAAAAATCCTGGTACACTTCAAGTGGCCACTTTCTGCCTTTCAGTTTCAGGCCAAAACAATGGGGCTTAGAGTTCATTTAGGGGAAATTCCCTTCCACCCACACTTCATAATTCCTAGTTTGAGTCAAGGAAACCATAACCTTCACCTTGTGTGGTTAGAGCTGGCACCTTTCTCTGTGAGCTTTGTCCTTGATCAGGAAACCTGGTTTCCCTCAGTGTGGGGATGTGTCTGGGCAGCTTGTGTTTTCATCGTCTCCCAGAGCGTTGCTAATTTCTTTCTCGGTGGGCGGTAGTTTTCCACGGAGATCTGTATTACGCAGCGTCTAGAGAACTGTGTTCTTGTAGGGGAATCCAGTATTCAACAGGGTGACTGTTTAGACACCAGGGAACTCCTGACCAATACTAGCGCTCGGGCCAACGCGGGGTTACCCTTGGAGAGGGAAACCGTCGGAGCTCCAGTTCCAGTGGGTTTCACTAAGCCATAAGATCTTCTTGTCGCGTATAGCACAAAGGGCGAGATCGCTGAGTGAGACGCCTGCATTCATCCTGCAAACCATTATTAGTAATAAGGATTATGCATGTATTTAAAAAAGAACTCAATCTCCATCTGCTTGATGTTTTGGGATTTTTGTGGGTATCTTCAAGAAGATGGCAAGGAAAAAAGTTACTGAACCATTATCTGATCCAGGATACTACAGCTCTTAGAGGAGCCGGATGCTTTCTGGGTAGTTGAGAGAATAAGTGGACTTTTTTTTTACCTATAGGAAGGAAGACTCAATCCCCATTATGTGACCAAGCAACTGAATTTGTTAAACTTGCATGCAAATTTGAAATTCTTTTAACTGTACAATACTTTAAGCTGTTAGCCATCATTTGGTTCACTGATACCTTTTTAAAGTACATGCATAACGTAGTATTTCCTTGGGCCTGTGATTCTGGAGAGAGGGTTATTCAAGAACCCATCAGACTTGCTTTTGAGTGTTTCCCTGACTGCTCGACTGAAAACAAAAATGCCAAGCGCTTTAAGCATTGAACATTGTGTGTTAAAAGTACCTTGGTTTTTAAAAATATCATCATCATCAATCGTATTTGAGCGCTTACTGTGTGCAGAGCACTGTACTAAGTACTTGGGAAGTACAAGTTGGCAACATATATCAGATTGAGGCATTAAGAAAATAATGCTAATCAGTTCAAATCGGTCCCAGTTGTATTTTTGGTGAAATCAGAAGTTGACTTTAGTCATGATTACAGGTGCCTCACCGAGCTGTTGGAATCATCTGGTGTGTTGGGATCACCTACGCACATGTTGGGATTGGGGCAGAGGCCCTGGGTGACTGACACTACAAACAGGGCGGTGTCCTTTTTCCATGCCAAAGTTCTGGCTATTTACACATTTATCAAAACTTTTTGATACGTACCAATTTCAGTGTCCCCTTCCCTTTGGGTACGTGAGGTGGTGATGTTTAAAAACTGTTACCACGAATTCTTAGAAAGTGAATGTAATTTTCATTTTCAGTTGTTAAACGTTAAAGAGCTGCCAGGAAAGTGTTTGTTTTGGGGTTTTTCTGCTAGGTGGTGAAAAACGGGATTTAAAAGTAATTTTCCATTTGGGGATAAAGTTTGCTATAGTAGCCAAGCTTCTCCAGAAGCAAAAGGGGATGAACTGCAGTACCACAACTTGGTACTGCTGTCTGGTGCAGACGACTTTTCCTTTACAATGATGGGATTCACCTAGTGCTGTACTGAACTAGCGGAATCTTCAAGAAGGAAGAGATGTGCCAAATAGATGACCTGCTGGACTTCCAGCGTGATTAGGGGAGAAGAATTGCCTGTTTTCTCCTCTAGGCCTACGACTGACAGCCTCAACTTTCTCGTCTTGGGCAGTGGAAGGAGCCGGAGAGGCCGATGTCACCACGGCCCCTGGGAAAATGGCAGGAGGCGGAAGACAGAGTTTCACCTGCACCATTGCCAGCTGGGCCTCTCAAGTGATATCCCCAATGTTTCTTTTCATCCATAGCAACCTTATTTGTCTTCGTCCTATGTTGAAACCATGTGCTCAAAAGACCAAGCACATATTAAAGATCCCTATAAATATAGAACTTCTCTGGTGTGTTACGTATATATATATATATATATATATATATATATATATATATATATATATATATATATTATGTACTTCCTCCTCTCTTGTACCCTCTATGAAAGAGCCAGTGCATTTCTCTGGCTTCACTGAAGTCCAGGAGAATCGGGAATTGAGCTCATAGAACACTGCAAATGAGCGATCCATGACAAGTCTTGCCAACTGCTTGCTCTTTTCTACCTCTATTATATGGAGAGATTATAGATGTACCTTTATCTCTCTTGACCTGTATTATGAATATGGATGTTTTTCAAAAAACACTAAACCCTTGATTTTTTTTCTCTCCCCTCCCTGCCTTCAAATCCTTCCTGGCTGTCAGTCACTGTGGGCTTCAAAACCCAAAGCCACTTGCTGCTTTGTAAGCGCTTAGTACAGTGCTGTGCACACAGTAAGCGCTCAATAAATACGATTGCTGCTTGTAGAGGGCACTGAATGATGTTTGCCTTCAGAACACGTGCAAATGAGCTAAGTAGAAGATGCCAAATAATTTCAGCCAGAAACAAATAAAAAACTAAACCTGTTAACAGTCCAAACAGCGATGTTCCATGTGGCGAAAAATCACAGGGTTGGTAGTCCCAGAGAAAGGGGTGTACCCACAGCCACTCAATCTCACCCAGCCCTTGGGGGAAAAGTGGGAGAAGGAAGGCGCTTCCATAGTCCACATGGAAAAATCCAGAGGGGTTTTTTGTGGGGGGCCTACTTTTCCACTGGAGCATTAAAAAAAAATACCAACAGCACCTGAAAACCGTTTAAGCATGAATCAAAGACAACTTAGAGGCTGTCAATAACTGGATTCAAGGGGAAAAAAAATGAAGACTTTTCTCTTTCATTCAATCGTATTTATTGAGCGCTTACTGTGTGCAGAGCACCGTCCTAAGCGCTTGGGAAGTCAAGTTGGCAACATATAGAGACGGTCCCTACCCAACAGTGGGCTCGCCGTCTAGAAGGTACCGTCTTGGCAAGGGTGCAGGAAAACTGAAGAATGTATCATTAAAAGAAGTGGGATAGGATGAAAATACCTGTAGTAAAAGAAGGATTTCGCTTCTGTCCTCCATTACTAATCGCTAATGCCCTCCATTACTCTAATGTCAATTGCTTTTGAAATGATCTCTGCAGTGACAAGGATTTTTATGAACTTAAGAATGAACTTCCCTGAAATAGTGAGCTAACCTACCACTGGTGAGTCTATCACTTAGATTTCCTCCAAACAAATCCTCTGGCTTGACTTTCTATTCCTAGGTCACTGTCTGGATCTGCTACCATCCTCCGGGAGGGCCGGAACAGGGGAGTAGGGCACCCCAACATATACTCCTACGTCTCCGAAAGGACCGTGGCGAAAAAGGCCCTTGGGAGTTGTGGAGCGATGCCTGCAGGCTGTGATATATGCCACAGGTTTCCACCCCACTCAGATAAAACACAGGTTTTCTTGTTAAAATCGGGATGATCTCTCACAGTCCTAAGTGGTGTAAGTTTATGATAACGTGGCCAGAGTTTTCCGGGAAATAATCCTGAAGGCACGCTGCCAAACAACCGGAAAGGATCACAAAAGATCATCTCACTACCAAGTCTAAACCATTCCAGACGGGTAAGAACGTAAGGTCATTCATTCATTCATTCAATCGTATTTATTGAGCGCTTACTGTGTGCAGAGCACTGTACTAAGCGCTTGGGAAGTACAAGTTGGCAACATATAGAGGCGGTTCCTACCCAACAGTGGGCTCACAGTCTAGAAGAGACAATGCCATTACTGATCAGACCAGAGAAGCAGTGTGGTTCAGTGGAAAGAGCCCAGGCTTGGGAGTCAGAGGTCGTGGGTTCTAATCCCAGCTCTGCCACATAATAATAATAATAATAATAATAATAATAATAATAATGGCATTTATTAAGCACTTACTATGTGCAAAGCACTGTTCTAAGCGCTGGGGAGATTACAAGCTGATCAGGTTGTCCCACGGGGGCTCACAGTCTTCATCCCCATTTTACAGATGAGGGAACTGAGGCCTAGAGAAGTGAAGTGACTTGCCCAAAGTCTCACAGCCGACAGTTGGCAGAGCCGGGATTTGAACCCATGACCTCTGACTCCAAAGCCCGGGCTCTTTCCACTGAGCCACGCTGCTTCACACGCCTGCTGTGTGAACTTGGGCAAGTCACTTAGCTTCTCTGAGCCTCAGTTACCTCATCCGTAAATTGGGGATTAAGACTGTGAGCCCCACGTGGGACAACCTGATCATCTTGTATCCCCCCCAGTACGTAGAACAGCGTTTTGCACATAGTAAGCACTTAACAAATGCCATTATTATTATCTTGCTCCCAGAATGCTTGCCACCATGCCTTCCTTGATGTGGATCCTCACGGTGACGGATTCCTACCTTTCCTTCTTGCCTTCTAGGAACCCATTCTGAGAGAGCTCAGAGACAGAAGCGAAATCCTTCTTGAACTAGAGGTATTTTCATCCTATCCCACTTATTTTAATGATACATTATTCAGTTTCCACTGCGCCCTTGCCCTCCAAGAGCGGACAGTCCTGTGAAACAAGTGCAACGGGGAAGTTCTCAACTCCTCTGGGTAACAAAATTTTTTAATCGGTTTTGGCCGCCCATCATATACGTCAGCACTGTGCACTCATGGGCTTCAGATAAAGACCACCAAAGACCACCAATACACTCACTTTGGAAACGAAGGGGTAACATTTCTGACAAACCCCATGTCCTTCACACCAGAGAATCCGCTCCTCGTTGGTCACGTGAGTGCCCTCAACCATCTTTTCCCTCATCTCAGTTGCTTTCTGTCTAGACGTGACCCACTTCCTTGGACGGACCATCCCTAATTCCCCAACCACATATTCCTAGGAAGGACGCACACTGTGGGAAAACTCAAAGCGAGTAAAAACCACTACTCTCAGTTTTGCTAGGAAAAAGTATCACCGCAAAGCCGACGCTGTAAAAGAAGGCGGTGAGAAGCCTCCTTTGACTGAAACCAAAAAGGTAATCCAATAGGGGGGTTATATTGTAAAATAGTCTTCCACAGTTGCCTCATATAAAAAAAAAAGATTCATTTCATAAAGCTAGGTCAATCAAATCAATGGTGTTTATCAAGCGCTTACTATGGGCCGAGCACTGAACAACGTACTAAGGTAAATGGTCAAATCAATCAATCGTATTTATTGAGTGCTTACTGTGTGCAGAGCACTGTACTAAGCGCTTGGGAAGTACAAGTTGGCAACATATAGAGACGGTCCCGACCCAACAGTGGGCTCACAGTCTAAAAGAACTTGTCAAAGTCAAGTGAACTTGTTCCATAACCTCATCCCCAGGTTTATACTTTAACATGCGCAACTATTTTGGGGAAGCAGCGTGGCTCAGTGGAAAGAGCCCGGGCTTTGGAGTCGGAGATCAGGGGTTCAAATTCCAGCTCTGCCAATTGTCAGCTGGATGACTTTGGACAAGTCACTTGACTTCTCTGTGCCTTAGTTCCCTCACCTGTAAAATGGGGATTAAGACTGTGAGCCCCCAGTGGGACAACCTGATCACTTTGTAACCTCCCCAGCGCTTGACAGTGCTTTGCACATAGTAAGCGCTTAATAAATGCCATTATTATTATTATGGGGAAGCAGCGTGGCTCAGTGGAAAAAGCCCGGGCTTTGGAGTCGGAGATCAGGGGTTCAAATCCCGGCTCTGCCAATTGTCAGCTGGATGACTTTGGGCAAGTCACTTGACTTCTCTGTGCCTTAGTTACCTCATCTGTAAAATGGGGATTAAGACTGTGAGCCCCCTGTGGGACAACCTGATCACCTTGTAACCGCCCCAGCACTTACAACAGTGCTATTGCACATAGTAAGCGCTTAATAAATGCCATTATTATTATTATTACTTTAAAAGCAGAATTGCACTCCAGTTTGTCTGCCTGTCCTCATTCCACAACTGGGGAATTGTAATGGTGATACTACGTGAAGCAGTGTGGTCTCGTGGCAACACCAAAGGCTTGGGATTCAGAAGTCTTGGGTTCTAATCCCAGCTCTGTCACTGTCTGCTCTGTGACCTTGGGCAAGTTACTTCACTTCTCTGGGCTTCAGTTCCCTCATCTCTAAAATGGGGATTGAGTCTTTGAGCCCCACATGGGATGACCTGATTACCCTGTGTCTACCCCAGGGCTTAGAATAGTGCTTGGCACATAGCGAGTGCTTAACAAATACCATAATAATACTTGCTATTATGACATGCTAAGCACTGGGGTAGGTACAAGATAATCAGATCGGACATAGTCTCTTCCACAAGACGTTTACACTTTAGCGGGGGAAGAGAAGGGCGTTTTATTCCCATTTTACAGATGAGGAAACTGAGGGCCAGAGAGACTGTGACTTGCCCAAGGCTGTGCAGGAGGCCCGGGAAAGAGCTGGGACTAGAACTTGGGGCTTCTGATGGCCAGTCCCGTGCTCTTTCCAGTAGCCTTGCTTCCTGCTTTGGGTATGTTGTGCCCTGCCATCCCATAATAATAATAATAATAATAATGGCATTAAGCACTTACTATGTGCCAAAGCACTGTTCATTCATTCAATCTTATTTATTGAGCGCTTACTGTGTGCAGAGCACTGTACTAAGCGCTTGGGAAGTCCAAGTTGGCAACATACAGAGACGGTCCCTACCCAACAGTGGGCTCACAGTCTAGAAGGGGGAGACAGAGAACAAAACAAAACATATTAACAAAATAAAATAGACTAAATATGTACAAATAAAATAAATAGAGTAATAGTTTACAGGGTGATCAGGTTGTCCCACAGTCTTAATCCCCATTTTACAGTTGAGGTAACAGGCTCAGAGAAGTGACTGCCCAAAGTCACACAGCTGACAATCGGCAGAACTGGGATTTGAACCCATGACCACTGACTCCAAAGCCCGGGCTCTTTCCACTGAGCCATGCTGCTTCTCTATTATTATTATTATTATTATCATCCCATATAATGAGCTCCCAACCGATGGGTGTGACTGTTCTGTTCCCCGCTCTGACAGGCCACAGCCTATCGCACCTGGTCCTGCGACTTTACTGCCCTGAACGGTTTCGTCTTGTTCTACGCCGTGGACTCATGTCTGACCCATAACGACTGCAAGGACACATCTCTCCCAGAATGTCCCACTTCCACTTGCAATCGTGGTGGTGGTGTATCCACAGGGTTTCCTCGGTAAAAATACGCAACCCTTCCTCGGGGCGGGAAACTTGAGTCTCTGCCCTCGATTATCCTGCATTACGCTGCTGCCCAGCACAGGTGAGCTTTGACTTGTAGGAGATCGTTTCCACTCGCTAGCCACTGCCCAAGCTAGGGATGGATTGAGTATGCCTCTGCTTGACTCTCCCTCCCGTTCCCAGGACCGGTAGAGTACTGGAAACTCTCCAGCTGCGATCCTTAGGGGGGTCGAATGGTTGTAGAAACTATATATAGACATCTTAACAAATATCACAGTTATCACCATCATTAAGTGGAAGACTGCACAGGAGGCTCCATCTCCTGTTTCTAGCGGGTGGAATGTACCAACCAGATTGTCCAAGCTCTGAGTATGAACTCCACAGGGAATATTATTACTCTATTTATTATTACTCATAATAAACAACTCATAATAAACTCATAATAACAAACAACAACAAATTGTTGCCAATTTGTACTTCCCAAGCGCTTAGTACAGTGCTCTGCACATAGTAAGCACTCAATAAATACGATTGATGATGATGATACTCTATTTATTATTACTCTATTTTACTTGTACATATTTATTCTACTTATTTTATTTTGTTAAGATGTTTTGTTGCCTGTCTCCCCCTTCTAGACTGTGAGCCCGTTGTTCGGTCGGAACCGTCTCTCTATGTCGCCAACTTGGACTTCCCAAGCGCTTAGTACAGTGCTCTGCACACAGTAAGCGCTCAGTAAATACGACTGAATGAATGAATGAATGAATTAAGGCTGCGTGAATTCACTTTGGTTTGGCCCCGTAGGGCCCTACCTTATACCGGGAAAGAGAATGAAACTGTACCCAAGCTCCCGGGAGCTTCGGGAGTTTACGATGCTTCATACTTGGAAACCCGCTGGGTTCGCCTTTGTTAGCGTTAACTGGGACACTGGTCCGTTAGGCGAAGATTGAGTTGCGGGGGGAGCTGGGGAAACCCGTCTCTAAGCCAACCACCACTCCAGTCAGGTTCCCCGGAGCCTCAGACATTTTACACCAACGCGATCCCAGCACATTTCGAGCCAAGTGGCACCCGCCTTGTCCTGCCGCTCTCCTAGAGCCTGGGAACGGTTCCTCATTCACTGATGCCGACACTCCTTGCCATAGAGAAATTCCCTATTTAGACATTCCCTTTAGCTGTCTTGGGAAACAGTCTCTCGGCCGTGACTTCCGGGGTGTAGACCTTATTCGGCCTTCAAACCTGCAAGTCTGAAGTCACTTTACTTCTCTGTGCCTCAGTTATCTCATCTATACAACGGGGCTGAAGACTGGGAGCCCCCTGTGGGACAACCTGATCAGCTTGTAACCTCCCCAGCGCTTAGAACAGTGATTTGCACATTTCCCCCTCCCCATCCCCCCGCCTTACCTCCTTTCCCTCCCCACAGCACCTGTACAGATTTATTACTCTATTTATTTTACTTGTACGTATTTATTCTATTTTATTTTGTTAATATGTTTTCTTTTGTTGTCTGTCGCCCCCTTCTAGACTGTGAGCCCGCTGTTGGGTAGGGACCGTCTCTGTATGTTGCCAGCTTGTACTTCCCAAGCGCTTAGTACAGTGCTCTGCACACAGTAAGCGCTCAATAAATACGATTGAATGAAAAGTTCTCGCGCCTCCATAGAAGACACTTCCGCAGCTACAAAAGCACCTTTGTCATTCTCTTTCCCCAGACCTCTAGGCTGAATATTGTCCAGACTGATACAGAGAGGCACAGGAGTAAGAAACTGGCTAATCTTCTATCGAGGCCTATTGGAAAGCGATTAGAAAGTGCTCTTAGGGCAAGTAAGGAGAAGAACAGATCGCAGAGTCTCAGCAACTGCAGCCCGAGAGAAATACATTCAGAAGGAGTGCAGTCTTCCCAGAAGTGTTCATTCATTCAATCGTATTTATTGAGCGCTTACTGTGTGCAGAGCACTGTACTAAGCACGTGGGAAGTACAAGTTGGCAATATATAGAGACGGTCCCTACTGAACATCGGGCTCATGAAAGGGCTGTCCCCATTCATTCATTCAGTCGTATTTACTGAGCACTTACTGTGTGCAGAGCACTGTACTAAGCACTTGGGAAGTACAAGTTGGCAATATATAGAGACGGTCCCTCCCCAACAGCGGGCTCATGAAAGGGCTGTCCCCATTCATTCATTCATTCAATCGTATTTATTGAGCGCTTACTGTGTGCAGAGCACTGGACTAAGAGCTTGGGAAGTACAAATTGGTAACAGAGACGGTCCCTACCCAACAATGGACTCACAGCAAGCATCATGTGCGTTTTGACTGGAGCCGGGCTGCCTCATGAGCCCCACAGTCAAGGCAACAGGCAACAAAAATGGAGTTTGGTTAAGATCGGAGGAATGGGGGTCGGGGGGCAGTGGGTGGAAGCTGAATGGAGTTTAGTTCAGAGGAGGACCAAGGAAAAGCAGCGTGGCTCAGTGGAGAGAGCACGGGCTTTGGAGTCAGAGTTCATGGCTTCAAATCCCGGCTCGCCAATTGTCAGCTGTGTGACTGTGGGCAAGTCACTTCACATCTCTGTGCCTCAGTTACCTCATCTGTAAAGTGGGGATTAAGACTGCGAGCCCCCCGTGGGACAATCTGCTCACCTTGTAACCTCCCCAGCGCTTAGAACAGTGCTTTGCACATAGTAAGCGCTTACTAAATGCCATTATTATTAAAGGATGGGATGGAGAAACGCGGTGGGGAAGAGGTCGGGGTCGGCACTGACTGGATGCAGGAAAAGGCTAAACTGGACCTGTCGGAGGTGGCATCACCCGGAGAGAGCGGGAAAGTAAAGAGATGGATGGTGGAAGCCCTCCTTTCCATGTTTCCTCTGAAATGGTAAGCTCCTTGAGGGCGGGCTCGTGTCTGTCACCTGTATTGTACTCTCCCAAGCGCTCAGTACAGTGTTTTGCACCCAGTAGGTGGTCAGTAAATACCCCTGCTTCTTTCTAAGTGAACCTGACCGTGAACTTTTAAGAGCTGTAATGAGGTTTGGACAACCCCACCCCAACTGTAAGCCTTTAGCTTCAATTTCAGCCTGAAGCCGCCTACTGACATGCTCCCTCCCAAAGGCCCACCTCCTCGGAGACTCGCACCATATCAGTTCTGACTTGCCAGCCGCGGATCTTCGTCATCTGTCAGTCCACTAGCTCAAAAAGAATCACAACCAAGTTGTACAAATGCTCTTTGCCTGTGCAAGTTCAGTGGTGACTTCGGAGGTGGTTTAAACCCTCGGATGCCATCCAACCGGTTTGATGACAGGCCACTCGATTGTCAAAAAGTGAATGTTCACCACTCTGGGGATGAACAGGCTCTCAGGGGAGATTATATATATATTGTCTAATCAAAGTGTCAGGCTAGCTTTACTACACCCTGCTTTTTAACCATTTTGCTATTAGAGTGGGAGAAGCTTTACACTTCAGGTTCAGTGAATGTTTCTGGAACATAATCCTCATGGATTTTAACCACTAGGCATACCAATGAGCTGGAGGCTGGGATCTAGAATCAATTTATATGGTAATGAAAGGAGAATTACAGATGAAATCTACTCCAGCTCCGGCTTGTTGCGAGAGACTTAAGGGGTTTTCAACCCGTCAAGGATCAAAATCCTTTTCTACCTGTCATCCCCTTGGCTCTCTCAAAGACAATATGGAAACAGCCGCATCCCTACCGTCCCCCTCCCCTCCAGCAGCCCCAGAGGGCTGGGAAGTTCTTGAAAATGGGGTTGGGGAGATGGCATAGGGGAAAAAAAACAACAACAACCAGATGGCAAAGACATTCAAGAAGCCTAATCTCTTTAAAATGGTTTTGTCTAAGTTTGGAGAGAGGGTCCCGAATGAAAATAATGTCTAAAGACAAACAAACACAAGCCACTGCAGTAAAACCGAGAGAGGATAGAGGTGGAAAAAACAGTAGCCTCCCAAATAGCTCTGCCGTCCAGCCGTGGCCAGTTCCTAGGAATGGTGGCCACAGCTCCCCCGCCACCCAGGGGGCTGCATTTCAATCAATCAATCGTATTTATTGAGCGCTTACTTTGTGCAGAGCACTGTACTAAGTGCTTGGGAAGTACAAGTTGGCAACATCTAGAGACAGTCCCTACCCAACAGTGGGCTCACAGTCTAAAAGGGGGAGACGGAGAACAAAACCAAACATACTAACAAAATAAAATAAATAGAATAGATATGTACAAGTAAAATAAATAGAGTAAATAAATATGTACAAACATATATACATATATACAGGTGCTGTGGGGAAGGGAAGGAGGTAAGATGGGGGGATAGAGAGGGGGACGAGGGGGAGAGGAAGGAAGGGGCTCAGTCTGGGAAGGCCTCCTGGAGGAGGTGAGCTCTCAGTAGGGCTGATGTCAAACGAAATGTGGGGGGGAAAGGCAAATTTTCCGCAGCCTCAAGGCAGCCAAGCGTCTGAACCCGGCCCTCCTTCCAAAACGATAATATTTACGTTGTCCATTAAGTGCTCCCTTTATGCCAAAGCATTCTGCTAAGCGCTGGGGTAGATACAGGATAAGCAGAGTGGGCACGGCCCCTGCCCATTATAGGACTCACACTCTGAGGTGGGGGAACTAGGTATTTTATCCCCACTTTACAGATGAGGAAACTAAGAGATACAGGATAAGCAGAGTGGGCACAGCCCCTGCCCATATAGGACTCACCCTCTGAGGTGGGGGGACTAGGTATTTTATCCCCACTTTACAGATGAGGAAACTAAGGCCAAGGGGAGGTTAAGTGACTGGTCGCAGGCCACGCCCAGCTAGGATTAGAGCCCAGGTCTCCTGGCACCCAGGCCCGCACTCCTTCCACTAGGTCACACTAATTGTGTAGCGATCTCTCACAAATCCCCTCTGCCCCCTTCCTCCAGCTGCCTCCTCCCACCTCGTGTCCGACCAGCCCACTTCTACGGCGAACACCAGACCGGCATGGAAATTGGAGGTTTCATCTTGTTGGGCGGAAGGGTGTTGTCCTTCCCGAACCACATCTCCCATGGTGAAACAAGATTTGTACAGTTCGGTGACACTCTCCCCCAACTACGGGTTAGGTCGGATCTTATTTCACGGCAGGAATGTGCCCGGCGCAAGTTAGGGGAGGGATATTCTTTCTGTTTTTGCGGTTTCAGTTCTTGGACTGGATTAAGATCTTTGGTTACATCAAGCCTTGTGGGGCTAAAATGGACAGAGGACCAAGCTTAGCCTTTCAAAGGGAACATTGTCAGAGCAAATTCTGAACACATTGAGCACAACTGTTCTTAAAACAGCTGTAATAGTGAGAAGTCGAAACCTTCAACTAAATGGGTATGTATTCCGGGGAAAATAGATGTTTCAAAAATGCTTCATTGTGTCAGGCGGGAATTCTGTCGGCAAGGCCAGCCCTTGTAGTCCTTGTAGATAATATACTTTAGGGCAAAGAAATGTTGAACAAACCCAGGCAGGTGTCATATTAAAGCCCTGACAGTTTCAGCTCAGAATTACAATATTTTCCCTCCAAACAAATGTTGAACAAACCCAGGCAGGTGTCATATTAAAGCCCTGACAGTTTCAGCTCAGAATTACAATATTTTCCCTCCAAATTCCTCACTCGAGATGACAATCAGTGCACTCTTGTCAGAGGAGACTCACCAACTTTAAAAAAAAAAAAAACTAAACAAAGGACATTTAAAAAAAAACAGAATGCACTGATTGGAATGGAGAGCAAAACACCTCCCTGGGCGTAAGAGTTGATGATCATAAGATTTTTACATCAGAATTTCTCAGAAGATTTTTAGTCTTCTAAGCCTGGGCAGTGGGGGGGATGCAGGGAGGGAGACAAGTCTGAAATAACTGTCTGAGAACACCCAGTATGCTTAATAATAATAATAATAATGGTATTTGTTAAGCACTTACTATGTGCAAAGCACTGTTCTAAGCGCCGGGGAGGTTACAAGGTGATCAGGTTGTCCCACATGGGGCTCACAGTCTTCATCCCCATTTTCCAGATGAGGGAACTGAGGCCCAGAGAAGTGAAGTGACTTGCCCAAAGTCACACAGCTGGTAAGTGGCAGAGCCGGGATTTGAACCCATGACCTCCGACTCCAAAGCCCGGGCTCTTTCCACTGAGCCACGCTGCTTAACCAACCAGAAATACATTTGGAAAACCCCAAAACGCTCGACCTAGCTGCGTGGTCTGGGGGAAGAGCATAGGCACGGGAGTCGGAGAACCTGAGTTCTAATCCTGCCTCTGCCACTTTCCTGCTGGGTAAACTGTGCAAGTCACAACTTCTCAGTGCCTCTGTTTCCTCATAGCTAAAATGGGGATCAAATATCTGTTATCCCTCCTACTTAGACTGTGCGCCCCACCGAGACTGTGTCTGACCTGGGTATAATAATAATGGCATTTATTAAGTGCTTACTATGTGCAAAGCACTGTTCTAAGCGCTGAGCACTGTTCCACCCCACCACTTAGCCCCAGGATTGGCAAATAGCAATCATTTTTAGCTCCCATTTCCCTAGCACTTTATTAGCTCCCATTTCGCTAGCCCAGTAGAAGTGAAGACTGACCTACTAAAATCAATGCTTTCTCCTTTATGTACCGTTTTCAATCTGTCAATCAATGATATTTAGAGAAGCAGCGTGGCTCAGTGGAAAGAGCCAGGGCTTTGGAGTCAGAGGTCATCGGTTCGAATCCCGGCTCCGCCACTTGTCAGCTGTGGGGCCTTGGGCAAGCCACTTAACTTCTCTGTGCCTCAGTTACCTCATCTGTAAAATGGGATTAAGACTGTGAGCCCCACGTGGGACAACCTGATCACCTTGTATCCCCCAGCACTTAGAACAGTGCTTTGCACATAGTAAGCGCTTAATAAATGCCATTATTATTATTATTATATTTAGTGAGTGCTTACTGTGTGCAACGTACTGTACTAAGCGCTCTGGAAAGTACAACCACAACAGAGTTGGTAGATTCGATCCCTGCCCACGAGAAGCAGCGTGGCTCAGTGGAAAGAGCCCGGGCTTTGGAGTCAGGGGTCATGGGTTCAAATCCCGGCTCCGCCAATTGTCAGCTGTGTGACTTTGGGCAAGTCACTTCACTTCTCCGGGCCTCCGTTACTTCGTCTGTAAAATGGGGATTAAGACTGTGAGCCCCCTGTGGGACAACCCGATCACCTTGTAACCTCCCCAGCGCTTAGAACAGTGCTTTGCACATAGTAAGCGCTTAATACAAACCATGATTATTATGAGAAGCCACAAGGAAAGACAGATATTAAAACTGATTACAGATGGTTTCAATGAACATCAAACCTTGAAGGAAGGGTTTAAGCTCCTTGTGGGCAGGGAAGATTTGTTAACACTAACTCTGCTGTACAGTATTCTTCCAAGGGCTTCCTACGGTGCTCTGCGCACGGTAAGTGCTCAATAAATACCAGTGGTTGACTGATTCATTTGCAAAATAGACTATTGCTGCTTGCCTACAGCAGAATTACAATATTTCCCCTCCAAATTCTTCACTCGAGATGACAATCAGTACACTCCTGTCAGAGGAGACTCACCAACATTTTTTTTTAAAAAAACTAACAAAGGACATTTTAAAAAAAACTGAATTCACTGATTGGAATGGAGAGCAAAACACTACACCAGGGCCATGGATAAAACCTGGCGATTCTCAAAGCACAGGGGGAGGAAACTGGATATGAGGGCAAACAGTTAATTCCCGGTTTCTGCCGCTCCAGCCCTGCTTCCAATTGAGAAACCGACGGTCCGAGTCACCGTAGAAAAGGGACATTTCCGCTTGCCTGCTAAGGTGCAAATTCTGCTGCTCACAAAATGGAAATATCAAACTCGTCCACACAGGGGAAGTAGAGTATCAGTCTTTAAGGCTTCCCTGAAAGGCCCCACATCTTTGGAGTCTAGGAAAATTGAAGTTAAAACTTCAAGTTAGAACGGGCAAGATCAATCGTTGGTATGTACTGAGCACTTACTCTGGGCAGAGCACTGTACTGAGTGACTGTGAGCCCTCTGTTGGGTAGGGACTGTCTCTATATGTTGCCAATTTGTACTTCCCAAGCGCTTAGTACAGTGCTCTGCACATAGTAAGCGCTCAATAAATACGATTGATGATGATGATGATGATGAGAGTACAGTACAACAGAACTGGCAGACCTGTTCCCTGACCACAACGAGCTTACAGTCTGGAGGAGGAGACAGACTTTAATATACGTCAAGATTCATATACATCGAGATTATCAGGTTGGACACAGTCTTTGTCCGACGTGGGGCTCACAGTCTAACAGGGAGTAAGATTGAATCTGCCTTTTACAGGCGATGAAATGGAAGCACAGAGAAGTTACGTGACTTGCCCAAGGTCACACAGCAGACAAGTGGTAGAGCCAGGATTAGAACCCTTTTGCACTAGGCCACTCTGTTTCATACAGCAGCTTCATACACCTTCATTTTACATCATCTGTAAAATGGGGATGAAGACTGCAAGCCCCACGTGGGACAACCTGATCCCCTTGTATTCCCCCAGCACTTAGAACAGTGCTTTGCACATAGTAAGCGCTTAACAAATACCATCATTATTATTATTATTATTTTAAATTATACATTATAAATGATTGATGTATATTTATTTTATTTGGTTTATATGTTTTGTTTTGTTGTCTGTCTCCCCCTTCTAGACTGTGAGCCCGCTGTTGGGTAGGGACCATCTATATATGTTGCAAACTTGTAATAATAATAATAATAATAATGGCATTTATTAAGCACTAACTATGTGCAAAGCACTGTTCTAAGTGCTGGGGAGGTTACCAGGTGATCAGGTTGTCCCACGGGGGGGCTCACAGTCTTCATCCCCATTTTACAGATGAGGGAACTGAGGCCCAGAGAAGTTAAGTGACTTGCCCAAAGTCACACAGCTGACAATTGGCAGAGCCGGGATTTGAACCCATGACCTCTGACGCCAAAGCCCAGGCTCTTTCCACTGAGCCACGCTGCGTGCTGTGGATTTGAGATCCTTTCCTCAGAAATAAAAACTTCCGCTGACATGGCCTAAACAGCAGACTTCCCTCACACACATACAAAAATCTAACTGTTTGAGAAAAATGCTCCTATAAGAAAAGTCGGTTTAGGGTGGTGTGTTTCCCCTCTTCCTTCTTAATGCCCTATCAGAGTTGAGATCAAAGTCTCTCAGAATTTAGTCGTTCATCTGTTCCTTTGGAAACTAGAGATGTGTTTGTCCATCAAAGATGCCACTGAGGCTCTCCAGAGCACTATTTATTTTACTTGTACATATTTACCGTTCTATTTATTTTTCTTAATGATGTGCACCTAGCTTTAATTCCATTTGTTCTGACGACTTGACACCTGTCCACATGCTTTGTTTAGTTGTCCGTCTCCCCCTTCTAGACTGTGAGCCCTTTGTTGGGTAGGGACCGTCTCTATAAGTTGCCAACTTGGACTTCCCAAGCGCTTAGTACAGTGCTCTGCACACAGTAAGCGCTCAATAAATACGATTGAATGAATGAATGAAAGAGGGGATGGACTTTGGCAAGCAGATTTATCCATGTCAGAGGATGCTGGGCAGAGCTTTGACAGAACGGCCACATTCAGACGGACTAAAATGGTTTTCTGAATTTTCTCTGAAATGCTGACTGTTTGCACCATGATAAAAGGACTTAAGATATACCCTAGAGATTTCCCCCGCCAAAACACACAGTCTCTCCTACCTGGTTTCCTGAATTATTAACATAAATCTTTCTGGGGTTTGTTCGATCTCTCGTAAGCATAAAGCCCTTCTTCCCCTCCCCTTGCGGCAAAGTCGTCCTCTGGCCAGACCATAGGATGGTGCTCACTCGCAGCCAAATGCTGATATTTTCTCCCCCGACGTGTTACCGATGGGTAATAATAATAATAATGGCATTTATTAAGCGCTTACTATGTGCAGAGCACTGTTCTAAGCGCTTGGTAAATATGGGTTCAGTGGTGAGCACTATTGCCCCCCGACCATTCTTTTCCAAACGGGTGCTCTCGACGTATTCAATTCTCAGTATATCAGTCCATTGCTAATATATATTGAGCGCTAGACTGAGTGCTCGGGAGAGGATGATCAATTTAGGAGACGTGATCCTTCGCCCAACGAGCTCCTAAACTAATGCATGTAACACATTTTATGCTTGTAACAGATTCAATCCACATATGCATTTATATCCTATATCCGTCCACTCTGCCTTCCACTAAGCTCTGAGGTGGAAATGCTTAATCAATGAATGCTTACGGTTGGGGAGAGAGCAGAACAAGTCTAGGGGCACAAACACAAAAGGTGTATAAAATCGCATTAAATTGGAAAAGCCTTCCTAAACTCCCTCATCTCGGTGCTATTAACGTCCAAGACCCCAGAGATTCAACAGAAATATCCCGGGTTGCGATGCGGAACTGGAAGCAAAGCACATCAAGCCAGAAGAGGAATCACAGATGGAAGGAGATCAAAGCAGAGACGGCAACATCGGTGGATTAGGAGTCAATTGGGACTTTGGTCCACCAAAGGCAAAATATCAACTGATCGGTCAGTAGTATTGAGTGCTCACTGTGTGCAGAGCACTGTACTAAGAGCTTGAGAGAGTACGATTATAACAGAATTGGTAGACGCATTCCCTGTCCACAATGAGTTTACAGTCTAGAAAGGGTATGAATATAAGATATTCATACAAGATATACAAGATACCTGTATATATGTTGATATATATTTATTCCTCTATTTTATTTGTACATATTTATTCTATTTATTTTATTTTGTTAATATGTTTTGTTTTTTTCTCTGTCTCCCCCTTCTAGACAGTGAGCCCACTGTTGGGTAGGGACCATCTCTATATGTTGCCAACTTGTACCTCCCAAGCGCTTGGGAGAGGACAATACAATAAAGAGCTGCACTCCTGCCTTACTTTATTTTCATGTCTGTCGCCCTTGCTAGACCGGTAAGCTCCTTGAGGCAGAGATCGTGTCTCCCAATTCTTCTGTACTCTCCCAAGAGACTTCGTACAGAGCTTTGCACACCGTAAACACTAAATAAAAACTACTGTAATTAATTCAGAAGCGTGTCCATCTAGCAGTAGATCATCAGGTGACCAGCAGTGTGGGAGGTATTTCCTGCAGTCTGCTTCAGTGTTCACACATAATAATAATAATAATAATAATAATAGTGGCATTTGTTAAGCACTCACTATGTGCCAAGCACTGTTCTAAGCGCTGGGGGGGGGGGATACCAGGTAATCAGGTTGTCCCACCTGGGGCTCACAGTCTTAATCCCCATTTTCCAGATGAGGGAACTGAGGCCCAGAGAAGTGAAGTCACACAGCCGACAAGTGGCGGAGTCAGATTTAGAACCCATGACCTCTGACTGCCAAGCCCCGGCTCGTTCCACTGAGCCACGCTGCTTCTCTCACGCAGCTTTAATCTCATTAAATAATGTCCTACGTTGCTGTACCTTTTCCCCCGGACCCCAAATCAAACTCCTTTACAACCTGCAAACTGGCCTTCCCTCCGGAGGAAAAACACCCGGGCAAGTTGGAACTAGATTAGCTCAAGGTACTACGATTTCCAGAAAGGCGCCGGATGAAGGAAAAACTGGAATTATTCTTGCTGGAGTAATAACAAGTGCTTATCCATCTGTCAAGCTAAGAGGATTTTCTCCGACATTTAGGTCCCGAAGAGGACGGCACCAATGAGGCCCGCTCCATTTTGGGAGCCGGTGAGTGTCTGGATGGACGGGCAGCACGGTGATTTGGGGAGCTGCGTTCTCACTTGCTGCTGGGCCACAGAGCCAAGGACACATAGTGAGCTGTCCATCAATCGACTAATCAGTGGCTTTTAGTAAGCGCTGACTGTGTGCAGAGCGCTGTGCTTAGCGCTTGGGAGGGTTACAATCCCATAGAATTCGTAGACACAATCCCAGCCCTCAAGGAGCTCACATTCGTGTAGGGGAGGCAGACGTTAAAATAACATTCCCGGTAGGGCAAGCCGCTTTTGATAAAATCTTCCCCAGATATGCTGTGTGCCCTTAGCCAAGTTGTTTAACCTCTCTGATTCAGTTTCTCTGTTTGTAAAACTTTGCTCACACTGCCACGCCCCAGTGGATCAGCCCCATCCCCGTTAGTAGTTTGGGGACTTGAGGAGCGGCATTATGGAAGGGACCGTCTCTATATGTTGCCGACTTGTACTTCCCAAACGCTTAGTACGGTGCTCTGCACACAGTAGGCGCTCAATAAATACGACAATGAACGAATGAATGCTGGTGGTCCTCTGGCGGAACCAATGGGGTTAAGCAATTCCTCCTCTAAGCACTTCTTACTATCAAGCAGCGTCTTGGACTGAAGAGAGGATAAGCGGTCTGACAGCCCAGAAAGACGAGTAATTGTAAGTAAACACTTTGTAAGAGTAATAGAAGATCAGCCCGCTACATTCATTCATTCAATCGTATTTATTGAGCGCTTATTGTGTGCCGAGCACTGTACTAAGCGCTTGGGAAGTACAAGTTTGCAACCTATAAAGACGGTCCCTGCCGAACAATGGGCTCACAGTCTAGAATCCAGCAGTCATGGAGAAGAGGAGAAGCCAAATTCAGCATCACCGATGGTTTCCTGCGCACAGGCTCAGTCCCCGTAACCTTCCCTTTTCTTGAACTAGAAAGATAATATGAGTTGTTCATCTCATTAAGGCTGTTTCGGTGATCGAGGCATTTCTTGAGTCAAGGCAGATGTTTCTGATTCGTTTACTCCACCTGATTAGATTAAGCCTCTAAAGGGGAAAATATTCACTGAGGCTGAAATTAGCTTTGCAGAAAAGTTTGTCAAGGTAAACGGCTGCAGGCTTCAGCACTGTACTGATGTAAGTGGAATTATCCGAAGTGAGCTTCGCTGTGCGCAGCAAAGACATTTATCATCATCATCATCAATCATATTTATTGAGCACTTACTATGTGCAGAGCACTGTACTAAGCGCTTGGGAAGTACAAATTGGCAACATATAGAGACAGTCCCTACCCAACAGTGGGCTCAGTCTAAAAGGGAGAGACAGAGAACAAAACCAAACATACTAACAAAATAAAATAAATAGAATAGATATGTACAAGTAAAATAGAGTAATAAATATGTACAAACATATATACATATATACAGGTATCAGATCTTAGAAAGCAGAATTAACACATAAATTCATTTTTATGAGTGCATAAAGGGCGACGGGTGAAATGCAAACAAATTCCTTCCAAGATCACGCTTGCCTTTGTCGAGTCTTCTCCAAGTCTCTCCTCAAATACCCGCCTCCTTTGGAGCGCTTTCCCTCTCCATGACGCTAAAGATGTTCATTTTTCACTGGCGTAGGAAGCGGGGTGAGGAAGAGGAGGGAGGGAGGCAGATGCAATTTAAACGGAAAGGAGGCCAGCTGGGGCTCACCTGCCTTTGGGATCCGGCTGATGTTACCCCAGGCTCTGGCGGAGCTCAAGCCACTGAAAAACAGGCCAAACGGGGGACCTTCTCCACTTCTCCGAAGGGTCACCTGGAGGTCTCCATTTAGGTGGGAAAGTCCTTGAGTTTGGGGCTCTGTTCCACCTCCCAAGCTTTGGAACCTATCAACTAATGGCACTTAACTGAGGCACAGAGAAGTGCAGCGTGGCTCAGTGGAAAGAGCCCGGGCTTGGGACTCAGAGGTCACGGGTTCAAATTCCAGCTCCGCCACTAGTCAGTTGTGTGACTGAGCAGGTCACTTAATAATAATAATAATGGTATTTGTTAAGCGCTTACTATGTGCAAAGCACTGTTCTAAGCACCGGGGAGGTTGCACGGTGATCAGGTTGTTGCAGTCCCTTGTAACTTCCCCAGCGCTTAGAAGAGTGCTTTGCACATAGTAAGCGCTTAATAAATGCCATCGTTATTATTAGAGGTGGTGGCAGAGGCAGGTGCCCAGACAGCTCTGGCCCCTGTCTACCTGGGGGGCAGGGATGATCAAGGGCCGGGATCGTTTTTCTTTAAAAAAAACCAACAAAGCACCGCTCTGTACGCATCTCCCCACTGCTCAAAAATCCCCAATGGCTTCCCATCAACCTGTGCCTCAAACAGAAATTCCTCCTCACAGGCTTTAAGGCGCTCAATCGGCTGCTCTTCTCCTAGCTAATCCTGCTCCTCTGGTACTACAACCCAGCCCACACACTTCCCTCTTCTAACACCAACCTGCTCGTTGTGCCTCAGTCTTCGTCTCTCTTGCTTTCGGCCCCCTGCTGCCATCCTATATCTATCAATCAATCAATCAATCAATCAATCGTATTTATTGAGCGCTTACTATGTGCAGAGCACTGTACTAAGCGCTTGGGAAGTACAAATTGGCAACACATAGAGACAGTCCCTACCCAACAGTGGGCTCACAGTCTAAAAGGGGGAGACAGAGAACAGAACCAAACATACCAACAAAATAAAATAGGATAGAAATGTACAAGTAAAATAAATAAATAAATAAATAAATAAATAGAGTAATAAATATGTACAACCATATATACATATATACAGGTGCTATGGGGAAGGGAAGGAGGTAAGATGGGGGATGGAGAGGGGGACGAGGGGGAGAGGAAGGAAGAGGCTCAGTCTGGGAAGGCCTCCTGGAGGAGGTGAGCTCTCAGCAGGGCCTTGAAGGGAGGAAGAGAGCTAGCTTGGCGGAGGGGCAGAGGGATTGGGGGCATTCCAGGCCCGGGGGAGGACGTGGGCCGGGGGTCGACGGCCCAGGATATATATATGTATATATATCCTGTATATATGTCTGTATATATTTATTACTCTATTTATTTTACTTGTACATATCTATTCTATTGATTTTATTTTGTTAGTATGTTTGGTTTTGTTCTCTGTCTCCCCCTTTTAGACTGTGAGCCCACTGTTGGGTAGGGACTGTCTCTAGATGTTGCCAACTTGGACTTCCCAAGCGCTTAGTCCAGTGCTCTGCACACAGTAAGCGCTCAATAAATACGATTGATTGATTGATTGATCCTCCCTCTGGCCTGGAACAACCTCCTGCTTCGCTTCGTAACCCACTCCCCATCTGCCAAGCCCTACTAAAATTACAGATAGCCTTCCCTGAGTAACCTTTCATCTCACCACCGTAGTCTCCCTCCCTCACTTTGATACTCACCCAGTCCTTATAGTCTATTTCTTCCTTTGCCTCTAATTTTTCACCTGACTCTCCCACCAAATTGTAAGCTCTCTGCAGGCAGGATCTTGTCTACCAACTTTAGAGAAGCAGCGTGGCTCAGTGGAAAGAGCCCGGGCTTTGGAGTCAGGGGTCATGGGTTCGAATCCCAGCTCCGCCAATTGTCAGCTGTGTGACTTTGGGCAAGTCATGTCACTTCTCTGGGCCTCAGTTCCCTCATCTGTAAAATGGGGTTTAAGACTGTGAGGCCCTGTGGGACAACCTCATCTCCTTGTAATCTCCCCAGTGCTTAGTACAGTGCTTTGCACATAGTAAGTGCTTAATAAATGCCATAAAAAAACTTTAGTGTACTCTCCCAAGTACCCAGTACAGTGCTTTGTAATAGTAATAATGATGGTATTTGTTAAGCGCTTACTATGTGCAAAGTGCTGTTTTAAGCACTGGGGAGGTTACAAGGTGATCAGGTCGTCCCATGGGGGGCTCACAGTTTTAATCCCCATTTTACAGATGAGGTCACTGAGGCATGGAGAAGTTAAGTGACTTGCCCACAGTCACACAGCTGACAGTTGGCAGAGCCAGGATTTGAACCCATGACATCTGACTCCAAAGCCCGGGATGTTTCCACTGAGCCGCGCTGCTTTCGGAGTAAGCGCTCAGTAAATGCCATTGTTTGAGTGACTAGGCTTGAAATGGTGGAAGACCTTGTCATTGAAAGGAGTTGGAGACTTTAGCTAGCCTGGCCAGGCGTGTGAAAAGCCACTCGGAGGTGGCGGAGTGGCGGCAAGAAGGAGCAGGTTGAGAAGGGAAGCAGGAGGGATGGGGGTGGTGTGTGGGAGATGGGAAGGGAAAAGAACAGGGCAGAAAGAGATCACAGGGAAAAGAGATTAGGCAATCTGGAGGTGGAAGAGCCTGGGCAGGAGCAGGACGGCGAACACGGCAGGTGGGAAGTGCCTTTTCCTAAGAGAAAATTCCCCCACACCTTCCAGACACGTTGCTTATTCTGGCCCAGACCTCGGCTGCCCTGAATGTGGGGCTTCTCAGCATTGATGGGTAAGGGGTGGCAGGACTCCAGGAGAAGAAAAATTAATGACAGACTCCTCGTACAGTGAACCGCCAGAGGTGAAGCCGGGCTCAAAGCTGACGGCCTATAAACTATTTATCTGCTGCATTTGAAAGGGTCTAACAAGGGGAACCGCTTGCCTGTTGTGGCCCAGTCTGGGATGTGAATTTTTTTTTTTCCAAGACCCTTGGATCCTAATCACGCCAGGGGATTTGCTCCTGGAAGGATCAACTCCCGCTTCCTCTCTTTCCTCCCCTACGGCACTCTTCTCGAAGACTTTAAATTAAAATTGCGGTCTGACCATCTTGTGGAGATAGGTTTTATCCGTGCAGACGTAAGCTCTGCCTGCACGTTTTCCGTCTGGCCAACGAGAGTCCCGGTGTGGTCACCAGGCTTCCGAGTAGCTGGGCCTGACGGCTCACCCCCTCTCTTTCTGAAGGATGACATAATTTCACCACGATGAAATTTAACCACCCAGCTCCACACAGTGCAAACAATAATTACTGTAATTACTCACATGATTTCTCATGGTGCTTAATGAGGGGAACGAGTTTTGGAGAGGAAAATGTTTTCTAGGGGCTAAGTATCATCAAGCCTGATTCTTCCCTATTCACACGCGGGGAGGGAGGCGGACGGGAAGCGGGGGCTGCCCCGGCACGACGGAGAAGCAAGATACACTGCAAGATCCCACTCCTTCCCCCGTCCCTTGTCCTCGGCGCTTATTTTGCCTTTATCTCGCCCGAATGGAGGTGAGACTATGGGAGCAGACTCAGTGAGTCACTGGCAAGCTCTGCTTCCCAAAAAGACTACAGGAACCGGCGAGGATGGGCCCGATCCCTCTGAGGGAAGGGAGAGGGCTCATGGCTCTGCTAGGGGCAGAGGAGGGGGTGCCCACAGGTGGGGTCAGAGGATTGCCTGCTTTGGATGCCACCTCAAAACATCTGACCCCCTCCCTCCACTCCCCCAGATACAGCGATTAACATTTGGCTGTCATCAACCAATCAATGGTATTTTTTTAAATGGTATTTGTTAAGCATTTTTACATCAAGCCATGTTCTGGGGAAGATGAAACTGGCCGGACACAGTCCCTGTCCAGCTCACTGTCTAATCAATCAATCAATCAATCAATCGTATTTACTGAGCGCTTACTGTGTGCAGAGCACTGTACTAAGCGCTTGGGAAGTACAAGTCGGCAACGCATAGAGACAGTCCCTACCCAACAGCAGGCTCACAGTCTAGAAGGGGGAGACAGAGAACAAAACCTAACATACTAACAAAATAAAATAGAATAGATATGTACAAGTAAGATAAATAGAGTAATAAATATGTACAAACATATATACATATATACAGGTGCTGTGGGGAAGGGAAGGAGGATGATGATGGCATTTATTAAGCGCTTACTATGTGCAAAGCACTGTTCTAAGCGCTGAAGGAAAGATGGGGCAGATGGAGAGGGGGACAAGGGGGAGAGGAAGGAAGGGGCTCAGTCTGGCAAGGCCTCCTGAAGGAGGTGAGCTCTCAGTAGGGCCTTGAAGGGAGGAAGAGAGCTAGCTTGGCGGATGGGCAGAGGGAGGGCACTCCAGGCCCGGGGGATGACGTGGGCCGGGGGTCGACAGCGGGACAGGCGAGAACGAGGCCTAACGGTGAGGAGATTAGCGGCGGTGGAGCGGAGGGTGCGGGCTGGGCTGGAGAAGGAGAGAAGGGAGGTGAGGGAGGAGGGGGCAAGGTGATGGACAGCCCTGAAGCCCAGGGTGAGGAGTTTCTGCCTGATGCGCAGATTGATTGGTAGCCACTGGAGATTTTTGAGGAGGGGAGTAACATGCCCAGAGCGTTTCTGGACAAAGACAATCTGGGCAGCAGCATGAACTATGGAGGGAGGCTAGGTGTTGAATGTTGCAGGTGAGGAAACTGAGGAACAGAGAAGTTACGTGACTTGTCCGAGGTCATACAGCAGGCCAGTGGCGGAGTTGGGATTAGAGAAGCAGCGTAGCTCAGTGGAAAGAGCCCGGGCTTTGGAGTCAGAGGTCATGGGTTCAAATCCCGGCTCCACCAATTGTCAGCTGTGTGACTTTGGGCAAGTCACTTCACTTCCCGGGGCCTCAGTTACCTTCTCTGTCAAATGGGGATTAAGACTGTGAACCCCCCATGGGACAACCCGATCACCTTGTAACCTCCCCAGCGCTTAGAACAGTGCTTTGCACATAGTAAGCGCTTAATAAATGCCATTATTATTATTATTATTATAACCTCCCCAGTGCTTTGCACATAGTAAGTGCTTAATAAATTCCATTATTATTATTATTGTTAGAACTCCTAAAGAGCTCCAGCATTACTATTCCACTAAAATGATCAGAAGGTGTTTTTTAATGAGTGACAGTCATTCATAGTTCACACAAGAAAAAATTGATGATACTCTTTCACGGGTGCTGCTACCACATTTCAATGCACTCAGCCAAAAAGCTTACTCCATTTAACGGGCACTCAGTAGGCTGACTGCTTTTCATAATCCCCAGATTTTTAAACTGTCTCTTGTAGTAATTTACTTGAGCAGAATTCCAACACCCGTTTTGAAGTAATTTACTTGAATAGAATCCTAACACCCCTATGTTTCGGGATTTTTTTTACAAATGGTTTTTTGTAAAGCACTTACTATGTGCCAGGGACTGTATCAACCATTGGGGAATACGCAGCGTTTATCAAGTTGAACACAGTCCCTGTCCCACATGGGGCTCACAGTCTTCCTCCTCATTTCCCAGATGACGTAACTAAGGCCCAGAAAACTTGAGTGACCGGCCCAAGGTCACAGAGCAGATAAGTGGCAGAGCTGCGATTTGAACCACTAGGCCACACTGTTTCTCTGTCGATGGGTTGAGTTAAAAAAAAATACACAATCCTACCTCTCTCCCATTAACAGAGGTGTTGGTACTGAGTTCTGCTGCATTAAGTCTCCGCTGACTAAAGCAATGAGAAAAGATCCCCTCGACATTCTTCAGGAAAGGTAAAACCCCAGGGGGAAGAGGATGTTTCCAACAGGATATAGAGTGATTTAGTCCTCATTTGCCAGGCCATCATTCTCAGCCTGTGGTAAAGCAAATAAGGTGGTTTGCCAGTATAGAAAGCAGAACTGTTACACTGAAGAATCACTCCCTCAGTTCCACACCCGCTCCCTCTCTAACAACTGTGTTCTCCAAAGCCAGGCACAACTCCCCTGAGATGACAGCTGACTGAATTCCAATCCCCTGCTTCGTCCAGGGATGCCGGCCACCTCTTTTCTGTGCCCACAGTGAAAGCCCCAGGCTAAGATGTTACCCAGGGGAGAATTCAGAAGGAAACTCGGAGACTTTTCTATTCCAATCTTTGTAAATTGATTATCTGTGAGAGGGCCGGGATGGCTAGTTTCACAAAATGACGTCAGTCCACAAATTCTGAATGATGTGGCCTTTGCGCTCTTCCTTCCGGGCCCAAAGCTATCACCCTCGTCACTTCACCGTGTCAGCTTATATCTGTTGTGAGGATTCTACCAGAAAATGCCTCGGAGAGGTTGAACTCGGTGTCATTCTGCCAGAATCAGCATGACAAATAAAAATAAATGAGAAGGAGCAATTGACAGGTTTGGGGTTAGCTTTTCGTTTCAGGAGAGTGGACTGCATCTTCCAAAGATCCCAAAGTGATACGATTCCATCTGATTCTCAACTATGCCCTGTGCTACTAAATTGCTATGAAGTGGGCTCGTACTTAGAGAGCCTACTCTTAGATTCAACACTTAGATTCTACTGGCACATAAGGAGGACAATCATCTGTATACCTGATAATTCCTCATTAAAAGCGAATAACTCGTTGTTGCGTTACATGAAGAGAAACGACAGATATCATTTTTACTTTGAAAAAGGGTCCGGGTGGTGGGGCAGAATCACATCATTACATTTTCACTTATTTCTCCATTTCCTCCAGTACTAAGGTATTTATAAGATTTATTCTTTACCTGGAATAGAATACCCCAAGACACGCTATTGTATCTCAGTTACTTCCTCAGAAAGTTTGATGACTAAGGAGGTACCAATCTATTGTACTTACTGTGTGCTGAGCACTGTACTAAGCGCCTGGGAAGTACCACGGAAACACCTAAATCCCCCAGAACTTATTTCAATTCCACTTCCTTTTTATCTCGAGCATGGCATTTTGTGTATGCAGTTATACTGATGCAAGTCTTTCTTTCTCCAGAGACGGAATACTGTCGTCCCTTATGTTGTTTGTGATAACACTGAATATTGTAAAATCTGGAATCCACACTGCCAAGAATTCCTCGCTAATTTTCTTCTTTCCCTTCGATCACGCTGGGATTTTATTACAAGTTACGCTAGTATTCTTGTGAGTTCTCTGCTGTGTGCCTAATGTGTGTGTCTGGTAATGAAAATGACGGATCATTCCATCATCTGTTCCACATTTTCAATATTGCAGCCTGTTCTTATGCCTCAAACCAGAGTTTGAATTCCTACCGGCAGGCTTAGATGCTAACGAGGGATGTTCTAACGAGGGACAGGGTCAACAGCAACGGACAAGGGGCTCGATATTTCCCGCTATATCTTCGAGAGTACCGAAGATGTATCGCTCTTCTTTTCTACCATGCAGCCAGCTTGGCCGTCGATAAACTAAAAACTGCCTTTTACCCTGCAGTCGGGCCACCCAACGTCAAGGGAGAAGAGCCCAGCCATGCACAGGCAGACAGCTCAGAGCTGTAAGTGTCTGCAGAAACATCAGAAAGCTGGTCAGCCCAAACTTGTTCATTAGCTAAACCTTAACCTCAATAATAATAATAATAATGATAATAAATTAGCCCTAGGCATAACAATCAGTTGATCAATCATTCAGTGGTTTGAATTGAGTGCTTACTGTGTGCAGAGCACAGAACTAATCGCTTGGGACAGTACAAGAAGCAGCGTGGCTCAGTGGAAAGAGCCCAGGCTTTGGAGTCAGAGGTCATGGGTTCAAATCCCGGCTCTGCCCAATAGCCAGCTGTGTGACTTCGGGCAAGTCATTTAACTTCTCTGGGCCTCAGTTACCTCATCTGTAAAATGGGGATTAAGACTGTGAGCCCCCTGTGGGACAACCTGATCACCTTGTAACCTCCCCAGCGCTTAGAACAGTGCTTTGCACATAGTAAGCGCTTAATAAATGCTATCATTATTATTATTATTACAACAGAGTGGTTACCATGTTCCTTGCTCACAAGGGGCACATTCACTGAACAGGAGTAGGCCATGGATATTTCACTTTCTAATCCCAAGTGGTTCACAGTGGGTCTTTCCCTCTTTCCTGCATCACCACCGTGAGCTCTGAAGTTTCTAGAAACAATCATCTGGTCAGATATTAGCACTTTCGCAGTGTGACCGATTAACCGAGGAGTTAATTGATTTACCCGAGGTGACACAGCAGATAAATGGCAGAGCCGGGATTAGAACCAGGTTCTTCGGATTCCCAGGCCCACGCTCTATCCACTAGGCAATGCTGCTTCTCTTCGTCACCTAATCCCGGCCCCGCCACGTATCTGCTGTGTGACCTTGGGCAAGTCAGTTCACTTTTCTGTGCCTCAGTTCCCTCATCTGCAAAACAGGGGTTCAATACCTGTTCTCCCTCCTACTTAGACTGTGAGCCCCCCATGTGGGACCTGGTTAGCTTGAACCTACCCCAGTGCTCAGTACAGTGTTTGGCACATAGTGAGCACTTAAATACTACAATCAGTATTATTATTATTAGTGTTAAGAGGGCTGTCGACCTGAGAAGCTTGATTGTAAACTCCTTGAGAGCAGGGATCGTGCTAATTTACTCTCTTATACTCTCCCAAGTGCTTTCCACATTGCTCTGAACACAGTAAAGGCTCCATAAATACTATTGATTGACTGACTGATGTTTGGTGAAGTCACTAGCATCCCACTACTCCTCCTTAGAGGGAGATTTCAGCTACTAAACCATCCTCCTTGTAGAATATCTGGCCAAGAAACTCCTCCCCAGATGAAAGATTATAGTTAAGAAGCTTTCTGACCTATTGAGTAGCTACCAGGAAGTGAAATCTTCTCCTAGATGAGTCAGTTACATGTCTCAAGGGTCAGCCTGGCCTCAAGTTGAACACTCTGATTGAGGCCAGAAACAAAGAACTCCAGCGGCTTGGGCCAGGGGGAGGGAACTCCCTGAGTTTTCAGTGGGATGACTATTTTGTTTTTAATGGTATTTGTTAAGCGCTTACTATGTGCCAGCACTGTAAGTTAATCAGGTTGGACACCGTCCAGTGGAAAGAGCCCGAGCTTTGGAGTCAGAGGTCATGGGTTCACTTCTCTGTGCCTCAGTTACCTCACCTGGAAAATGGGGAGGAAGACTGCGAGCCCCCCCGTGGGACAACCTGATCACCTTGTAACCTTCCCAGCGCTTAGAACAGTGCTTTGCACATAGTAAGTGCTTAATAAATGCCATTATTATTATTATTATTACATGGGGCTCACTGTCTTAATCCCCGTATTACAGAGGAGGTAGCTGAAGCATAGAGAAGTGACTTGCTCAAGGTCACACAGCAGAGCCGGGATTAGAACTCAGGTCCTCCTGACCCAGGCTCAGCAGCCGAACATTACGCACAAGCATTACCAGCAGCTGCATTATCACCAAATAGTGGCAATAATATCAGGTATGTTGGACAAATAACTGTAGGCCAAATATCAGAGGCTGCCGTCTAACCCGCACCTCCAGTTCTGGGTTTTCACACGCAGAATAACTGCCCGCATCCACGGACTTCCATCGAGCTCCTCGTACAAAGCCACCTACGGAAGCAGGCGACTGCAGAAATTTAAGGCAAGCCCTGGAAAATTCAGTGGGGAGAGGGCTTTTTGGGCGAGGCTGCAAAGGAGGGAGCCGGCGCGGGGAAGGGAAATCAGTTTTGAAAACGGGAAAAGCCCAGGAGCCTTCTGGCAGGTGCGAGAAATAGGTTCTACTGTGGTTGCTTGAAACTTTAATGCTGGAGAATGCGAACATGAAGATGGAAGGCCCCCAGAAGGGCTAAAGCGCTCCAGCTGGAATCGCATTGACGAGTCATACGTTAGCGGGACTACGTGTGTGGCTTAGTCATTGCCTTTTCCTAAGGCACTTTTCCCCACCAACCCACACACGACCGTTCCTGCGATTATTGCCTGCCGGCTAGCTAGGCTGCCAAAAGAGCCAGTAGATGCTCTGAACTGGTTTGCTCACTGGTATGGCTCCAACTTTTCTCCTCATCTCTTTTCTTCAGGGATCTCTGGGCCAAGAGACTCTCGTACTTACGTGCTGGTTTCATCCCTTGCTTGGCACTAATGTGTTTATGCTTATTCACTTGTGCGTACGGTTATAGTAGCTGATTATTCTAGTTAGACATACGGTTACGCCTGTCTCCTACTTGAGAAGACAATGAGAAAAGCAGAGTGAGATGGAAAGAGTGCTAGCCTCCGAGTCAGAGAACCTGGGTTCTAATCCCGGCTCCATCACTTGCCTGCTGTGTGACCTTGGCAAGTCACTTAATTTAGCTGGCCCTCAGTTTCTTCGTCTGTAAAATGGGAATTCAGCACCTCTTTGCCCTCTTACTTAGCCTGTGGGCCCCGGGTTGGGCAGGGACTTTATCAGGCCTAATCATGTCGTACCTTCAAACTTAGTACAGTACTTGACGCGGAGTAAGTGCTTGACAAATAGCACAATTATTAATCACCTTCTGGGCAAGGAACATTCTGTGGACCTTCCCAAGCATTCAGTACAGTTCAACTGTGAATCTTCCCAAGCATTACTACTACTACTCCAAACAGAGAAGCAGCCTGGTCTAGCCACGCCTCGGACTCAGGGGACCTGGGTTCTAATCCCCTCTCTGTCACTTGTCTGCTGTGTGACCTCGGGCAAGTCACTTAACTTCCCTGGGCCTCAGTTACCTCATTTGCAAAATGGGGATGAAGACTGTGAGCCCCATGTGGGACATGGACTGCGACCAACCTGATTATTTTATATCTACTCCAGTGCTTAGTACAGTGCCTGGCACATAGTAAGTAAAAACTTAAATACCATAAAAAATAGAGGACAAATAAAAACATCCTTTCACTAAATAGTGTTTTTTTTCCTTTTATTCATAAACAGCATAGAATCTGATGGATGCACTCTCCTGAAGACTTAGGCATAGATTCTGTCACCAGAACATAATGCGGCTAGCCAGCAAATAATGATCTGTATCCAACTGCACTCCAGGAAATGTCCAAATAATAGGATTCATCTTTGGCAATTTGAAGAATATACAGTAGTCTCATCTAAATTTCACTTTTCGTCATATTAGTCGGGTTTCACTTGCTGATTTCAAAACCAGGCCCTGGAGTGTTTTGCCACGTATGAAACACCGCAGGCAGTTGGGCTATTAATAACGAGCATTTATGGACAATTTGTTCTGGCAAACGCCTGTGCAACCCCCTCTCGGTTATTATTCCCAACAGTTCTTTAGGTTAGCCCATTATTACGTTAAAGATGGGAAGCTGAGGCCCTCTGAGGACGAATGATGACATGTGGATGAGGATGACAAACAGCTAATAGCGTCAGACACGCCAGAAAGCACTCTGTTTCATGAACGTTCACCCTGAGACTTTTCCCAACGCCATATGTTGCCAGAGGCAACCCAGAGAAAAGCCAGAAGAAGCTGATGTCACTCTCGGTGAGCATAACTCGCTTGGGGATTTGACGTCGTTCCTAGGGACTTGGTGACAGAGGGGAGGAAAAGCTGCGTATCCATCTATCTCCAGCTGGCCGAGTTAGGGGGCTGTCACCAAAATTAAGCAGAGGAAATATTTCCATATCAATGCCCAGAGAGAAGTGGCCCCTTAGCCAACTCTGGGTACCTCTGCTGCCCAAATGATGGGAAGGGCCCAATGATAGTATTTGTCAAGCGCTTACTATGTGCCATGTACTAAGAATTAAGCCAGAGGCAGCTAGAAAGCAGGCTGCTCCACTTCCTCCACTCATCAACCTCCTAACAAAGAGGCTTGGCCAGGTCCCAGTTTTATTGTGTCTGTTTTCTTTATTCCTTCATTGCACTCCTGTTGCAAGTTTCGGATTGAGCATCCCATTTTGGCAGAATTCATGTCTGAATTACAATCCATGCATTATCTATGTTTCCATCATCCTAGCCCCTGAGTCAGGCTTATCGCCATTTTATCGTTTGGCCAGAAAGAGAGGATAGGGATGAAAGACGTGGATGTGATTGGAGCTACGAAGCCAACCAATTAAAGAAATTCAAAATTAGGAAGAGCCTTGATGCCTTTGGGAAATGACGACAAAACTTCTGTTCGTAAATCATCATTGAGACCATCACCCCATTTACTGAGCTCTCAAAGATATCTGCCTTTGTATTGGGCATTTTGGGGTTTCTAGCGTTTTGGAAAGACACTGTGATAAGAGACTCCCGCTTAGTGGGGAATTAAAATGGACAAATCCAGATATGAGGTAAACAAATAGACCTGATATTCAGATTTCAAGAAATGTATTTAAGAGTTAATCTGCCGCCACTCCTTCCTTTCTGTGATGTTAGAAACCTCAGCTGAGATCATTGCCTATAATCGTCCCTTCTCCTGCAGGACTGGAAGCCTAGTGTTTTCATTAAGAATTGGAAGTGCCGAAGAATACAACTCTTCCAAGAGGCCTTCCCCATCTAAGCTCTCATTTCCTCTTCTTGTCGTCCCTGCTGCAACATCTTTACACTTGGATTTGCACCCTTTCTTTATTTATTTAATGTCTGGCTCCCCCTCTAGACTGTAAGCTCCTTCTGGACAGGGAGCAAGTCTACCAACTCTGCTATATTGCACTCTCGCAAGTGCTTAGTTTAGTGCTCTGAACACAGAAAGGGCTCAAAAAATATGATTGACTGATTGATAACATGATGTTTGCCTTTTGGTTATGATTTTGTTTTAGGTCCCCAAAGTGCCACAGTTACATAAATACGCATGAAATCAAAGAAGAAAAGAGAAGCAGTGTGGCCTATTGGAAAGAGCACAGGCCTGGGTGCCAGAGGATCCTCATTCTAATCCTGGCTCTGCCACTTCATCATTATCATCATCAACAATCGTATTTATTGAGTGCTTACTATGTGAAGAGCACTGTACTAAGCGCTTGGGAAGTACAAATTGGCAACATATGGAGACAGTCCCTACCCAACAGTGGGCTTACAGTCTAGCCCAACAGTGGGCTCACAGTCAAGTGTGGGCTCACACACCTGCCTGCTGCGTGACCTTGGGCAAGACATTTAACTCCTCTGTGCCTCAGTTAGCTCATCTGTAAAATGGGGATTAAGTCCGTGGGCCCGATGTGGGACGGGGACTGTGCGTCCAACCTGATTAACTTGAATCGACCCCAGGGCTTAGTACAGTGTCTGGCGCATGGTAAGTGCTTAACAAATGCTATTAAAAAAAGAAGAGACGAGCGGTAGAGCCTCAGGTGCAGAAATATCAATCAACCAATCAATGGCATTAATTTAGTGCTTACTATGTGCAGAGCACTGTACTGAGCGCTTGGGAGAGTACCATATGACAGTTTTATATATATATATATATATATATATATAGAAATGATAGTTTAGGGAGCACCAGAATGCTTCCTCCCAGTTCCCATCCTCATTATCAGCCCCTTCTCAATAGCTTTACCCAACCACTCTCTCCCCAGTACGACTGGGTACCCACTGCATTCGCAAAGTTTGCTCCAGAATTCCAAATGAGCACTTTTCAGCCTCTTTTGGTCCTCTGTCCAGACCCTCTGATTAACTCCCCTTGCCGTCAAAACTACCTTCAGCTATTTCCTTACTGACTGGTTCACCAAATCCTATCTATGACTGTCGGACCACTCAAGCTCTTCCAATTGTCCTTAGCTGTTCTTTTACTGATTGGTTCATTAAATCAAAATCTGCAACATGAGGACTCTTCCCTGACACCCGGCTGTTACCCAGGCAACAACATCAATAGAGAAAACGATAGAGTGGGAGAGGAAGTAATATACACATCTACTGCTGACCCACTACAGGGTGGAGTGAAAATCTATCCTTGGCAAAAAAACAAACTGGAGGACAAAGTGGAGGAAGCAATGTGGCTGGGCAGAAAGATCACAGGCATGGGGGTCAGAGCCTGATTAATAATAATAATAACAATAATAATAATAATGTTGGTGTTTGTTAAGCGCTTACTATGTGCCAAGCACTGTTCTAAGCGCTGGGGTAGATACAAGGTAATCAGGTTATCCCATGTGGGGCTCACAGTCTTCATCCCCATTTTACAGCTGAGGGAACTGAGGCCCAGAGAAGTGAAGTGACTTGCCCAAGGTCACACGGCTGTGAGTCCCATATGGGACAGGGTCTGTGCCCGACATAACTATGTTGTAGCTAACTTAATGCCTAGTACAGTACTTGGCACACAGTAAGCACTTAAATATCATTACCAAGTTGATAAGCTGGCAGCGTCTCCTATTTCTTGAGAGGCAGCGTGACTCAGTGGAAAGAGCCCGGGCTTTGGAGTCATGGGGTCATGGGTTCAAATCCCAGCTCTGCCACTTGTCAGCTGTGTGACTTTGGGCAAGTCACTTCACTTCTCTGTCCCTCAGTTTCCTCATCTGTAAAATGGGGGTGAAGACTGTGAGCCCCCTGTGGGACAACCTGATCACCTTGTGTCCCCCCCCAGCACTTAGAACAGTGCTTTGCACATAGTAAGCGCTTAATAAATGCCATTATTATTATTATTATTATTTCAAGAGCTATTGACATTATAAAATGAAATCATAACCAAAAGGCAAACATCATACCATCAATCAGTCAATGGTATTTATTGAGTGCTTATTGTGTGCAGGGCACTGTACTAAGCTCTTGGGAGTGTACAATATAACAGAACTGGTAGACCCGTTCCCTGCCCACAGGGGAGTTGGTTCGGCTGCTGGATGCGCAGCTTTTCCCTACGTCTTCTGTTTTTAATGGTATTTGTTAATCAAGCAATGGTACTTACTGAACACTTAGTTATTAGACACCCAATGGATCAACCAGGGTGAACTCCATTTTAAGTGTTCAATGGCCCTTTTTCTCACCGTGCCACACTCTTAACGCAAGATCTGTTGGATATGCAGGGCTGTGCAGTCTGACATACCCCAAAACTGTTCAGATTAGAATTCACCCGATTATCGGCCGTCATTTTGCTGACCCCCTGAGGGTCACCATGCCGGAATTGCTACTCCCTTGGTCCCTACATGGCCATTTGAGCTCAGTGGACTAAGTGGATTGAGTATTAGGGATTCTCACTGGGATGAAGGGCTTGCTGAATCAGGGAAAGTGCCAGTTATATTGTACTCTCCCAAGCGCTTAGTACAAAGCTTTGCACAGTAAGTGCTCAATAAATACAATGGACTGACTGTGTGACTGACCACACCCCTCTGCTTCTCTGGATCTCAATTTTCTCCCCAGTTTAGGGGACAATAATACTGACTTGGTTTACATAGGTTGTGCAGAGAGGTTAGGACAGGGAACGCTTCCCAGAAGTGCTTCAAACTGTACATTCTGAATGCAAAAGAAAGCTGACCTGAAGAAGTAAATGTGTTCTAAGGCCTTGGGAACATGAGTTAATAATAATAATAATAATACAAAAAAACTACAATAGGTAAAGACAATAAGGTCAGACCCAATCCATCTTATTTAGGGCTAATACTCTAAGTAAGGGGAAAGGAGAATGTACCTGTATATATGTATATATGTTTGTACATATTTATTACTCTATTTATTTTACTTGTACATATTTATTTATTTATTTATTTTACTTGCACATATCAATCGTATTTATTGAGCGCTTACTGCGTGCAGAGCACTGTACTAAGCACTTGGGAAGTACAAGTTGGCAACATATAGAGACAGTCCCTACCCAACAGTGGGCTCACAGTCTAAAACATCTATTCTATTTATTTCATTT
Source organism: Tachyglossus aculeatus (assembly GCF_015852505.1). Lineage (NCBI taxonomy): Eukaryota > Metazoa > Chordata > Mammalia > Monotremata > Tachyglossidae > Tachyglossus > Tachyglossus aculeatus. The sequence continues at coordinate 17,335,597 of NC_052090.1, read as the reverse complement.
GGTTAGTATGTTTGGATTTGTTCTCTGTCTCCTCCTTTTAGACTGTGAGCCCACTGTTGGGTAGGGACTGTCTCTATATGTTGCCAACTTGTACTTCCCAAGCGCTTAGTACAGTGTTCTGCACACAGTAAGCGCTCAATAACTACGATTGATTGATTGAGAACAGGTATTTTGTCCTCATTTTACCGATGAAGAAACTGAGGCACCAAAAAGTTAAGTGACTTACCTAAGGTCCCTCAGTAATCCCAGTGGCAGAGTCAGAATTCAAGCCCACTACTGTATACTTCCCACTGTTTCAAACCAGAGTTACGGCTTTGGAGCTTTGAAATGCTAACAATAGAAGCTTAAGTCTACAGCGAACAGGCTAATTCCATAGAAAAATCAAACACTCTATCCTCTCCCACAAGGCTGGTTCCATATTTTAAAAGCAGGTGGAACTTAAGAGGAAAAAGCGTGGTCTGTGGGAAGTAAGAAGCTCTCAGGCCCCTCTCGGCCAAAATTGATTTAGGTGCTCGAAAACATCGTTTAAACAACCAGGCCGGGAGGGACAGGATCTTGGACCCGAATCCAGAGGGTTATGTCCGTTCTTCTGAGTGGAATCCAGTCTCTAGGCTCATTGAGGACAGGGTTGCATTTTACATTTCTATAGATCCCTATAGATCTATAGATCCCGTAGACCCTCAAGAAACACTGCTCATCATCAGGACGATGGCGGTCAACATTAAAAGAGGGTTGCTGTCAGGCGAGTCCCTCTTAAACAACTGTGTATATAGCTATAATTCGATTTATTCTGAGGGTATTGACACCTGTCTACTTGTTTTGTTGTCTGTCTCCCCTTTCTAGACTGTGAGCCCGTCGTTGGGTAGGGACCGTCTCTATATGTTGCCAATTTGTACTTCCCAAGTGCTTAGTACAGTGCTCTGCACCCAGTAAGCGCTCAATAAATACGACTGAATGAATGAACTGGCTCGTGCTAAACGGAGAGAAGGAAAGACTGTTTCTGCCGTCCCGAAAGGTTCGGGTTCCGGCTGGAAATCACACCTCTTTATGGCACGAAAACGAGGTCGAAGCAAAAATCTGGCTGAAATGTGTTTTCCCAGGGCAGGGCAGGGACAGCTTCAGGGACCTTATGAAATCACATCTCCTCCAGGCGGCCTTCCCTGATTAATCTTCTAGACTGTGAGCCCACTGTTGGGTAGGGGCTGTCTCTATATGTTGCCAACTTGGACTTCCCCAGCGCTTAGTACAGTGCTCTGCACACAGTCCATTTACGGAGCGTGCTCGGAAATCCGTCAAATCAGCCTATTTACTGAGCGTCCCTAAATCCGTCAGATCCTCTTATTTACTGAGCGCTCGTAAATCCATCAGATCCTCCTATTTACTGAGCGTCCCTAAATCCGTCAGATCCTCTTATTTACGAGTGCTCAGTAAATCCATCAGATCCTCCTATTTACTGAGCGTTTTCGGCAATTTGTTAATGGTGGTATTTGTTAAACGCTTACTAGGTGCTGAGCGTTGTTGTTAGCGCTGAGAAATCGTCATGACCGAACTCCTTAAAATCAGCCTATTTCCTGAGAGCTTTCGTAAATCTGTAAAGTCAGCTATTTACTGAGCGCGCCTAAATCCGTAAGATCCTCCTGTTTACTGACCACTTTCGGAAATCTGTCAAATCGTCCTATTTACTGAGCCCTCGTAAATCCCTAAAACTGTAATGACTGAGCACTTTCGTAACTTTTAAAAATCAGCCCATTTACTAAGCGGTCTCGTAAATCCCTAAAATCAGCCTATTTACTGAACGCTTTCATAAATCCGTCAAATCGTCCTATTTACCGCGCGCTCTCGTGAATGTTTTGTTGTCTGTCTCCCCCTTCTAGATTGTGAGCCCGTTGTTGGGTAGGGACTGTCCCTGTATGTTGCCGACTTGTACTTCCCAAGCGCTTAGTACAGTGCTCTGCACACAGTAAGTGCTCAATAAATGCGATTGAATGAATGAATGAATAAATACGATTGAATGAATGAATCTCTCATCTCCCCAATCTCTATGGCCCCTCACCGCAGCATTTCCACACTTGGGCACTCACATCTCCTCTCCCATCCCATAGTACTTATGTGCATATATTCTATTGCTACCTCACGCCTGTAATGTATTTTCCAGTGCTTGGTGTAGTACAGTGGAGTAAGCCCTTAATGCAAATAACCATTGCTATTTTATTCATTCATTCCATCGTATTTATTGAGCGCTAACTGTGTGCACAGCACCGTACTAAGCGCTTGGGAAGGACATATCGGCAACATACAGAGACGGTCCCTCCCCAACAACAGGCTCACAGTCTAGAAGGAGGAGACAGACAACAAAACAAGTAGACAGGTGTCAATACCATCAAAATAAAGACAATTTTAGAGCCTGCCTTCCGTGCTAGATTGTAAATTCCTTGAGGGGCAGGGATCTTGTCTAGCACTCTACTGTACTCTCCTATGCACTTAGTTCAGTGCTCTACACATGGTAAAAGGCTCAATAAACGCGACCGATTAATTGAAAACACGCAGTTGTTCTCATGAGCCTTTTGTCTCAGTCTTAAATCTGCCTCCCATCCTTAAAAGTTTTTTCCTCACCCTCAGAAGCATAAAGTTTATATAGCACGGAGGGAGTACATACACATATTCGTTATATCATTCTTCAAACTAATGAAAAACTAGGATACGTTTTCTCCAATGGCCTTTTCTTTTGTCTTTGATAGATTTGCAAGTGAGTTCAATCATTCTAACCCCACTGTTCTCTTGACAAGCCTATTCCCCACAACCACCTCTGAAGAAGACCTGATGTCGGCTTCTGATTGTCCAGGAAAATACAGAAGTGGCGACTGTCTGAATTGTACTACCATTCTTTTCTTTCAGTATCAACCGAAATAAACTGTGTTCGCCGCTTATAGAACTGGAGCATTCACCAAAGAAAGTGTATTATCTTGTATGTAGAAATCAATCTGGAGGCCAAGAAAATAAAAATTCTGCAAAGAATTATACCCATTAGGGAAAATCTGACTACTGGAGTGTACTCTTGAAGACACTGCTACTCCAGACGCCTCTTAATCTCATTTCGTCACTGTGGAAGATCAATGACCCAGTGCGGCTTAACGAGTAGATTTTGAATAATTAGATTTGCCCAAATGTCCATCTAGAATTGTGGTCGTGACCATTCTAATACAGCTGGTATACGTGGTGTAGAATGCATCGTGTCAACCGATGGGGTATCTGAATTCATCACTGTTTTTGCAAAAATGGGTTTCTCTGCATAATCAGGATAAATGTATATTTTTGCACTTCCTGAAATATCGGTGTTTAAATACCTTCTAGCTCTGAGCCATAACAATAACAATAGTAATAATATTGATAACTGTGGTATTTGTTATGCATTTTGTAGTGTACTCTCCTAAGTGCCTCATATAGTGCTCTGCACCCAGTAATCACTTTAATATAAACCATTCATTCAATAATATTTATTGAGCGCTAACTGTGTGCAGAGCACTGTACTAAGCGCTTGGGAAGTACAAGTTGGCAACATATAGAGACGGTCCCTACCCAACAGTGCCGAACAGTCTAAACATTAGGGTAGATTCAAGATACATTGCACAGTCCCTGTTCCACAAGGAGCTCACAGTCTAAATTCATTCATTCATTGGCATTTAATGAGCGCTTACTGTGTGCAGAGCACTACACTAAGTGATTGGAAGAGTACAAAATAATAATAAAAAGACACATTCCCTGCCCACAATGAGCTTACAGTCTAGAGCAGCGAGCAGCTGGGAAGCAGCATGGCTCAGTGGAAAGAGCACAGGCTTTGGAGTCCGAGGTCATGGGTTCAAATCCCAGCACCGCCAATTGTCAGCTGTGTGACTTTGGGCAAGTCACTTCACTTCTCTGGGCCTCAGTTACCTCATCTGTAAAATAAGGATTAAGACTGTGAGCCCCATGTGGGACAACCTGATCACCTTGTAGCCTCCCCAGTGCTTAGAACAGTGCTTTGCACATAGTAAGCGCTTAATAAATGCCATTATTACTATTATTATTATTAGAGGGGAGACAGGCATTAATATAAATCAATAAATTACAGATATGTACGTAAATTCTGCGAGGCTAGGAGGAGGGATGAATAAAGGGAGCGAGTCAGGGTGAAAGAGAAGGGAATGGGAGAAGAGGAAAGGGGGGCTTAGGCAGGGAAGGCCTCTTAGAGGAGTATTTAAACACGTAAATAAGCGGGAGAACAGGTATCTAAACTCCATTTTACAGAAGAGGAAACTGAGGCCCAGAGCAATGAAGTGCCTTGCCCAAGGTCACCCAGCAGGCAAGTAGTGCAACTGAGACTAGTATCTAGATCCTCCGACTTCTAGCACTGTGTTCTCTCCACCGGGCCATGATGTTGGAATAGTTTGGAAGTCGCATTAACTCTTACAGGCTACCTGGTAATATTCCTAAGAAAGCAATTACTTCAGTGTATTAGATCACTCTCAAAAGGCCAGAAATAGCTGATTTACCCAAGGGGCTTTATTTACTCTCAGGAAGTAGCTCACAGACATGGTCCGGGGGCTCCATTTGGGTGTTCGATTGTCAGTAAACAACGTGAAAGCGCCACTCTGTCAGAAAGCTAAGAAGTTCTTTACTACTTTAAGTCTAGTTGGAAGATGGGAGCCGGGGGAAGAGGAGAGGGCAGAAGTCATCCCTGAAAGGTTGGAAACTACTTCAAATTCGCTGGTTCAGTTCTCAGAATACATTTACAACTGCAGGAGAATGGACAGTCACCATTCCTCTAATCACTGAGAGTCCATCGGAAGGAAAGGCTCCATCTGACCTCTTCGGGGGGTCCACACAGAAAACCCAGGAACTTGGCTGAAAATAACCCTATGAGTAAGTGCTCTTCAAAGGGAGCTGGGACTTGATGTGCCATCTCACATATAATTAGATGATGACTGTTTTTCAGATTGGAAAAATGCCTTAAAAGGGTATTTCCTCCAGTAAGTACACTGATTGGGTGCCAAGAGTCTGACTTCAATCCCCCAAAGCAAAGGTCCAGAAATGGAAAGCTCAGCTTCCAGGAGGACACCGCCCAACTAGCCTGTGCCTTTGAATCCCTCTTTTCCTGGCAGGCAGCACTGATTGGGATGATCTAAAGCCTCCTTCACTCATGCAACTTGTACTTCCCAAGCGCGTAGCACAGTGCTCTGCACACAGTAAGCGCTCAATAAATACGATTGAATGAATGAATGAAATAGCAGGACTGTGCCCCATGTCTCCCTTTGACCCCTATGTTTGCATCCCCTTGGATCATAAAAGCCCCAATGAGAGCTCACCTCCTCCAGAAGGCCTTCCCAGACTGAGCCCCCCCTTTTCCTCTGCTTCTCCTCCCCTCCCCATCACTCCCTCCCTCTGTTCTACCCCCTTCCCCTCCCCACAGCACTTGTGTATATTTGTACATATTTATTACTCTATTCATTTTATTAAGGATGTGTATATAGCTATAATTCCATTTACTGCTGCTATTGATGCCTGTCTACTGGTTTTGTTTTGTTGTTTTTTATGCACAGGATACCACTGATGGAGGGGTGACATTGCATCCCCCGCTGCCCCGAGGGCCATCCTTCTCCTGCCACGCAGGAGGGCAGGTGCAGCCTCACACTGCAGCAGAATGGCAAGGTTGGCACCCCTGCCCGAGCCAAATTGCTGCTGCATTTCTCTTGAACCTCTGCCTCTGGCTCCACTGGCATTGTCCGGATGCCCAATTTTCCTCAGCTAAAGGTGTAATCAGGGGAAAAGTCATTTTAGCAGAATGCAGAAATTTTCCTCTTTCAAATGACGGCAATTTAGAAAAGCCAGGGGAGAGAAGAGAGTGAGAGAGGGGGAGAATGGAGGGTTACCTAACCTGTCAATTTAAATTAGCATAACTGTTAGAAAAGGAAGCGTGCTTCACTTCATTCTGCCTGAAAATTGGCTGGAGAAATAGTCTTGGAAACAGAGCATCCACCCTATTGAATGGATCTGTTCAAAGTTATTTGTTCAGGGCAACTAACTCCTAAATTTTGGAGTTACTTGATTCTTTTTACAATCCAATAAGGAAACTTTTTGCCATTTACCTGACAGACAGATGACATTTCTTCTTTCAAAGAAAGAAGGTTGCTTAGAAGTAAAGAATAATTTCTACATTAAACTCAACTTTTTCTTAGGAAGAAGCCAAGTTAATCTTGTATAAATTTTGGTTAGACAAAATGAATACTTCAGTGTGAATACATTTCATTCAACACAAGCTACTAATCTGAGTTCTTAGAATAAACTACTTTAAAAATGTAGTGGAGCTTTTCTGAAGAACCAAAGCCTTTCTCAAGGTCCCATGGGATGTCGAGTTATGATAATACAATTCAAAGCTTGAAAACTGGACTGAAACATGGCTGTGAGTTTCATTACTGTCACACAGTTCCCATCCCTAGAGCAATCACACTTTTTTTTGATAGAGTATCGAATGTGATTCTGAATAAACCAAATTTACAACTAATGGAAAGAACACAAGGCACGGGGATGGGATTTGTGATTTGTGGCAGAGTTTAATAACTCATCTCTCTGATAATTGGGACTAGACTTTGTGGTGGGTAGAAATTGAGAGAAAGGTGGATTAAAACTGGACCAGTTCCTATGATGGTTTGGTTAACAACATCATCATCATCATCAATCGTATTTATTGAGCGCTTACCATGTGCAGAGCACTGTACTAAGCGCTTGGGAAGTACAAATTGGCAACATATAGAGACAGTCCCTACCCAACAGCGGGCAACATCATAGAAGTGTCAAGGAAATAAAATTTAAAAAGGTAGAAAGGTGGTAAATGTACTTGTTTTGGTTTGTTTGATTGCTTTAATGTGTAATCCCATTCATTTTGCAGTAAATAGGCTGGAATTTGACTCACTTAAAACCACCTGATTCTAGAGGAAGGAGCCCAGGCTTGGGAAGCAATGGCCCTGAGTGCTAATCCCATCTCTGCCATTTTCCTGTTATGTGGCACTGAACAAGTCACAACTTCCCTGTGCCTCAGTTTCCAAAATGGGGAATAAATACCTGTTCTCCCTCCTACTTAGACAGTGAGTCCCACATAGGTGAGGGATAGTATCCAACCTAATTATCTTCCATCTCCTCTCTTGCCAAAAGCCTTCCCTGATTAAGCCCTCCTTTCATTCATTCAATCGTATTTATTGAGCGCTTACTGTGTGCACAGCACTGAACTAAGCGCTTGGAAAGTACAATCCGGCAACAGATAGAGACAATCCCTACTCAACAACGGGCTCACTTTCCTCTTCTCCCACTCCCTTTTAAGCCACCCTGACTTGTTCCCTTTATTCAGTCCCCCTCCCAGCTCCATAGCACTTATGTACCTATCTGTGATTTTATTTATTTGCTTGGACAAGAAGGGGCTAATGCAAGGCTTAGACCCCCTAAGCACAGACCAGCACATTGGAAAGTTCCAGGTTTGTGAGAGAATTCTGTACTGCACTTAGAAAAATGTTTAAAATAGCAAATGTTTGCACATTTATTTGTTGCCAACTTGTACTTCCCAAGTGCTTAGTACAGTGCTCTGCACACAGTAAGCGCTCAATAAATATGATTGAATGAATGAATTTATTTATACTGCCTCCCTCTCTAGACTGTAAGCTCACTGAGGGAAAGGAATGTGTCTATTATATTGTACTCTCCCAAGCACTTAATAGTGTTCTGCTCAGAGGAAGTGTTCAATAAATAAGATTGATTGCCTGGAATCTAGCCTGGTGCTTAATACAGTGTTTGGTACAAAGTAAGAACTAACAAATACCACAGTTATTAGTAGTAGCCCACAATTAGCGCATCAAACACACTTCAAATTTCTGTCATCACTTAATATATTCATCACAACTGCAGCAACATTTATCTCGTAACTAAGCAGGATTTTTGGAAGAGAAAGATTGATGTTGCCTAGTAGGAAACACCAGTTCCTCTTCCCTGTGGTCTCTTGGGAATAGTGAGAAGTGGGTGTTACTGCTTTCATCAAGTTTCTCCACTTGGGAAGAGGAAAGGCACTGGCATCTTGCTCTGGTTTTGGAGAACCCATTCACAGTGTCTTTATTCTCTTTGAAAACACCACTGCTCACCCTTTCCCTTTACAGCTACACGCAGGAACAGAGTGATTTCAAGAACCGAGGGCTGGATTTTAGATTGGTCTCCAGCCCCTCACTGAGGGTCACGATATTAATTTACCCTCAAAATGAGCTGCAGTCTTCCCCATTTTCAAGGACATGCACTAATATTTCTAATATTTAAGACTGTTTGAGGGAATGGTGGAGTAAAACAGATTTATTCTCATTTGTTCTGTTGGCGATTTCTGTTTTATACATCTCCGCTCCAAAAAATTCCGGAGGTGAAATCAATGTAGCCCGTAAACTAGGGAAAAGGGAAATCAAGATTTTCCAATACAATCCTAAAGCCGCATTTTTCTAAGTGCAGTACAGAATTCTCTCACAAACCTGGAATTTTCCAATGTGCCGGTCTGTGCCGAGGGGGTCCAAGCCTGGCATTAGCCCCTTCTTGTCCAACCATTCTCTCTGAGCGGTTTTGTTTCTAAGCCTGATTGCCTGTCTCCAAGCCACCTTGTTTAAGTGAGCAAGAGTAACTAAAGTCCCTACGAGTGGAAGAATACCGAGAGATGGAGTGTGATGGGCCTTTAAGCCTGGACTCCATTTTGTCTGGCTAAGCTGCCATTTACTCGAAGCGGGCACATCACGTTTCCTCCTCTCTCCTTTGTTCGGTCCTATCTAGGTACCTATCAGGAAGTTTGTTTCGTCAAGGTCTTAAGACAGGAAGAAGCCGGGTCAGGATTCCTAACACTTATCAATAGCATTTGCCCACCAGATCCTTGTAACGGAAAGAACCAGGCAGGGCCTAATAATTACCTCAAGTTGAATTTACACCGGTTTTGTATTACGGCATATACAATGATTTGTGCTCGTCAATCACATGCGAAGCTAGGACGCTGAACCAACTGCATACAAAGAAACTCTGTATTGCTTGAAGTTGAGCAGGCCTTGACTAGAGGAGGAAACTCTGCCCATCAACCACCACTCCCTACTAGCCCTAGAAGTGTTAGTAGTAATAAACCTGTCTCTGACAGACCCTTTTGAACACAACACAGAGTCCGTGGAAGTTTTATTCCACATCTGTGAAACCTTGTTCGGAGAACTGAGGTGATAAAATAAGCCCATTCCAGAGTTTGACGGGTCCCACTGCTTCCTAAGTTTGCTGAGCCCAAGAAGGACTTTCCCATCCTTCATTTCGAGTGCACTTGGAAGCCTAATCCTCTGGCCCCGACAGCAGCTGCAATCACAGCATTTAATCTGCGCTCAAGTGAAAAATAGCTGCACTTGAGGATGTAGTGTCACTCCGTGACTGTCTGTAAGGCACCCTCAGTGCTACGCTCCAGACGTGCACCCAGAGAGCCGCACGGCCTTGCTGATTCCACCTCATTATCTCAAACAGCAGGCATCTAAATTTTGACTGAAAAAGGTCAGCTGAGGAGGGGAGAGCAGGAGAACACTAAGGATGAAGCCATCTGGCTGATAATACTATACAGGCATATTATTAGTACACGAATTACACCTCTGAGTATTCAAAAATTAATCATTTGTTAGAACTCTGCATTTGGGTGTGCCTAACATCCATCAGAAGAAACATTAAAATACTTCACATCAAAACAAAGTCTCCAGCACTGCAGTAATTCAGTTTTAAGCATTTCAGATCCTCACCGATGGATACGAACAGTCCTTAGAATTCACAGTCCCAATTTGTAGATGAGTCAACTGAGGGGGTAGGGGGTCATTTGAGGGAAAGCTGGGAATAGACATCACATTCCTAGGCCTCTTGGGCCTGCACACTTTTCCAAAGACTGAAATGGGCAGAGGGAATGGCAAGATTTCCTTCTCAAGTCATTGAAAACAGGAATTGTGGAAAGCAAATGAGTTCTTTTGCTTCACAGACCCCTTAACAATGAAAATTTCACCTGTAAGTCATGCGGGATTTCTAGAAAAGCCCTAATACATCTGATTAGCCTCCCTGGAGACAACAAGTAGGGAAATGCTCAGAGGAAGGATCAGTCTCTGGCTACTTTAGATAAATGAAGCAGACTATGCCCAGAGGAACTGCCTTGTTTCCTGGTTTTACTCTTGGGATTCCCATTGCCACCTGACACAGACTACCCCTAAACTGGAATTTTAAATATTCTGGGTTAACTTGGATAATAAACGGCCTGGAATATTAGAACAGATGTTGAATTCACACTTCAAGGAGTTGGGTTATGAACAGTCTCATGGGCATGTTGGGAGGATAGCATAGGGGGTGTTTTTATTCCTCTTCCTTGTCACCTCTAGAAAAGCTGTTCAATTTAATGGAGTTGGCAGGGGCTGGAGGAGCCTGGGAATGGGGAGAGGCTGGTGAGGCTGGAAATTTGGCCTCACGTCCCAGTGGCTCTTGGCCTGATGTGATGGGGGCTTTGAAAATGTAAACACATTTGGGTTCTTCCTAAATTCTAACCTATTCCACCGGACCTGTATGAAAAACATCATGGCCTAGTGGGTAGAACAGGATCCTGAGAGTCAGAAGGACCTAGGTTCTAATCCCGACTCTGCCACTTGTCTGCTGTGTTATCTTGGCTTAATCACTTCACTTCTCTTTGCCTCAGTTACCTCAATGGTAAAATGGGGATTAAGACTGTGAATCCCATGTGTGACATGGACTGTGTCCAACCTGATTAACTTGTACCTACCCCAGTGCTTAGTGCAGTGCTTGGCACACTGGAAACACTTCAGAAATACCACAGAAAAATAGTAGTGTGTGGACTGGTGATGGACTGGTTTTAAAGCATGTTGAAAGTGTGAATGCCAAATAATAATGAGCAATTTTGCTTCATTTAATCAATTTCTTCATTAGTGGCAGTTATCTGAGAGAGATGATGTCCTAGGACTAGGGAGTTTCTAGCATTTCACTATCAATCTGCATTGCTGCCATTGCTGGGGACTCAGAAGGAGCAGTTGATTAATTATCTTAATCTTTTAATGCTCAGCAACAGCCCCATTTTTCCTTTGCCTAGTCAAGATCAACAGTTATTTGAGATCTGTTTCTACACGAGCACACATCTGCAATTACCAGCGCACTGACATTAATCTCTTTGACTATAAAAGAAGGTAGACGGGACTGTCGAATGCATCCATTCAGAATCTACCTGCCTCCCTTTGGTGGCAATTCTCTAAGGGAGCGGTTGTGTTTCTGGGGCACAGAAACCCAATGACACCTCTCAAGCTAACGATCTTCCTCCCACCCTACCAGGGGTACAATCAATCAATCAATCGTATTTATTGAGCGCTTACTGTGTGCAGAGCACTGTACTAAGCGCTTGGGAAGTACAAGTTGTCAACATATAGAGACAGTCCCTACCCAACAGTGGGCTCACAGTCTAAAATGGGGAGAACAGGGGGTACAATAGTCCCGTGCTACGGCAATAGGCCTCCCTCTTGGATCGGGCCAGGGTCCTGTCGGCCTCTCAGCCAAGGACTATAGTAAGCACACAGTAAGTACTTAAATACCACAAATACCAAAATCGAAAGTTTGCGGGGGCTGGGAACACAAGTTCTGCTCTGAGATCTCATCATAACACTTGCTCATGTCAGCCTGACATAAAACCTGGGATTTACCAAGCCCCCGTCCTCTCACTCCAACCCTTCTCGATAGTCTCAGGTTATCATTAGAGCCCCATCAGATGAGAGAAGACCTAACCCTAATACCTCGCTTGGCCCCTGCTAGCTTTCAGTCGTGTTTATTTCCGACGCAGTCTGGAAGCACACACCCATAAGGACTCGTTCGGAGCAGACGGATGCTTGTCTTGGATGAGCAGACATGGCCATCTGTGGTCCACGTGTCTAGTTCCCCTCAGTGAAGGGATAGGCTGAATAAGAAGCATCAGGGGGTCTGGAGAAGGGAGTTTCTCACTCAGACCCTTGTCCATCATTCTGGAGATTGTAAGCTCCTTGAGGGCTTGTGTCTATCAACTCTATTGTAGTGTCCTTTCCAGGCATTTAGTCCAGGGCTCTGCAAACTGAAAGCGCTCAATAAATACCCCTGATTGACTTAGGAGCAAACTGTGAAATGGCCAAAAGGCGGGCAGCAGGGTAAAGAACTGTGGAGCCAGGGAGTCAACAGACTGGATTGTTTACCCCTGGATAATCGAGAGTTGGCTAAATGTCGACCACTGGGGGAATTCAAGCAGCGTGGCTTAGTGGAAAGAGCACAGGCTTGGGAATCAGAGGTCGTGGGTTCTAATCCTGTCTCCACCACTTGTCAGCTGTGTGACTTTGGGCAAGCCACTTAACTTCTCTGTGCCTCAATTACCTCATCTGTAAAATGGGGATTAAGACTGTGAGCCCCACGTGGGACAACCTTATTATCTTGCATCTCCCCCAGCGCTTAGAACAGTGCTTGGCACATAGTAAGTGCTTAACAAATACCATCATCATTATTATTATTATTATTCAGAGGAATCTGTTCAGGTTGAGAGTCCTAGGGGCTTGGCACGGGAACGCAACTTGAGCATAACCTGTACCAGGACGAATGAAACAGTCTCAGTGTCCTCTATTCACTGGGATGATTTTTCTATTAAATTGACTTTATTATACTTCATAACACCAGGCAGCTAATCAGCATGATGGCTCTGGCGGTAACATTTTGTGCTGATAATCTGAGTGACTCAGGTTTGCATGCAATTCAGAGGTGAGTGCAGTTTTGTTTGGTATTTAGGCTAGGGGAGGCGTGGGTGAGAAGGAGAAATGAGAAGAACTGGGGAATAGGGTGGGATGGGGGAGAGGTGTTTCAGACAGGGGTGTTTACTGCCTCAAAGTGAAAAGGGGAAAGCAACTGTTGGCTCATCAGCAGTGGTAATCTCATCAATAAAAGAAATGTACCTTGATATCACCAGAGGTGGTATGATTCAGAGAACTAAGCACGGGGATTAAAAACCAAATAGGCTGAGGTCTACTTCTGGCTTTTTAGCTAACTGCTTTGGTTCTCAGAAAAGTCCCGTACCATGCTTGAATCTCCTGCTAAGGTGCTTGGGTTGTCTGCTCCACCACCTTTCTAAACTTTTCAAAGGGGGCACGGCCTCCAGACTGGGGCTTATTCTACAGGATATGCATGATAAACTTGTGGGGCCCCAGTCCCCGTCCCACATGGGACCTGCAGTCTAAGTAGGAGGGAGAGCAGGTACGAATCCCCGTTTTACAGATGAGGAAACAGAGACACGGAGAAGTTAAATGACTTGCCCAGGGCCACCCAGCCGGTAAGCAGAGCTGGTTTAGAACACACACATATTAAAAAAGCTCTCTAAGAATGGCCAAAATCATAAAAGGGACAGTTTGGGCTAGGAGTTCCTACTGTGCTGATGCTGATTTAGACAAGCTTTCACTGCCAAAAGAAGGCATCACCGGGGGCAGAGGGGGAGTCCTTTAGCCCCATCAGTCCCACACCAATGGCAAATGTTCTGGACCCAGAAACTGTTCAAAAAATTACCACTGAATGGAGCTCCCTTGGAGTGAGGAGGGAGAGGAGAGGGAAAGAGTGGAGGGAGTGATCGTTGGTGTTGGAGAGCGGCAGTGACTCTCTGCCACTCAAGGTAGAACTGCATTACCACATTTTGGGGCAGGACTTACCCCAGCCAACACTTTCGGTAAGTTCCTGCTTCAGTGCACTAACTAGCCGCCCGATGATCTGAAAGACCGAATGAAGCTCCCAGGGACACCTATATATTATAGGTGTTATAATGAAAACATAGAAAACATAAGCATTGACCCTAAATTTATTATCCAAGATGTAATTCTAGCAAGTTAGTTCTCTTTGGCTAACCTTCCTTTGGCAGACTTCTAGTATGGCTAGATCTGCAAGGCATTAATGCAGTTCCAACCAAGCTATATTTTTCCTCATCTCTGCAGGATTTACATCTACTTTTCCCCCCACTCTCTCTTGATTGTTTACTCTCTAGTTTAGAGAGGATCCTAGCCAGCCAGCTTAGAAATCAATTATAGGGCAAGTAATGTTTTATAGCCTGCATGTCAGTTTCAAATCCCACAAATCTCTCAGGCCTTTACTGAAAGTTAATATGCATGGCAAGTTCCTATACCTTTTGTGTGAAGAAAAGCAGAAACCATTTAAAAGTGAACATTAAGTAAACAATTAATAGTTTCTGAGAATTCACTGTGTGAACAGCATTGTACTAAGCACTTGGGAAAGAGCAACCAAGCCAAAGAAAGAAATCCCTGCCCCATATAGGACTCACAAACTAGCTGGAGATATGGTCATACTCCTCTTCTACTGCTCTTTTTCCTCCAAGAGGAGGACAAATTAGTCAAGGAGTGTAATTTGGAAAATAATCTGTACAAAAGAGAAGCAGCCCTATATGAAGCTGCTGTATGAAACAGTGTGGCCTAGTGCAAAAGGGTTCTAATCCTGGCTCTACCACTTGTCGGCTGCGTGACCTTGGGCAAGTCACATAACTTCTCTGTGCATCGTCTGTAAAACACAGATTCAATCTTACCCCCTCTTAGACTGTGAGCCCCATGTTGGACAAAGACTGTGTCCAAACTGATAGTCTTTCATCTAATCCAGTGCTTAGAACAGTGTTTGGCGCAAAGGATAGCGGCTAACAAATGCCATTAAAAAAATGGTGGGCACAAGCATGCTAAGGTAGTGCAAAATTGTTAAAATGAGGATGATAAAGAGGCTGTCATCCGAGGGAGGAAAAATTAATCAGGGACAGCTACCTGGAAGAGGTGGATTCTGAAGTTGTGGTCTAGTGGATACTAGATGGCGAAGCGATATGGGTGAATGGGTGTGCATGGTGATGGGAGAGTAGCTCCGGGAAGACTAAGATTACTGAATACTTGAGCACTTTCCAAAACGGCACTGACCAGAAAGGGCTAGTGAAATCAGAGAAAACATATGCATTAGGGAAAAGGCAGCTATAGAGTTAGTACAAAATGCCCAAGTGTAGGGATAGAAGCCCAGGGCATACATACATACCCCAGTGGTGTCAATCTTTCAGGGTCCCTGAATAATGAAAGTTAAAAGCAAACTGACAAAGCACTCGAGCTTTTGAGGAAAGGTTATAGGGGCTTCAGCTGGTTTGTCATTGAGCAGAGACAACTGAAGGATTACTCGGTCACTGGTTTCAAGACTAAGAAGATTTAGTGAATAGTGAGCGATGTTGATCATCAACAGCTTGCCAACTCGAGGAAGGCTAAAGTGAAGAAAAAACAACTCGCTCGTACAGCAGCATGGAGGATGCTGATTCAATTCATCATCATCAATCGTATTTATTGAGCGCTTACTGTGTGCAGAGCACTGTACTAAGCGCTTGGGAAGTACGAGTTGGCAACATATAGAGACAGTCCCTACTCAACAGTGGGCTCACAGTCTAAAAGGGGGAGACAGAGAACAAAACCAAACATACTAACAAAATAAAATAAACAGAATAGATATGTACAAGCAAAATAGAGTAACAAATATGTACAAACATATATACATATATACAGGTGCAGTGGGGAAGGGAAGGAGGTAAGATTGGGGGGATGGAGAAGGGGACGAGGGGGAGAGGAAGGAAGGGGCTCAGTCTGGGAAGGCCTCCTGGAGGAGGTGAGCTTTCAGTAGGGCCTTGAAGGGAGGAAGAGAGCTAGCTTGGCGGATGGGCAGAGGGAGGGCATTCCAGGCCCGGGGGATGGACGTTTCTTTGGCAGTAAGGAGGAAGGGTTACCAAGCGAAGTTGTGGACTCTCCTCAGGAGACCTTTAAAAGGCTAGGCGTCTATTCTGTCAAGAAAGATTTAGCTAGGGTCTTGTTGAGGACGGCATGATCGATAAATGAGCTCTTAAAATCCCTTCCAGCGAAATGGCTTTCTGATTCTATTTTTTCCCCCTCAGGACAACAGCAAGACTTGGTGCTATATATCAGACCTTTCCCACCCAGACCAGACAGTAATTAGAGTTTTCTATCAGGCTCTGGTGAGACAACACTTTAAGAACACTCCCTAGATGAAAGTCGTCAAAACAAATTGGAGTGGTTTCAGAGGAAAAAAGCAACACAAATACAGGAGTATAGGAATGAGTTCTGAAGGGATCAGAGGATAAACACCTTCCAGGGTTATAACGGAGCTGAGGAGCAGTATGGCCCAGTGGAAAGAGCATAGGAGGGAGTCAGAAAACCTGAGTTCTAATCTCAACTCCACCAGTTACCTGCAGAGTGACCTTGGGCAACTCACTTTATTTTCTCAGTGCCTCAGTTTCCTCCTCTCCCCCCTTAGACTGTGATTCCCATGTGGGACTGTGCCTGATCCAACTGCACTGTATCTATCCCAGTGGTTAGCACAGTGCTGGGCACATAGTAAACACTTATATTTCACAGTAATTGTAATCTGTACAAATTTTTTAATGTTTTGGAGAAAGCAAAGAAACTGAGCTTGTAGGATGTAAAAAGACATGATCATAGAAATTAAGTAAAAGTACTTTTCAGTATCTGCAAGATGATCACAAGGGTAGTTCTCCACGGAAGAAGAATTATTTAAAAAGGCAATTTGACCAAATCATGAAGATCATTTGCTTATCAGCTGCCATAAGAGGTCTTGCCACTGATTGAAACATAGGATAATGGATCTGGAACACGGCCCGTTCAGTAAATACTGAAAAGATGTGCTACTGCAGGACTAAGTTTCAGTTTTAAAGCAAGCTTTGATAAAAATGATATTCCGGTTTTACACCAGATAGAAACTGGCATCTCTTTGCCGGCAGGACAAAATGAATTTAGCAGAATTTTAATTAGTTGCATTTCTACAGTTGTGTGAAGGTCTAGAAGTCTTTTGCGTCTGCCAAAGCCTGGCAGCCACCTTCAGTTCCCAGATCTTTAAGAGTGCTCTTCAGGAATCCAGGGGAGTTTAATAGTGACAAAGCCTAAGGGATGATGTGCTTGGGACTGCTCTGTCCAAAGAGTTTCAAATCTCTGGTTTCCTGGGGCTCAGGCCAAGGATTGAGCTGGAACCCGCGTTTTCCTTGGCCGTAGACCCTGGTAGGTGATCGGGGGAACGAAGACCACGCCGCTGGACAGACGTTAGCTGGGCCATCATCTGGAAGTCTCTGCCTCCTGTCTCTCCCCATTCCAGTCCATACTTCACTCGGCTGCCTGAGTCATTTTCTAAAAAAATGTTCAGTCAACATCTCCCCACTTCTCAAGAGTCTTCAGTGGTTGCCTATCCACCTCCGCATCAAACAGAAAGTCCTTACCCTAGGCTTTAAAGCACCCATTCAGCTCATAACCCACTGATTTCCCACTACAGCCCAACTGGCACCCTTCGCTCCTCTTTCACCAGCTTGCTCACTGTGCCTGGATCTCATCTATCTCACCACTGACCCCCTTCCCACATCCTCCCTCTGACTTGGAACTCCCTCCCCCTCTATATTAGCCAGACTGCCACTCTCCCCACCTGCGGAGCATTATTAAAATCACATCTTCTCCAAGAGGCCTTCCCCCATTAAACCTTCTTTTCTTTCTTTCTTTCTCTCTCTCTCTGTCTCTCCTCTACCCCTGCTCCACCCCCTTCTGCACTGCTTATTCACTTGGCTCTGTATCCTTTAAGCCCTTGATATTCACCCCACCCACAGCCCCACAGCACTTACGGACATATCCATAATTAATTTAAATTAATTTCTGTCTCCTCATCTAGATTTTAAGCTCCTCTTGGTCAAAGAAAGTCTCTGCAGGTTCTGACGCACCGTACCCTCCCAAGCACTTAGTACAGTGCTCTGCATACAGTATGCACTCAATAAAAGCCACTGCTTCATTCATTCATATTTATTGAGCGCTTACTGTGTGCAGAGCACTAAGTGCTTGGGAAGTACAAGTTGATTGATCTATCATTTGTGCCCATTCTATTCATGAGGCTGGGAGACACTTTATTAAGTGACTACTGCCCTCCGCTTTGGACAGCGGGAAGAGGGGAAAGGGTTGGTACGCAGGAGAGAAAGGATGGACCTCTAGTTTTGAGAAAGTGTTAGAAGACAGTACTCCAGACTAGGGCAGTATGTGCTTTTGAAGGAGCAAGATGCCACAGAGAAGGTACAGTGGCCTGGGAGAGAGGATTGCAGCAGCAGTCAAGTCTACTTTTTAACTGGTAATTCTAATTCAGGGCTATGCGATTTGAAACTTCAGTTATAACTGGATCTCTATTTCTCTTCCAGAAGTTTCCAAAAGCTTACTCACTGTATTTTAAAATAATAACAATAATAGCAGTGATAATAATAATGATAACTGAGGTACAGTGGTATTTGTTAAGCGCTATGTGCCAAGCTCTGTACTAAGCACTGGGGTATATATAAGATGAGCAGTTCAGAAACAGTCCCAGACTCACATGGGGCCCCCAGTCTAAGCAGGAAAAGGTTCTGTTTCAATACAACCATTATTTAAAAATCCATATCAACTGCTGCCATTTGAGCCGGAGTAGGGAAATATCATTTTATGTGACTGTCTAAAACGTTTTGATTTTTTTTTTTTTTTTTTTTTACAGATGCAGTTTAGCCTAATAGAAAGAGCACAGGCCAGGGGACCTGGGTTCTAATTCTGGCTCTTTCACTTGGCCTCTGTGTGACCTTGGACACATCTCTTAACTTCTCTGTGCCACAGTTCCTTCATCAGGAAAATGGGATTCAAAACTTGGTCTCCCTCAGGCTTAGACTGTGAGCCCCATGTGGGACCTTATTATCTTATATCTACCCCAGAGCTTAGTTCAGTGCTTAACAAATGCCACAGTTATTACTATTATTTAAAGCCACATTCCCTAGTATTCAGCAGCTGCATATAGCTACCCGGGAGATCAATCGGCCCAGCAGGCTAGTTTTTAAGTTAGGAAGAGACTACTGTGGGCACCTCAGCTCAATAAACTTGGATCACATCATATCTAATTTTAACGACAGCTTGGAAAATATATGCTAATTTGAATTTATATACTTATTACACACTAAAACACTGTAAATTCAAATCCAATCGGAATTGATGTGAACTGCTGTTGGCCAAAAAATGGCACGTTACCCGTGAAAAATCCTTTCTAGTCACATTAGCCGAGAGATCCCTAGATTCA
The DNA here is from genome assembly GCF_015852505.1 of Tachyglossus aculeatus. NCBI lineage: Eukaryota > Metazoa > Chordata > Mammalia > Monotremata > Tachyglossidae > Tachyglossus > Tachyglossus aculeatus. The sequence continues at coordinate 17,316,379 of NC_052090.1, read as the reverse complement.
TTGAAAAATCACAGGATTTTGTGACCCTGGGGTTGAGTGGCCACACCAACTTAAACCAAGCTACTGCTTTTACAACTGGAATTTTTCCCTTATTTGCATAACAAAGTAATGAATATCACAATTATCATCATTATTATTACCATTATTAGTAACTTCAAATCATTTGGCAATGTTATCATATGGCAATCGGAAGTGTGAGCCAATCAGGGGACACATATCTAAGGACACAAGCGTCTAAGAAAACCCTGTCTGCATGTCTTCTATTGCTTTCCAACCCCCCTGTGCTGAATTGTGTTGGCTGCCAATGAATCTATTTCATAAGATAAATACGGATTCTGTAAAATGTTTCAATCTTCTAATTTATAAATAAGTAATAAATAATCCCACCTCCACCTCTTGTCTACTAGGCGACTTTGGTCAAGTCACTTAACATCTCTGTGCCTCAGTTACCTCATCTGTAAATTGGGAATTAAAACTGTGAGCTCCACGTGGGACACGCACGGGGTCTGACCTGATGAGCTTGCATCTACCCCAGCATTTAGTGCAGTGTCTGGCACACAGTACGTGCTTCACAAAAACCATGAAAAAACAATGCTTACTCTGTGCAGAGCACTGTCCTAACTAAGTGCTTGGGAAAGGATTTTACCATCTGGGTGCACCATCTAAAAAATACATTTGCAACAAACATATTAGATGGGGTTGGAGGATAACAAGAGCCAGAGGTAAGGTTCTACATAAAATTTTCCTGGTTCCCTGAAGCTGGTGAGAGTATATTTTGGGGAAGTTTCTTTTATTTTGGTGTCCTTGAGGGAGGAGGACAGCCCTACCCAAAGCTGAATCGACAGCATTCGATTAGGGAAGAGTAGCTGAAGGAGGAGTTCCGATACAGGTCAATTTATCCCTGGGGGAAATTTAAGCAGGAAAGGAAGGAAGAAGAGAAAGCTGTCCGGAGAGTCAAGCCCTGTGTGAACCATTTAAAATCTGGTTCTCTTGGTTGGCCCCAGTACTTAATTTGTGTGGGGGTGCTGATACCCTGCAATTCTTCCACTCTTTACCTCGTGTGGCCACTGACAGTCCTCACTGATGCCAACCAAGATGACGCATGTGACATCCCATATTATGCCAATCACGCAGCGTGACATAATGATGTCCTATGCCTCATTATGTGCAAGACCACTGGAGGCCTCCCAAACCTAGACTGTTTCTCTGGGAGAACCCCTGGTCTCCCTACTTTACTTCAGAGCCTTTGCGCTTGGTTCCCTCTCCGGATATCTGTAAAGCCCATGAGCTGCAAAACCTGGCAGCAAAGAGTGGAGGGTGAGGGAGGCTGACTCGTGAAAATAAAAATACCAGGCATAAAGCCATCTGGTGGCCTGTCTGTACCAGATAGGGGACCAAACGGAATAAAACTGAACTGTCTGATAAAAACAAACCACCCATCTGGCCACTCCTTTTGTGAGCAGGTGTCTGGCCCTGCATAGCATTTTATCCATTTGGCAGAGCTCCACTGACCCTAGGATGGAGTTTTAAAGGGGAGGTGCTTCCTTTGATGGCACTTGGAGAGAACGAATTGGTAAAGCTTGGTTCACCTTGTACTACGCACCTCTAATTGCATTGTTCACTCTCAAATGCTTTGCCCAGGGCTCTGCACACAGTAAATGCTCAATAAATACCATCGATTGATCGATTAAACAGTGTGCCAATTTACTCCTTAGAAGTACTTGGGACTTCAAATGGGTCAGAGCTTCGACACAGCTGTCAGGACCGAAGCCTGGCCCGACTTCAGCCTTGGTTTGGCCCTAAATTGCTCATGCAAATCGTTCCCTTCTCCTGGTCCTGATCCACCGCCGTGTCTTGGCTTCCATCTTGTAAAAGAGTCAGTTTGCCTACAGTGCTTGATGAATTCCAATCTGAGGTTGCAGGGAACTCATGGAATTTTTTCCATTCCGATGGGATGCTCTGAATGCCACAGGGTTTTCCTTCTGATTTACTTACCTAGTGGGATGACTTAGAAACATGCCTCATTCCAAGAATGCACTCAAACCTAGGTCCTCTCTTTCACACCTTTCTTTGCCATTTTTATTCCACACACTATTTCTTTCCTCTCTTTTGTCAGTTTTCCTTAACTGCCTCAACTCAATCTGACCACATTCAACATTTTTCTTCAGAAATGGAAGAGCTATGTGAAGCGGGGAGTTGAGGGGGCATGATATTCAGTCAATCCTGCATGGCCATTAAAAAAAAATGCCAACATTGATTTCATTTTGAATTTTCGATTTTTTTTTTTAATTTTCCAGAGCCAGAAAAAAGTAAAATGACTTGAGAGAAGACAAAATGGAAGTGCTGTTCTAGAATTAATGAGGTAAATGGAATGATTTTCCTGAGACAGTATTCAGGTGAGAGCTACAGACGGCTGAAAACTGAACCTTCACTGACTTTGGTAAACATTTAACGGAGGCAAAATTGATTTTCATGACACACCTCTCCTTTTTTCTGTGGAAAGATAAAGAAGCCAGGTTGCAACTGCAAAATATTTTTGTTGCTTCAATGTGGCAGGGGATGGGATTTGCTTAAGAGAGGAGCTGATAATAAAAGAGAAAGCCCGAAGGGTTCGTTGAGGTATAACCAATTGAGCGCAGTTCAGACCAGGAGATACAGAACCAGAATTAATACAGAGTTTATATGAGGCAGCTTTCAGCCTGAGGGAGTCTGAATTTTCCAATTTGGTGTCATGGAGCCAAGAGACGGGTAAAAAGAATGCTGGCACCCTTAATGGCCAGTGAAATGCTTTTTTAACCTTTGAGAGTTTCACAAGAGAACAATCTCTGATCACTTAGTGTAAATGATTTTGATTTCTTATCTTTGAGAGGGCAATAGAGTGTGAAATGAAAATAACACAGCAGGTAAGTGAGAGTGGCTTTAGGAGGTAAGCAGTACATTTCTTGGTAATTGTAATTCAGAGAACTGAATTGGCTGAAGTGGACTAGAGTCCTGAGGCAAATTCGCTGGGTCTTAACTAGAATCATAGCAGGAAGAGGGACAGACTTTGAAGGGAGTCAGTGGTTTCTGATTTTCTAAGGATGCTTACTTTTTCCCCCCCAACATGAGCCTCTCAAAATGCCAGTCCTTAGAAGCATGATGCATCCTATCCTTGACACCTGACCACACGTTTTGTTTTGTTGTCTGTCTCCCCCTTCGAGACTGTGAGCCTGTCGTTGGGTAGGGACCGGTCTATATGTTGCCAACTTGTACTTCCCAAGCACTTAGTACTGTGCTCTGCACACAGTAAGCGCTCAATAAATACGATTGAATGAATGAATGAAAATGAACGAATCTGTCAAACAACTTCAGTCAGATGAATAAACAGTTTCACTCTACTTGGCTCAAAATCAGCACTATGGTGGCCAGGATTCTTAGCTAGTAGAAACTAGCCCAAGTCATCAAAAGTTGTTAGCCCACAGTCTCGCACATGCTCTGAGATTTCTCCACTCTCCCTCCTCAAAAATCTATCAGCACTGACTTTACGGATTTAGCAGCATGTAAGTGCACAAAGCAAGAGCCTAAGTTATTTAGCTTCTCTATTTCACATGGAACAAGAAAGAATATCAGGCAACAATTAGCCAGACAAGCATGGGAGTAAAAGAAATAGATATTTAAGCAGTTCTCTCTATGTTCCATATTCATGTGCATCTGGCAATCAATTAATAGCCTTTAAATGTGACAGTCTTGATCAGTGCCAGAATTAAACCATTTATTAGGGGTTTAACTAAGGAGTGTTGTTTTCAATTGCACTGGCATTTTTCTCAAGGAAAATACCAGATTTCGTTTTTGATTGAACGCAGCCTACGTAAATCCTTAAAAAAAGATCAAATTCAAGTATCCTAAAGACAAGTCTTTGCAAACGAGCAAACAGACTTCATGTTTTCCAGATTTTACAGACCAACCTCAGTTCTGCAGAATCTATCCGGAGCAGACTCAGAGCTGTGCCCCTGCCTCCATTTTGCCTTGTGTCGTCCACAGTGGGAAGAGACCACCTTCCTTGATTCTTTTATGAATAACTGATCAGCAGATGACAACTAAACATTGAATGGTAGTTATGGAACTGATCACTGTTCACTGGGACAGAGGGGAACGGGAAGAGGGAAGGGACGGGGGTGTTTGTTGAAGTGCTTGCTGTTCACAACTCCCCTTCTTTTCCCAGCCAGCAGCTTTTGAGGGAGTTGGATGGAAGGGTGAGGTGAGAGGGGAAGGGGGGAAAGTCTCCCTTGACAGGCAACAGAGGCGGCTGGTTCAGTACAGCGTGGTTCAGTGAAAAGAGCCCAGACTTGCGAGTCCGAGATCATGGGTTCAAATCCCAGCTCCGCCACTTACTGTGTGACTTTGGGCAAGTCACTTAACTTCTCTGTGCCTCAGTTCTCTCATTTGTAAAATGGGGATTAAGACTGTGAGCCCCATGTGGGACACCTTAATCACCTTGTATCTTCCCCAGTGCTTAGAACAGTGCTCTGCACATAGTAAGTGCTTAACAAATGCCATCATTATTATTAAGTGCTATGTGCCAAACATTCACTCATTCATTCAATTGTATCTATTGTATTTAAGCGCTTGGGAAGTACAAGTCAGCAACTTATAGAGACGGTCCCTACCCAACAATGGACTCTAAGTGCTGGGGTAGATGCCAATTAATCAGGTTGGACACAGATCCTGTCCCTCATGGGGTCACTCTCAATCCCCATTTTACAGATGAGGTAACTGAGGCCCAGAGAAGTGGAGTGACTTGCCCAAGATCACACAACGGACACGTGGCGGAGCCGGGATTAGAACCCAGGTCTTTCTGCCTCCACGAAGCCAAGCTGCTTCTCTGTCTGAATCTGGGGATGCTCCCTGCCAACCCATAGGGTTAGGACGACCTAAACATTCAATTTTGTCACGAACGCTTTGTTCCGTTCTTGTCTTACAGACCCTCTGTGGAGGATCAATGCGCTGCATATAATCCCAATCATTTTGCCTTTGCAAGAAAAGGATGTGCGAGGGAAAAGAAAATGCCAATGGTAAGAAACCGAGAATTAGGATAGCAAGACAGTTGGGCTAACCTAGAAGCCAGCTGTTTTATCATGGCTCTCTAGTGCACTCTTGCCTGCAACTGTTTTTAATACTGCTCATTTTATGTAAACATCAAAATAAATTAGCGATACTAGTTCTTAACTCGAAAACAACAGCGCCCTTAAGGAGGATAAACAGATTGGGTGATGATATTTTCTTTTTGTGTTTTCACTTCAGCACCCATAAATAAATGAAAAGACTCATTTAATTTACATCGCCCTGGAGTACAACCACTACAACTGCAGAAACCTATATAATCTGGTGTAATGAGGAGCTAGAGAAAAAGGGCACTTGGAACTAGACAAAATCCTTACCATCTTTGAAGGTGAAGAACAGAACTTTAGAGAGAATATTAATACAGTTAAAATTCTTTGAACTGGATGGTAGTAACTGAAAAACAGAGGGAGCGGGGTACATGCCCAGACACGTATATGAAGGCTGGGAATTATCATGAACTGCATTTTCCTTATTTTTCCCATGATTGGTTGGGGGATGACTGCACTTCAAGATAATGAGATTTCGACCATTTATAGGCAAATTTGATCATTGAAACTCAGCATGACCACATTTTAAAGTCTTATTCTCTAATCCGGATCCCTGAGAAATGTGATCGAGAATCAATCCTGTTTTGCATTCTAACAAATGTACCTTCCAATGTTCTGCAACCACAAATGTACCTTCCAATGTTCTGCAACCAGTAAGTGCTCAGTAAATACCACTGATTGACTGATTACCCAGAGAGACTCTGGAAACTCCTGAAGAGCCCCTCTCCTCATTTTCTGAATCAAAGGTTAGACTTTTTTTAAGTTTACTCAAGTCCATTTAAATGGAGAATTACTGTTTGATTCGAGGGGCCAATTTTGCATAAATTCTACGTATGAGATTCATTCATTCATTCATTCAATCGTATTTATTGAACGCTTACTGTGTGCAGAGCACTGTACTAAGAGCTTGGGAAGTACATGTTGGAGATATTTTAACAATTTTGGAGATATTTTAACAATTTTGCAGCTTATAAAAGTTAAAATGGAATCATGCATAGCATGGATTTGGTGCTTAGATTTTTTTTCTAGCACATAAGCAGATCAATAAATAATTTCACAATGACACTCTCCTAAAAATCTTAATTGGAATCAGTGTGATCAGATTTTATTGTATTTACCCCACCCATACCTCACAGTAGGCACTTAAATACCATAATACTATTATTATTAGTAATAAATGTTCTAATTTTTTTGAGCTGAATTAACTCTTTCTGGCCCACTTGGGCAGTAAAATCTTGGACCAGGAAGATATTCGGTCAGGCTTCTTGGAAAGGAGGACAAGAGTGGCAGTTTAGATATAACTATAGCATGCAATTTGCAAGATTAACAAATCACCAGATTCCCACCGTGAGATGCAGCATCAATATTGTGTTGGGTGAGATTGGGAGGGCAATAACCATTTTGGGGGCTGGTAACTCTTTTGTAGGCTTATCGGCTTTTTTGAGTTATCTGCAAAGCTGTGCATAGCTCTCCAAAATTGTGGTTAGCTAAAGAGCACGGTGAATAATTAACCTTTGAAAAGGATACCTTATTATGCTAGAAGTTATTTACTGTTTCAGGGTTCAAAATGATACTCTTTTTTTTCCCCAAGGATGAGGAATATAGCTCCTTTCCAACTAAGTGCTATTTAACTGCATTTGCATCCCCATTTTTACAGATAAAAAAATATAGGCACAAAGCTTCTGGTATTCCCCTAAATTTTGTGCTGTTAAAATAGGAAATATAATCTGGTCTCCTTCTTTCATTTCTTCCATTCTATTCCAATCCCCTACTGTGTGCTCCTGCAATGGATGATACCACAGTGAGTAAAATCCAACAGGCAGTCAAATTTGATTATCAGAAAAACACTTGAGATGTTTCGATGACTTTGGAGACAGTCAATAAAAATGAAAGGGATGTATTTTAAGTGGACAGGCACATTTCCTTCTCAGCCCAGGGGTGGCATATTCCTGTTACAATGTATTGCCAATTAAAATGTCAACACAGCTGTCTCTTTCTCTCTTGCTGGATATTAGTGTAGTTCCTAATGCACCTTATGGTATATTTCAAAAGGAAAATTTAACACCAATCACGGTAAAACGTAAATGTAAAGAAGCACATTAAGAAACAACACTCAGTGGTGTTTTCCATTGGCTCACAGATCATTTGAAAGAAGAAAGTTATTTCTTGGACTTTGAAGAAGCCACTTGGGTAGGTTAGCAACAGTACATTTGAATAGCCAAAGCTGAGAAGGCTGCTTATTTTTTTTTTAATCATATGCATTTGTAATTATCCTCACTCAGCATTCCCAATCGTAACTTCAGTTTTGTTAAATAGAACATGGACTAGAAATGTATTCACCTTTATATCCCCTGATCACTTCGGTATATATATTGTTCTGTGAATATTGGTAAATGTCAGGATACATCCCTTAGCATTCTTATCTTTGGCCAGGGTACCTGGAAAATCCCAGCTGTTGTCTGTGTGAGACCATATTTGGCTCCAAAGAGCTTTCTGCTTGCAGGGAGTTGAAGAGCAAGAATGAATTTTTCTGAGCCAGTTTGCGTGGCATGGTGGACAGAGGTAGAGGAGCTATATCTCTTCTGATCCCTTCTCAACCTTTGATACAGGGCATTTCCCAGTATGAATTTTGGAACCAGAGTGTCCTTGTTTCAAGCTTCTCCCAACTTTTGGGTTTGAAGCCTAGGGAGAACTGAGGAGGTAGCAATTTATTCCTGCCAAACTCCAATGACTTCCATTCATCTAGCTTCAGTGCTGGCTTTTTCACAGAGGTTTTACTCCCAACTAAAGGTCTGGTTGGGATTTTAGAGGAAAGAGGGAATGACATGGCCAGAGTAAGCTTCATCTTTTTAACCCTAATCCAAACCCCACCTTCATTCTGTTCTTGGATCTCACCACACTTCGAAGCCACACACACCCTTACTACGTCTACTTTCTTTCCGTTTCCAAGGTAATTATTGTCTTCAAAGATCCTGGAAATTAGTACTGGCCCTGAAACATTCACTGAAGACCCATATATAGCTCTAAATAATTAAAAAAAAACCTAAGAATGTCATAAGCCCATTGAACTAGTTCTTCAAAACTTGGTTTTCTTAAAAATAAATCATAAATCAGGGAAGGGGAGTACTTGGTGAGCAAGTTTTTGATTCCACATACTGGCCCAAACAGAGCCAACATCTGATGGGAACAGAAAACCCCTGATTTGCAAATAATAATAATAATAATGATAGCATTTATTAAGTGCTTACTATGTGCACATCATTTATCACGAGAGCCTCTGGATAATAATAATAATAATAATAATAATAATAATAATAATAATAATGGCATTTGTTAAGTGCTTACTATGTGCATGGCACTATTCTAAGCACTGGGGAGGATACAAGGTGATCAGACTGTGGGGCTCACAGTCTTAATACCCATTTTACAGATGAGGTAACAGGCACAGAGAAGTTAAGTGACTTGCCCGAAGTCACACAGCTGACAAGCAGTGGAGCTGGGATTTGAACCCGTGACCTCTGGCTCCCAAGCCCATGCTCTTTCCACTGAGCCACGCTGATAAGAAATATAGGGCTACTGGATCACTTTGGGGCAGCCAAAAAAGGCCATGGTGACTCATCAGGCCCAAAGGTTTACTTCGATAAATATCACCAATTGATTGATTTAAAGATACGTTAGGGGCTGTGTGGCCTAGTGGATAGAGCATGGGTTTGGCAGTCAGAAAGACCTGGGTCCTAATCCCAGCTCCATAAAGTGGCTGCTCTGTGACCTTGGACAAGACACTTAACTTCTCTGTGCCTCAGTTCCCTCACCTGTAAAAATGGGGATTAAGATGGTGAGCCCCATATGGGACATGGACTGTGTCCAACCTGATTAGCTTGTATCTACCCCAGCGCTTAGTCAGTGCCTGGCAAATAATAAGTGCTTAACAAATCCCATTAAAAAAAGGGTGGAGCTGCTTTATTGGAGAAAGAAGAATTAAAGAATCACTTTGAATCAACAAAATGTGGAAAGAGAGAGGCCTCTCCTTTTCCCCATACAGGCGGACCACCAGATCAGTCGGCTGAGGCCGTGAAGCTGCTGAGTGAGACTTCTTGAGGAGGAGCAGCAGTCAACCTGGCCATGGGGAAACCGGGGGCCAGGATAGATCCCACACCGGAATACCACTGGCTGGATAATTCAGGACTCGCACCACCAAGGGAGAACCAGGGTAGCTGCGCAAACTGAAACCCGGCTGCAATCGATTCCCTCCTGCTACCAGAACAGAGGTTAGTTACCAGCACTTCCCGGGACCATCGGTAGCCAGAGGTTGGCTTTCCTTCCTGGAGAGAGACCTGGAGATAACTGGGCAGCTATACCGTGTCTCCTGAGTTCGCAACTGGAGAATTGTACTGTCAGTTTTTGCGATGCTATTCGGAGAGCTGGGCTGAGGTCTTCTATCGTATTTTTTGAGCACTTACTGTGTGCAGAGCACTGTACTGAGCACTTGGGAAGTGCAGGTCGGCAACATATAGAGACGGTCCCTACCCAGCAACGGGCTCACAGTCTAGAGGGGGGAGACAGACAACAAAATATGTGGACAGGTGTCAAAACCGTCAGAATAAATAGAATTATAGCTATCAGTGGAAAGAGCCCGGGCTTTGGAGTCAGAGTCATGGGTTCAAATCCCAGCTCCGCCACTTGTCAGCCGTGTGAGTTTGGGCAAGTCACTTCACTTCTCTGGGCCTCAGTTCCCTCATCTGGAAAATGAGGATGAAGACTGTCAGCCCCCCGTGGGACAACCTGATCACCTTGTAACCTCCCCAGCGCTTAGAACAGTGCCTTGCACATAGTAAGCACTTAACAAATGCCATCATCATCATCATCATTATCTCATGCCTTTGGGAGGACTTGTTTAATCAGTGTCCCAGGGCTCTGGATGGGCATCACATACACACAGAGAGAATTCTTAGGCTAGTGGATCTGGCCTTTCCCAAAGTGGGTGACAACATAAGGCTTATGGAGTTTGCCTTTTTTCCTGATGGATAATATCACAAAAGTAGACATTCCAGGAGATGACTGCCTGATGGAAACATGTTTCACCTGGATGATTTACTATTTTATACACAGAGCAAAAATATAGCCAATCGTGTATTTGGCAAATCATCTACAGTGTGCCATCTGACTCCCCTGTACCCACAAAAGGCCCGCTAATTAGTTCCAGTGCCAAGGATCAATAGAATGCCTATCTGATGTCTGCCCATCTCAGAATGACATTCTTCAGATGTCTCTCCCAAGTGGTTAGAACGGTGCTCTGCCTGCAGTACCTGTTCAATAAATACTGTTGATTGACTGATGGATTTATGTCAAAGATTTTCGCATATTGAAAGACTCACATCGGTAAAGTAATAGAGAATAAAAATAGTATACACCCTGGAACCGTAAAGGTTTCCAATGACTGAGAAAGCGTAGTACTTCCGTGAAAATATACTGCTGTTCTAATGCGTATTTAATGAATGATGAGGTAAAGCTTCATTTTTAATGTTCACCTGTTTACTCATTTTAATGGAATTGGGAGCTGAGGAGGTGCAGATAGGGAGGCAGTGAGATTTAAAGATGAAGCCCTGAAGACCCCCTATCACTGCATGCCCTTCTGAGGGGATTCCAGCTGTATGAACCCCGATCTCAATTTGGGAACATGATCGGTGGGGGCAGGGGGGTATTCCTGATGCAAGTGGGAATGTGGGAACTCTTGTGGCTTCCTTTAGCTCTCAGATTTACAGCAGAACCCTAGCTACTGTGCCAACAACTCATCACCCTGGTAACTCCATCTAGGTTGTAAGCTCACTGTGGACGGAGAGCGTGTCTACCAACTCTGTTATATTGTACTCTCCCAAGTGCTTAATATAGTGTTCTGCACACAGTAAGCACTCAATAAATACAATTGACTGCTTGATAGATTCCTCAATAAGGTAGGGGCAGTAGAGGGGATTCTCCACTCTCTACGGAGGATGAGATATCAGAAAATCTCTCCCCCATCCTCACACATAACCCGTTAAGTCCATCAGGGCTCCGACCCTTGAGAGTAGCCCCTAGGATACGGGAGTGACTCCGGGGTACCTCATCCATACTGTGGCTTTGAGGCATAGGGACAAAATCCTCTCACATTCTTCTTTCCTGCCGACCACATAATAATAATAATAATGGCATTTGTTTAGCGCTTACTATGTGCGAAGCACTGTTCTAAGTTCCAAGTGCTGGGGGGGATACAAGGTGATCAGGTTGTCCCACGTGGGGCTCACAGTCTTAGTCCCCATTTTGCAGATGAGCTGAGGCACAAAGAAGTTAAGTGACTTGCCCAAAGTCACACAGCAGACAAGTGGCAGAGCCGGGATTAGAACCCATGACCTCTGACTCCCAAGCCAGGGCTCTTTCCACTGCGCTGCTTCTCTTAAGGGCTTGGAGGTGGCCCAGGAGGGCACAGTTTTGCGATGGCTCTAGCAAGGCTGCAGACACTCGTTTTGATCTCACCTGCCAACAAACTGGCTTGCTGAAGAAGAATGTGATTCCAGGATTTCCTTAACCCAGGACTCCATTCTCATTAAATTGTTACTTTGCTCGGTTGCGTGATTTACATACTCAACCGAGCATAGTAACAATTTAATAAGAATGGAGTCCTGGAGTGAATCATTTCCATTTCTCCCATTGGTTGCTCTATAAATTTCAGCTTCTTTAATTCTCCCTTCAGCTACTGTTTATCTATTGACATCCGCTGTTGGATAATTCCAATCATCTCTCTCTGTTTTTCTCTCTGCAACTGCTGTAGAGGTTTTGCATCTTCTCTACAGCATTATAGGCTTGACTTATTCTGGAGACTAATGATACCATTTTCTTAGCAGAAGACCTGCAGCAGAGTACTTCCATAAATCAGATGTCTCTCCGGTTGGTGTTTTGAAACCTGTCACTTCTGTCCTGAGGTAATATGATGCTCAGGGGAATAACCTGATGCCTAGGGAGATGTGCTGTATTTCTCTTGGGCTCTCTTGGTGACTTAAAAAGATCTTATTTTATGGCAGCTTTGTGAGTCATTAGGGAAAGAGAGGACAGAGCTATTGCAGCAGAGAGTTGAGGAAATACTTCTGTTTAATTCCCTGAAACTCTGTAAGTATCACTGATGTTCGGGTAATTTTAATCAGTATGATAACTTTTGGATCCCTAAAGGCCCTGAGCATGGGCTTACATCTGACTTGTCTTGCAGTGTATGTTCTTTGCCTCTTTAGCATTTTAAAAGCCTTTTCCTCTTTCAATGCATTTTTAAATCGTTTTCCCTTCCTAATTTACAGGGCAAGAATCTACTCTATTTCAGTTTTCTATTTTAAATAACTACAATGCCTGGCATGTAAATTCAACTTTGCAGATTTAAGTACTATTATTTGTCTTTGAAAAGTAAATGTAATACTTTTCCAGTTCATTCACTCATTCAATCGTATTGAGCGCTTACTTTGTGCAGGGCACTGTACTAAGCGCTTGGGAAGTAACAAATCGGCAACATATAGAGACAATCCCTACCCAACAACGGGCTCACAGTCTAGAAGGGGAAGACAGAGAACAAAACAAGTAGACAGGTGTCAATACTATCAGAATAACTAGAATTATAGCTATATACACATCATTAATAAAATAAATATAGTAAGTACGTACAAATAAAATAGAGTAAAAATATGTAGAAATCATCAATCGTATTTATTGAGCGCTTACTGTGTGCAGAGCACTGTACTAAGTGCTTGGGAAGTAGCAAATCAGCAACATATAGAGACAATCCCTACCCAACAACGGGCTCACAGTCTAGAAGGGGAAGACAGAGAACAAAACAAAACAAGTAGACAGGTGTCACTACTATCAGAATAAATAGAATTATAGCTATATACGCATGATTAATAAAATAAATATAGTAAGCATGTACAAATAAAATAGAGTAAAAATATGTAGAAATATATACAAGTGCTGTGGGGAGGGGAAGGGGGTAGGGACGTGGGGGGGGGTGATGGGGAGGGGAGAAGGAGGAAAAAGGGGGGGCTCAGTCTGGGAAGGCCTCCTGGAAGAGGTGAGCTCTCAGTAGGACTTTGAAGGGGGGAAGAGAGCTAGCTTGGCGGATGTGCGGAGGGAAGGAGGGCATTCCAGGCCAGAGGAAAGATGTGGGCAAGGGGTCGACTGCGGGACAGGTGAGAACGAGGCACAGTGAGCAGGTTAGCGGCGGAGGAGCGGAGTGTGCGGGCCGGGCTGGAGAAGGAGAGAAGGGAGGGTGACGTAGGAGAGGGCGAGGTGATGGACAGCCTTGAAGCCGAGAGTGAGGAGTTTTCCAGTTCTATTACTAGGATGCAGTGTCAGAAGACATTTAATGTGGATAGGCCACTGCCTATTAAAAGAAAATATCTAAATTCCCAATTCTGAAATGCACAATGTCTGTCAACTCTTGTGGACTGTATTCCCCCAAGCACTTAGTTCAGTGCTCTGCACACAGTAAGAGCTCAATACCACTGATAAAGTCAGAATGAATATCATCTTTGCAAACAAAAAGAACTGGACATCTGAATGTACCATTTTTACCCTGTTCTGTGTTTAATACTTTTTTTGAAGGGAAAAAATACTTGAAAGATGAAAATGTTATTATGAAGGTAAACAGCTTTATAGCACCAGAAATAATGTTCTCAATTTACTTGGACTCTCCTCAAGGCAAAATAATGTCAAGATAAAAATGTTCAGATCAGGACAAGCTAAAGAAAGCCTGTGCTAAAGCATTCTAGAAGTAGTTAGAACTATTACAGTAAACAGTCCCATCCCAGAAATAAACTGAGTTAATTAGCAAGTGTTTGGGAAGGTTAATAGTCCATTCTGGATGTTAATAAATGTTGGAACATAGAAAATGAAAGCCCATTTAGTCCTTTCTCCCACAAAGGGCTCCTGATCTCCCTTCAACACACCCTCAGGAGCTGCAGAGGAGGGAAAACAATCTCCCTTCATTCCCTCCCTTAATTTCTAGCTGAAACAAGCCTGATCCTTTATAGCCTTCATTACTTTATTTATTGATTTATTACTCCATTTATTGATTTATTACTCTATTTATTTTACTTGTGCATATTTATTCTATTTATTTTATTCTGTTAATATGTTTTGTTTTGTTGTCTGTCTCCCCCTTCTAGACTGTGAGCCCACTGCTGGGTAGGGACCGTCTCTATATGTTGCCAACTTGTACTTCCCAAGCGCTTAGTACAGTGTTCTGCACACAGTAAGCGCTCAATAAATACGATTGAATGAATGAATGAATATTTGCTTCAAATGAAGAATCACTCCTTGCTCTGTCCTTTCCCAGTGTCCCTCTTTCGGGTCGGCTGAATAGCTAGCTATAAGGTGGAAGAATAGCAGCCAGTAGACAGTGTCAGAACTGGAAGAACTGGGTCGGCCACCCTGTCTTCTGCCACATCCCCGGCGGACTCCAAAAGACACTAGTCCACCCGTCTGAATGGCCTTTTTGCTGTGCTCAGTCTCCTTCCTATGCTGGCAAGGACACCCCTATTCAAATTGTCATCGCATTCCCCCTCTACCTGAGGGCCAGATTTGTAGAATCGGAGAGGTAGGAGGAGCTTGGAGCAGGTATCTACAGGCTGCAAGACGGAACAGTCCAGGATGGTGGTGTGCTGGTCCTTTCCCTAAAGCCTGGAGATGAGGACTTCGTGTCTTCCCCCTTCATCAGAAGCCTGCAGACATGTTTTAACAGAACAGTAGTCAAAGTGTTCTTCCTTGTGTTCAATTGCATTCCTCCTCCTTCAAGAGGAACTTCATGGCTTCCCCCTTCATCAGAAGCCTGCAGACATGTTTTAACATAACAGTAGTCAAAGTGTTCTTCCTTGTGTTCAACTGCATTCCTCCTGCTTCGATTCGTCTGTCTTTTTTTTTTTTAATGATAATTGTTGAGAAGCAGCGTGGCTCAGTGGAAAGAGCGTGGGCTTGGGAGCCAGAGGTCATGGGTTCTAAACCCAGCTTCGCCACTTATCAGCTGTGTGATGTGGGGCAAGTCACTTAACTTCTCTGTGTCTCAATTACTTCATCTGGAAAATGGGGACTAAAGACTGTGAGCCCCACGTGGGACAACCTAATTACCTTGTATCTCCCCCAGTGCTTAGAACAGTGCTTGGCACATAGTAAGTGCTTAACAAATACCAAAATTATTATTATTATTAAGCTTTTCCTCTTGTTCTGGCCTCGTTGGACACCGAGAACAACTTGAAACCTCTTCAGCTACTTGAATACAGTTGCTACATCACTCTCATCTTCCGTTGACAAGAATGTCCAGCTTTCATAAAGCGTATGATATATTATTGTTTCTCTTTAGTCTTCATAGTCCATCTTTGATGAACAGATATTCCTACCCACATGTGAGGAAAAAATCATCTGTGTAATACCACCCATTGCCAGGTTGCTGGGGCCGCACTGGTTAGTGATTCCTCCCAAACATTTCTCCCCATGGTTACGGATCAATTTATTCATCACCTCTAATATTTCCTCAACTCAATGACAGACCATGAATTTATCTGAAACTTGTCCAACCTCCCTCAGATTGGTTGGCCAGAAACAAGGTTTTCCCCAACTCCTTTTCCATGGATAGTCTGTCTAGGCACTGCCTTGGGGTTGGAGGGCTGGGGGATGGATGGGGGAGAGGCTGGGAAAACCTGCAGAGCAGATTGTCAGCTAGGTGGGTATGCTGACACCATGATCATTATGTTGCCAATTTGTACTTCCCAAGCGCTTAGTATAGTGCTCTGTACATAGTAAGCACTCAATAAATACGATTGATGATGATGATGATGATGATCCCCTGGGTAAAAGTCTGTGGCAAGTGGCTCCCCAAAAAACAGCAGTTTCTATATGGGAAAATAATAATAATAATAATGATGGCATATGTTAAGCGCTTACTATGTGCCAAGCACTGTTCTAAGCGCTGGGGGGATACAAGGTAATCACGGTTGTCCCACACGGGGCTCACAGTCTTCAACCCCATTTTCCAGATGAGGTAATTGAGGCACAGAGAAGTGAAGTGACTTGCCCAAAATTACACAGCAGACAATCCCTGCAAAAGCTAGCTTAGTGCCAAAGTTTAGGTTCGCATCAAGCAGGGTCAGATCAAAGAGGAATTTTCCACTAGAAAATGCATTTCAGAAAATATGCCTGGCCTACAGGCTCTCTAACTAATGGAAATAGCTGCATTGCCTATAATCGTGAATACACAAGTGTTGGAGAAGTGTTGAATAAAAACATTCTTAAATCAAAAGTCTGGGGATAGTAGAGAACAAAATTTTAACTCCACGAGAAGAATGAGCTATCAACAATTTCTCGGTTGCTTAGGGAAATAACAGTACCGTAACAGCTTCAGAAGTTTATGGATATTAAACGGTTCTACCCTTCCCTTGAATATTGGCTAAATGATATTTACTCCTTAAGCAATGCTCTCTAACCCCAGCCACCAGGAAAAAGTGTACCTCTACCTACAAATGCAGAGTATAGTGTTATAAATCGAAGAGATACTATTGTCATTTTTCATTTCTATTAAATGAATTCTCATTATGTGGAGAACGCCTACTGTTTTAGTGCTAGGTATTCAATTCGAACTTTCAGAAACTTCAGCTCTCATTTGATGCATGGTCTGATTTGTGAAAATCACGCGAGGACTTGCACAGTTCTCCTCTGAAGTCCGCTGAGACATTTATTACAGTCACCCACGCAGCTGAATGACTTTTATGGCTTTGGAAACTGGTGCACATCACTTCATTTCCAGTGATTCGGGGAATTAACTTCCAACTCTCCAATTCTTAACAGTATTTATCATTCTAGAGAATTGTCTTCGTTGTCAGTACTTACATGACCCAGCGACCCAACCTTAATGCCAGATTCCAAATTCAGAAAGAAATCACATTTAGTGTATCTATCCTTCCCATCTGCAATTGCAGATGCCAGACAGCCAAATCTATGTGATAATACTGTGTGTTACAGGACACTTATTGCATTGCACTGATGTCATATCATCATCATCATCAATCGTATTTATTGAGTGCTTACTGTGTGCAGAGCACTGTACTAAGCGCTTGGGAAGTACAAATTGGCAACATATAGAGACAGTCCCTACCCAACAGTGGGCTCACAGTCTAAAAGGGGGAGACAAAACCAAACATACTAACAAAATAAAATAAATAGAATAGATATGTACAAGTAAAATAAGTAAATAAATCTTGTGGAACATTGTGGAAAAGTAGCATGGCTTAGTGGATAGAGCACAGGCGTGGGCATCAGAAAGACCTAGGTTCTAATACTGGCTCTGCCACATGTCTGCTGTGTGACCTTGGACAAGTCACTTAGCTTCTCTGTGTCTCAGTTACCTCATCTGTAAAAAATGGGGATTAAGACTGTGAGCTCAATGTGGGACAGGGACTGTTCCAACCTGATTAACTTGTATCTACCCCAGTGCTTAGAATACTGCTTGGCACATAGTAAGCGCTTAACAAGTACCATTATTATTAAGTTCTCTCAACCCTAGAGCATTTTCCTGGGGGCACCAGGGACCACTCCACCACCACTGTGTTCTCTGTTTCTCTTATCACATTACAAGTGTGGTAGAAATACTGATGGGACTGGAGAAGCAGTGTGCAATTGTGCCTGAATCATTTGCACCAAGACACCACTGAGGAATGGGTGAACCCTCAAGAGGGGCACTGGTAATACAATCAAAAATGGTGGCACTCAAGATTCCCAAGGATTTCACTGATACTGATTGGAAAGCTCTGACAGTCCCATCCTTTTCCTTCTATAATAGGAATGATGATGATGACAGTAACGATAATAAGAAAAACCATGGTTCTTAAGTGCTTGCTATATGCCAAGCCCTGTACTAAGCACTGAGGTAGATACAATGCTCTGCACACAGTAAGCGCTCAATAAATACGATTGAATGAAATGAAATACAAGATAATCAGGTTCCACATGGACCCACAGTTTAAGTAGGAGGGGGAACAGGTGCTGAATCCCCATTTTGGAAATGAGGCCCAGAGAGGTTAAGTGACTTGCCGAGTTCACCCAGCAGGTAAGTGGCAGAGCTGGGATTAGAACCCAGTTCCTCTGACTCCCAAGCTCAGGTTCTTTTCATTAGGCCAAGTTGTTTCTTGATGGAACATAAACAAAAGTCTATCATCTTCCTCCATTACACTCCTCCCGCCCACAAGTACTAGACTGCCAGGAATAAAGGCGAGAAAATGGAAGGGACTATAAATCAGACTCAAATAACACTTCAAGGGTAAGGAAAGGCTTCTGGTTTTGAGGTATTCATTCATTCACTCATTCAATCGCATTTATCGAGCGCTTACTGTGGGCAGAGCACTGTACTAAGCGCTTGGAAAGTACAATTCAGCGACAGATAGAGACAATCCCTACCCAACGGCAACAGGTTCACAGGCTAGAAGGGTTATAGTTACTGAGCGCTTACTGTGTGCAGAACATTGTACTAAGCGCTTGGGAGAGGGCAATACAACAGGGCTGGTAAACAAGCTCCCTGCTTACAAAGCCGTAAACGGTCTCTGTAAGAGTTGGCCTCCGCTGATTCACGGGTGCCGCCGGAGGGGAAGGAAACTGAGAAGAACCAACTGTAATATTTCGAAAGATTGCCTGGCGTCTCTGAGCCTGTGTTCGGGTTGCATTTCCAAGACTTCTCTTCCCTTCCTCCCTCCCGCATGACGATCCTTGCATTCACACCCAGGCTAATATCCTCCAGGACACTGAGCCTGGCCAACGACACGGGTTGAGGATACTTATTCAAGAACGGGCTGAGCTGTGCGAATGAGTACAATCTTTCCTTTCACATCGGCCAGGCTGCCGGTTCATCACAATAACTCTGGTGGCCTTCTTGGCTCCAATATGGGACGATGGAAGAGTTCCCACAGGGTGGGTACAGCGGGCAAGGGGCGATTCAGAGCTTCAATTCAGCTGCCACACAGATCTGATCCTGGGCACTGAAGTGATGTAGGCATCACTGGCTTAAAGAAAGGTAGACAAAAGATCATTTTGTTCTGTACAGGGGGGTAGCTTCAAATTTTGTAATGTCTGAAAAGCAACTGTTCAGGCTTTTCAGTGTTGTCAACAGCGGTAGAAAGAAGTAGTCATTTTTCTTTGGGATTGACAAATGGTTCTAGTCTGCTGATGATTCACTTGTTCTAGTGGTGGTCAAAATACCAAGTTTAATTACATTCATTTGGGGGAAAAAATGAAGTTTTTCTTCTTAGTCTCACGGGATAGGACAATTTAAAGTGTGGGGAATATTTCATGATGGATGATTTTTCATCTTTTGATATCTTTGCCATCTTTTCACTTCAGATTTTCCCTCTTTTTTTTAACATTCTACATTCACTAGGTATCTATGTGCATAAAACTGAACTCACGTGGGGCTTTAAGAATTGAATTGTCTGGTGAAAATTCTTTTTTTTTTTTTGACACAATCACCACTCAATTATTTGTGGACTGATGATTCATGATGTTGTTTCTCCTAGGCCTCCTCCCAGTAGTGTGCTTTTTGGGTTTAATTTGTTAACATTTCTACAGATAGCAGGAAGGATAATACAGAGAAGGTGAACAACTCATATTAACCAAGATTACAAGTTAACTGGTTTCCAATAAAGTTTGGTGGGGGAGGAGGTTGAAACTACTGTCCTTGATGAAGTTTCTGGATAATTTGGGAAATTTCTATTATCCGTATTTTCCTCATTCTCCAACGCAACATTTACTTGAGCATCATATACAGTATAAATGATAAATATATTGGAAAATTAAAAAACTAAACAAATCACACTGAGCCAGGAGGACCTGGTCTATTTGGGAGGTTTTATTTTATTTCAGTTAAAATGCATAACCTGTAACAGTCTTGCTCCTCCAACGCCGCCGAAAAAAATTTAATCTTAGGGTTAGGGTTAGGGTTTAGGGTTAGGGTTATTCATTTTTCAGTTAAAATGCATAACCTGTAACAGTGGTCAAGCACTGAACTGCCTCAGAAGGAACTCTAAAAAAAAAAAAACCTGAAATAACTTAATAAAATGACTCAATTGCATACCTTACAAAAATGAAAGACAAATACAGCATTTTCCTCTTTTTCTCAGTTTTCTTAGGTTTAAAAGAAATATATGATGATGGTGCTTTTCTCATTAATAGGTATTATAGCACCTTTAAATGATCAAAACAGAGTCAGTTGGATTCATTTTAAAATCACTAATCATTTCCTGCTTATGTTTACTTTTGAGTTACCAGTCCATCCAATCAGTTCCTTTAATAATAATAATAGTAATAATAATAGTTATGGTATTTATTAAATGCTATGTGCCAAGCACTTAGAACAGTGCTTTGCACATAGTAAGCACTTAATAAATGCCATTATTATTATTATTATTACTAAGCTCTGGGGTGGATACAATCAAATCGGGCTGGACACAGTCCCCGTCCCACATGGGGCTCAGAGTCTCAATCCCCATTTTACAGATGAGGTAAATGAGGCCCAGAGAAGTGAAGTGATTTGCCCAAGATCACACAGCAGACAAGGGGCAGAGCTGGGATTAGAACCCATGACCTTCTAACTCTCAGGCCCGAGCCCTATCTACTATGCCATACTGCTTCTCAGACAATCAATCAATCAGTGGTATTTACCGAGTTCTTACTGTGTGCAGAGCATTATACTTCCTTCCATTTGATACTAGACAAGTTAAAATCCTGCATTTATGACACCCAGTGATTGCTCTGAATAATCATAAATCAATTTAGCATTATCATTAACTCTAAGACACTGGAGAAGAAATATTAAAAAGTGGTGAAGCCTCACTGACACAAAAATACTATCAATCACTGAGAAATTCAGAAATAGTGCTTATGAAAAACAAACGGGAAAAATCATTTGATTGATATGCTTTTGGCATGAGGCATTCAAAAGTTTCTCCTCCTAGGATGTTTCTTTTTAAAAGCAAGTTTTTGAATTCCAATCTGCAGTTTTATATGTAAAACAACTTCTACCCAGATACAATAATCAATCCGCAGGGTACTTTTTTCCCCTTGCTAATAGTTTCATATTCTTGTCAGTAATGTAGTGAAAGAAAGATAATTTTCTTTTCAATAAGGAAATTCATCTCCATAATGTCAACTATCTGTTCTCGCCAAACTCATTTCAGGGCAGTTTTAATTAGCGGGGAAGATACAGAGTTTTGTAAAAGAGATGGTAGAGGTGACAGGGGACTGAGGGCTGGATAATAACAATAATAATGATGGGATTTGTTAAGCACTTACTATGTGCTAAGCACTGTTCTAAGTGCTGGGGTAGATACAGAGTAATTGGGCTGTCCCACGTGGGGCTCACACTTCTAATCCCCAATTTACAGATCATCATCATCATCATCATCAATCATATTTATTGAGCGCTTACTATGTGCAGAGCACTGTACTAAGCGCTTGGGAAGTACAAATTGGCAACATATAGAGACAGTCCCTACCCAACAGTGGGCTCACAGTCTAAAGGTGAGGTAAGTGAGGCACAGAGAAGTTAAGTGACTTGCCCAAGGTCACATTTATTCATTCATTCAATCGTATTTATTGAGCGCTTACTGTGTGCAGAGAAGTCCAAGTTGGCAACATATAGAGACAGTCCCTACCCAACAACAGGCTCACAGTCTAGAAGGGGGAGACAGACAACAGAACAAAACATGTGGACAGGTAAGTCGTCAGAATAAAAAGAATTAAAGCTAAATGCACATCATTAACAAAATAAATAAAATAGTAAATCTGTGCAAGTAAAATAGAGTAATAAATCTGTACAAATATATATACAGGTGCTGTGGGGAGGGGAAGGAGGTAGGGCGGGAGGGATGGGGAGGAGGGGAGGAAAGAGGGGGCTCAGTGTGGGAAGGCTTCTTGGAGGAGGTGAGCTCTCAGTAGGGCTTTGAAGGGAGGAAGAGAGCTAGCTTGGCGGATGTGCGGAGGGAGGGCATTCCAGGCCAGGGGTCGACGATGGAATACAGCAGACAAGTGGCGGAACATGAAAATGGAGGTGGAGAGGGTCAGAGGAAATCATCATCATCATCAATCGTATTTATTGAGCACTTACTGTGTGCAGAGCACTGTACTAAGTGCTTGGGAAGTACAAGTTGGCAACATATAGAGACAGTCCCCACCCAACAGTGGGCTCGCAGTCTAAAAGGGGGAGACAGAGAACAAAACCAAACATACTAACAAAATAAAATAAATAGAATAGATATGTACAAGTAAAATAAATAAATAAATAGAGTAACAAATATGTACAAATATATATATATATATATACAGGTGCTGTGGGGAAGGGAAGGAGGTAAGGTGGGAGGGTGGAGAGGGGGCCGAGGGGGAGAGGAAGGAAGGGGCTCAGTCTGGGAAGGCCTCCTGGAGGAGGTGAGCTCTCAGTAGGGCCTTAATGAGAGAATGGGGAGGATCGGGGAAAGGATGAAGGCATTATGCAGGAATATCTTGTCAAATCCGAGAAAGATTAGTAAAATGAAAAACGTTCCTAAATTTTCCAATCAAGAACTGGATTCCCCTTAGAAGGGCTGTGACTTCACTCTCTAACTGGTCCTCTTTGTCCAGATCTTTCCTCTGGTGCACGCCTCAGGAGATTAACAACTCCGGCCTCCCACGGGTGGGCTCTGTCCCTTTCAGCTAAATTCAAACAGAACCTGCAGAGGAGGCCTAAGTAACATGGGGAGAAGCAGCATGGCTTAGTGGAAAGAGCAAGGGCTTGGGAGTCAGAGGACATGGGTTCTAATCCTGCCTCCGCCACTTGTCTGCTGTGTGACCTTGGGCAAGCCACTTCACTTCTCTGTGACTCAGTTACCTCATCTGAAAAATGGGGATTGAGACTGTGAGCTCCAGGTGGGACAACCTGATTACCTTGTATCTATGACAGCATTTAAACAGTGCTTGGCACATAGTAAGCACTTAATACTATTATTATTAACACTGAGCTAAAATCTCAAATCTAAGGGTCCCCAAAAGTTATTCCAAATAATTTCAGACCCTAAAACACTACTGGCCATTGGAGAAAGGTCGCTACCATTTATCAGATCATAGAACTACTGGTGTGAGAAAATATTTCACCCAACTAAATAAATTTGTGGCATGCAAGGAAACTAATCCCGGGGAGCATTCATAAGCAAGGTTTTCTGATTCCTTGATCCTCAGACACTGAAGTGGCTGGTATTTTCTGGCTCTGGTTACTTGGTATTTGAACTTTTTTTTTTTCTTTTTCGTCTAAGTTGGTCTCTACTGAAGGCCGACTGAAATTGATGGCAATTTTCTTCCTAGAAGCCAGACAGGATGCCAGGGGATTAACTTAGTGAAAAAGAAAGAAGTCCTCTACCTACGACTGGCACACTGAGCTACAGCCAAGCACAAAGACAGCTTCTCTTTTGACTTCTTTTGTTTTAATCAGATCTAGTGTAGAGCCTGTTTCCTTCCTTTATGAAGACATTTCGGAGCAAACTGAGTCTTCAGAGAAGCAGCGTGGCTCAGTGAAAAGAGCACGGGCTTTGGAGTCAGAGGTCCTGGGTTCAAATCCTGACTCCGCCAATAGTCAGCTGTGTGACTTTGGGCAAGTCACTTCACTTCTCCGTGCCTCAGTTACCTCATCTTTAAAATGGGGATGAAGACACTGAGCCCCTCGTGGGACAATCTCATCACCTTGTAACCTCCCCAGCGCTTAGAACAGTGCTTTGCACATAGTAAGCACTCAATAAATGCCATTATTATTATTATTATTCAGGCCAGCCTGGCATACTCACCCAGCCCTGACATTTTGGAAACATTTGTACCATTTTGGTACTAACCTCACTGTGGAGAAGGCTATTTCATTGAGCATCTTCAACTCAAAGATCAGTCGATAATACAACTCTGCGTGACTACTTACTGTGTTTAGAGCACCGTATTCAGTGATTGGGGGAGTCTGATAGATAGCTCCCTGCTCTCAGAGAGAAAATCTCAAAACATTTTAAGGTAATTATGCATAGACAAGCATCACTCTTCCCAGTTTACAAAAGGAACCTACTAAGGTTAAGTACCGTTTCCGGCCAAAAATCACAGAGGGAAGCCAAAATGTAAGCCGAGCCTTTGATTTCCATGCTGTTTTTTGTTTTTAAACCACGAGATTGGTACCTACTTAACCTTGCAATGTTTGCTCTTTCAAACTAGAAGCTGTTCAGAATGGCTATGAGCTGACTCTGGTGTAGTCCAGGGATAGGAGACAAACTCAGGGAAGAAGGCTCTATTAGGGTGGGAAGGTTCAAGAGCTCAATTTTTAAAGTAGCTACACTTCCAGCCATGTTCTGCAGAGCCTCAGGAGGGAACCAGTACAGTTTATACCTTTGATTATTTTCAAATTGTTAAATTTAGCCTCCCTTATCTTTCTTGTTGGGTTTTTTTCTATTCAACAGATTGGATTAGATTATGAGTCCCTAGCTGGCCTATTAATGATGCCTTAATAATAATAATGGCAATTGTTAAGCACTTACTATGTGCAGAGCACTGTTCTAAGCACTGGGGGGATACAAGGTGATCAAGTTGTCTCATGTGGGGCTCACAGTCTTAATCCCCATTTTACAGATGAGGTAACTGAGGCTCAGAGAAGTGAAGTGACTTGCCCAAGGTCACACAGCAGACATGTAGCGGAGAAGCAGTGTGGCCTAGGGAAAAGGGCACGGACCTGGAGTCGGAGGGCCTGCGCTTTAATTCCAGCTCTTCCAGTTGCCTGCTGCGTGACATTGGGCAAGTCACGTACCTTCTCCGTGCCTCAGTTACCTCATCTGTAAAATGGGGATAAAACATCTGTTCTGCATCCATCTTCTACTGTGAGCCCCCTGTGGGACAGGGAGTGTGTCTGATCTCTTTAATATTTCATCTGCTCTCGAGCTTAATAAAGTGCTTGGCACAGTGCGTAACATTCCACACACAGAAAAATTCTTTAGAATGTTTCATATATTTTAAGAACATCAAGTCACATAACTTCTCCATGCCTCAGTTTCCTCATCTGTAAAATTGGGATTAAATAATAGCTGTTCCCCCTCCCTGATAGTCTCCCTCCCCCTGGGACTTTCCCCAACCTTGATTCTGCCCCATAACTTAGAACAGTAGTTGGTAACTAGTAGTTAACAAATGCAACAATCATTATCGTCATTCCAAAATTAAAGGCTACTGATCGACTGACTAGAGAGAGATCCAGGAAGCCCTTAACTCCGGAATATCACCAACTGGATGTCCAGCTGGGGGGTGGCAGGGGGGTGGTCTCTGAAAAGAGGAACTTTTCACCATCCCTCCTGTTACTGGAGGTAACCTGACCTCAGTGGAAAAGAGGGACTGGACCCTAATAGGCCTATAGACTGTAAGGCCAAAGGCCAGATTTGCCAAGAAGAGAATAAAGGTGGGAAGCCAGGAATGCAGATAAGATGTAAGGCTTGTGAAATAGGCAGAAGTAAGCTCCTGTGGAAGAGAACAGAAGAAAGACTGCACTCCAAGCCTCTAGTTGAAACCTGTTGAGATCAAGCAACTGGGATCCCGCAGAGAGGATAAGGATCAACTGGGTGTGTTTGGGGGTGGGGGTGGATGGTAGGAGCATCTGACCACGCTGAGACTAACTGCCTCTCCGTGTCCTGTTTCTTTGAGAAGAACAGGAAATTTCTTGGGAAAATCCAGGACACGCTTCACTGCCATTGAAGGGGCAGACTGAGGGTTAGGAGTGGATACATAGCAAAATCATTCAACCTGCTTCAAGTCTGCTCCCCAGCGGGTTAAATGGCAGAGTAGCTCCCGTGGGAATGCACCCAAAGCAAGGGGGTGGGGGAACCATGCCCCAACCATGGGGTTCACGTTCTTTGCTGCAGAGGGTAACATTAAGGGAATTCATGGCCACTGGGAGTTAGGTTTTCCCATAAGTCCTAAGCCTATCATCCTCCAAACTTTCCCATTCTCCGTTGATGCAACACCACCATCCTCCCTGCCCCAGAAACCTGCAACCTTCTCCCCTCACTGGCTTTCAACTCTCACATTTGATCTATTGCTAAATCCTGCTGGTGCTTCCACTCCATTTCCTGGATCTCCTCCTTCCTTTCCACCCTAGATCAGATTCTGGTCATTATTGCAGTTAGATTATTAAAAGGGGCAGAAGGGGAACAGGATGTTCTTAATACAGCCATGAAAATAAGTACTGGCCACATGCTCAGAGTTCAGAGGAAACTCTGGGAAATGTTAATGGAAATCAGTGAAAATCAGGCAGTGGCCCTTGAAGAAGTTTCATAAAAAATCAGCCTTTTGTCTGGATTTATTTGAAATCCGCGTTTACGAGGGAACTATGTTTGGAGTTTATTTTTTCATACTGAAGTGTTTTGGGGGAAGTGAAATATACATAGAAGGGAAGGGCATGATACCAAGTTACAGGAATGTGTCCAATGCAAAGTTTGTGGGTCCTACGTAACAACGTTGGGCCAAGTGAAAACTTGTCATGAGGCTTCCCAAGCACACTGGTTTATGGGATCCATCCAGTTACAAGGTCAGCACCTTAAATGGGGAATCTCAGTGCTCTGCATGTAGTATGCGCTCAATAAACACCATTGATTGATTGATCTTAGCCCGCACCCCTTCCCAGTCTCATGTAGGTCTGAACTTCTGGTTTAGATTGAAAGCTCTTTATGTCTCAGGACCTCTTCTCTCACCCATCTAATTTTTCACCATTCTTCCTTCCTCCTGCCAGTTGAAAACCACTCCAAGTGAATTCCCTGCATACAGTCCTGATTTCATTAAACCATTTCCTTTTGACTTGTTGCAAATGGCAACCTCTGCATCTCCTGAGCCAAAAAGAAAGGGTGGAGTCTGAAAAGAAAGGATATTCCCGGCTCATAATAGCCCATTCATTGAAAAAAAAATGGTTTCAGTGTTCCAAACCTCAGTGGAACTGAGACCCATCTTGGCATGAGATTTATTGACAATTCACGTGGGGTTTTCATTCTCACAGTTTTGTGATAAATGCTTTGCCACATGTTCTACAAGCACAGCACATTTTTGGTCCAAAGCAAACCACAAGATGGACTGCAACATATAACACACATAATCCTGATGGTGTCACTGAGCTGAATTCTCTTTTTCACGGCTAGTGGGCCCATGCTTTGCACCTTTCCAGGTTTGGGGGGAAGGAAACCTTCTCTCTAGATCCTTCCTAGGTTCTCTTCTGCTCTTGGTGGGCCTCTGTTCTGTTGGAAAGTCAGCCATGGGAAGCTGTTGTGGGAAGGCATAGAAGGGGTCTCAGTAGGACAGCAAAATCTCGAGTGGCACTTTGCCACCAGCCCTGAGTCTGGCTGGCCCCGCAACCTTTCCCATGGCAGGAAGTGCAGGATTGGAGCAGCCCGCTCAAACAGGGGCATAAGGATAGTGTTCACCTTCCTGCCACAGACAGAAACACTGGCCAAGTCGGTTTGCTTACTTGAGTTTAAATAGGCCCAGAGAGTGACGAATACCAAGTTCACAATGGAGCCAAATCATTCAAAAAAGCACCACTGTTTCGCTAATTTGTGTAGACTCTTCCAAAGAATAAGTCAACAAGGTGTTAAAAATCACCTTGAGGGAGAAGTCTGCTACATAAACAGTGGATCCCAAACCCCTCTCAATGCAGTAATACTCTGAGGAGGAACCATTGCTTAATAGAAAGACACTGAGGTTCTAAGCTGAAGTTTCACTGAATCCTGACGTGACCTCTTTGGGCTTCTAGATGATGTGCAGTCCTTATCTCCCTTTTGGGATCAGGCCTTGTGACGATTCATGAAGTGACATTTTTGAGTGTTTTGGAGAAAGGTACCTCCCAGGTCAAATATAAAGAAGTACAAGGGAAAAGAATGGAAGATGGACAAAGAAAATCATTTTCCAGGAAGAATGTATCACAATAAATCTTGGGTAAAAATCACCTGGAATGAAACACGGAGTGCAATGCTCATCACACTCTCTCCATTTACTTTTAATGGTCAAGTCATGCTGAGTATTGGATTTTGACCACCAAGCTAAAATTCTAACTTTTGTTTAGGGGATTGGGCAATCCTTCCGGTACCCTCAGTTCAGATTCAGTTTTAATGATGTTGAATCTAAAGAAAATCAATTATCTAGGAATGTCGACTGAAAATTCTCATCTTCAGTTCCAAAATTATCTTTTGAATCCATGAGTTAACTGTAAAATGTTTAAGGTGATGTTTAGGAAGGTCTGAGGGCCCTACCTACTCTCAAATCCTTTCTGAGAAACAGCATCACACTGAACCTCAAGAATGTGAAGACCCTGAGCTAAAGATGGGGAAACAAAAGGAAAATGCACGTCCTTTGGAGAGAAATTCTCAGACCACGAGAGCGATGAACCCATCAAGGGAGAAGCCTAATAGAGAAGAATTACACTATGACCAGACTACTAGGAAAACCATAAAGCCAGAGGGTGTTTTATTCTATTCTTTTAAGATGGAATGCCAAAGAAAAAGAATCACTCATTTTTTAAAGAGAAAGAAGAATGTAGCTTTGGAACAGACTTCACCTCTTCAGTGATCAGCAAATGCACATAAATAGAAAGACAGAGCTTTTCCTAACTACCCTCATTTGAATCTCCTTTTTGTGATAAATTTGCAGACCTGGAAAAGTTACAAATGAATCGATGGCTCCAGCACTCAATAAATATGATTGTCAGTCATTCAATCATTTTATTGAGCAATGACTAGGTGCAGAGCACTGTACTAAGCGCTTGGAAGAATACAATATTACAGAGTCGGTAGACAGGTTCTCTGCCCATAAGGAGCTTACAGTCAGAGGGACCATATAATTTAGATAAAATTTTTAAAATTGTTCACTATAAAATTGCAGTGTCCTTTTTTTTATTTAAAGGCTGGACAAAGATAGATTGCCTAGGCTTAGAAAACATCTAGTTTTAACCGTACACTTTGGAGTTGAAGCAATACAATAGCCAATACGAGAACCTTACCCCATCAGCGGTGTGCTGCAATGAACAAGTGTGTTGCAAACTTGACTGACCTAATTGTTAACAACAGGAGCCAGTATGCCAAAGAATACCAAGATCCAGGTAGCATTAAGATATGGTACCCAGAAAGAGAACAAATGGCATTAATTAATATTGTGACACACACATTCATTGGCTGTTGAAATTGTTAGGGTCCTTTGCTAACTCAAAGGAGGGGTAATGTCCCAAAGCATAAAGCAATAACTTAGAAACAGGAACTGAATGAGCTATACCTTTGTTGTGGGCTCCTTGGTCCATTTTTTAAAAAGAAATGAAAAAAAAACTTAATGGGGCACGGGGAAGAGGAATAAACAGGGTTAGGGAGAGTCTGCACCTCAACTTCCAAACCCTTCATTCCTGCCGGGGTCGAAAGGCATCGGCTCCATCCCACAAAATCTTCCCTTTGTGTCCCTGGCACATAGGACTTCTTCCTTGCCCAGTTCGGCGAGATGGCGGAGACAGTTCCATTAAGGAGGCACTAACTACTAGAGAGGACAGACTATTTGACTAGCAGAGAGAAAGAAAGATTCATCATTCTCCGGGGTACGGTAATGCAGCCTTTGAAATACTTATGGGAGAGGAAACTTTGAATGTCGGTCTCGTTAAGTGGCTCTGATTATGATTTCTCGTCAGAGATGAAAGGGAAATTTTATTCAATCATTGCTCTTCAAGGGCAACTTTTGAAACTGTGGAGAAATAAGAAAAGAAAAAATTCTTAAAAACAACAAACTTGGGTGTTAGGAACGAATGGTATCTGGAACAGAAAAGTAGTATATGCTTCGTTCAATTGCTTCCCTATGGAAATTCTGATAACTGGATGGGATTTTTGAATTAATTCCAGAAAGTATCATGACCCCAGAAAGGTAAATGCCATACTGTCAATTTTACTGGTTTCACAACAACCACCACAAAAAAAAAGATTCACTTTTAGAACTTCCAAGATTTTGGGTTAAAAAGGGAACTATCCACCCCAACTCAAAGATTATCAGTCATCTTAAACTGTGTAACATCTAGATGTATGTTTGCAGAGCATTTATGCAAAACTTGAGAACTCGCATTTTTAAAGGAAATGTGTTTGCCATTTCCATTGTCTTCTCAGCTTGAGAACTACACTGAGCTCTGACTGCGCTAGCATTTTCTTTTCCTTTAGGAAACAGAAATCATACCTTATCTAGAATAAATGAACTTAAATTGCAAAAGGATTATGTTCAGCTGGAAAGAAATACTCAAGAGGTTTGAGTAGGTTGTAAAATTGGTAAAAATGATTCTTTCATTCCTACAATTAAATTTAAATAAGTTTAAATGTCAGTAAATAACTCTTTTGCAAGTGCTTTTATTCAAAGCTTGTTAGTAAGAAAAGGCAATTTAAACAAATCAGGGTGAGTTAAGCTGTTTCTAGTTACCCAGGACAATAATAATTACACTGTATATCACAGAGGATCAGATGTTAGGGGAGGTAACTTTCGTATCATTTTTTGATTGCACATTAAGTGAGTGATAAGAAGCCATAAGAAAACTAAATTGTTCTTAATAAGTAAAATCCTCAAGTGAGTCTTTGCACAAAAATATATTTTGAAGTTTTATTTCCATTAGAAGATAAACACCAGCGCTAGAATATGCTAAGGGCTTTTGAAAGTAGCAACGGGACAGATTTATATCACTGCAGGAACTGCATTACCAGAGAGAGCGAGGCAATGTCACAGTACCCTAATGCTTCGTGGAGGCATTGCCACATTATGGGGAAAAGAAGCTCATGCTGGTAAGAATCCTTTGCTAATTTTGCTTTTTTAAATATATTTTTCCTCAGTTTTCTTAAATGCCAATTACAAGGTAAAGTAAATAGAATCAACTGAATGCTGAACAGGAAACTAAAAGCGATTTTTCAAATGAAGGAGGTGCCTACGATTAAAAGCAATTTATAATTTTCACCTTAGAGTTTTTTTAATTCATTTGTCTGAGGTGGAACATGTGTAGCCCATTAGAGCCCTGAGCTTTCTTCTCATTCTTCTTACATCTCCCGCTTGCCTCTTCAAAGCTCCAGCCCCTACTCACCTAACACACTTGAGGGTGCACTCAGAAGGAAAAGTGGTTCTTTGGCCTGGAATTGCAACTGGAGGAGCAGTGATTTATGGGGAAAGTTGTGGTTCAGTGTTCATGCGGACAGTGGTTGTTCAAAAGAATAAATTGAGGAAGTTACTACCTGTCGCTCCACCAAAACCAGCCATTATTGATATGGGAAATGGGAAAGTACAGGGATTGCTGAGAAGCAGCATGGCTCAGTGGAAAGAGCATGGGCTTTGGAGTCAGAGGTCATGGGTTCAAATCCCGGCTCCGCCAATTGTCAGCTGTGTGATTTTAACTTCCCTGGGCCTCAGTTACCTCATCTGTAAAATGGGGATTAAGACTGTGAGCCCCTCATGGGACAACCTGATCACTTTGTAACCTCCCCAGCGCTTAGAACAGTGCTTTGCACATAGTAAGCGTTAATAAATGCCATCATCATTATTATTATTATGACAGTTTATTCCTGTGTCACTCAAAATAATCTCTGAACTCAAGAGCAAAATGACCCAGGAATGTGGGGTCCTCATGGTGGGAGGGTGCCATTTTTTACCATTTGAGCATCATCTTTCTCTTTAAAGCCCCAAACTTCTATTCTTCTATATTTTTATTTCTGTCAATATCTTCCCTTCACCCTTTCTCTTCCCCCGTCCATCTCAATCTGTGTTCCATTGTGCAATACATACAATCATGTTGATTTCTCACAACTAAAGCTAAAAATCCTAGATTAAAGGATGTCCAATAGCCTGTGATTAAATTCCCTTCAATTAAGTTCCATTTACGTTATTAAGAGATGAAAGCAAGTGGATATCTTTCACTGACAGAGGAAACTGTGATAGCCTGCCATGGATCTACAGCTATAATCCTAGATTGGAGGTGCTGAGTTTCAGGGTACTGTAAACATACCCCATTAGGATATGTGACATCAGTGACTAAACCAGAAATCTGGTTCTCACAGCCTTCTGAAAGGGGTACAGAGAGACTCTATGAATGATACCATTGATGCTGAACCAGTCACAAGTTTCCTGGGGCATTAGGGAGAGCTTTTCAAGCGTATCAAACAATGATTCACCCTGGCCTACATGCTCAAGCCCCTTCTGTTTGGCACAGCCTCAGGCTTTTGGTTGTTACTACCCTCACACTTTAGGATGTTTGGGTCGAAAACGTCAGAGATACTTAGGATTGTATGTGTGCTACGAGTATGGCCGAGTATTAGTTCAGACTTAGGAAAACAAAAAAGTCCAGTCTGAAGCGGAAGATGCTCCTAAAATACTGTCACTTTACCAATCTGCCTTTGAGGAGAGAACCATAACTCGATGAAAAGCAGCATGGCCTAGAGGATAGAACACAGGCCTGAGAGTCAGAAAGACCTGGGTTCTAATCCCGCCTTTGCCATGTGTCTGCTGTGTGACCTTGGACAAGTCATTTCACTTCTCTGTACCTCAGTTCCCTCACCGTAAAATGGGACTGAAGATTGTGAGCCCCATGTGGGTAACGGACTGTGTCCAACTTGTTTACTTTGAATCTACCCCAGGGTTCAGAACGGTGCCTGGCACATAGAAAGCACTTAAGAAGCACCATAAAAAAAACCCAGTCTTCTGAACCTAGGTAACACTGCTCTTCCCCAAATCCTCCCATTTCTTGCCTCATCCATCATTCTAATTTCTCTGGGAGGAGCAAGAATTATTATTTTTTTCCTTTAACGGGTGGAAGTCAAAGTCGGAAAACAGAGTGAGACCTGAACTAGTCTACTTGACAAAACAGTGGCATTGGCACTGTGGATTCTAGGCTTCTCTGCCTATCATTCTTCCTTGGGTATTATTCAGTTTATAAGTGCCTGGAAAGTCCTGTGCGGGAGACGACGGCAGGCTTTGGTAGAAAACGTTGGTTGTTTACTACTGTAACTCAAATAAAAACCTGCTTCGGATTAAAACAAAAAATCCAGCTCTCTCCACTGCTAGTGTTTGTCTTAAAGTTATTAGCACCATCTGGCTGCTTCACGAAAGCCCGGAGAGAACCATTGTCTGCCGCTGCTTGGAATATATGAGTAGAGCACAATAGTAACAGCAGCAGTAACAAAAACAACTAGTCCCCAGTTGCAGATTAGGTACCTGCATCTACGACCTTCTGCCATCCCTAATATCCTGCCCCGTGAATAACTATTTCATGGAAGTGTCAGGAGGGGGACATTCGGGAGAAGCAGCGTGTCTCAGTGGAAAGAGCCCAGGCTTTGGAGTTAGAGGTCATGGGTTCATATCCCGGCTCCGCCAATTGTCAGCTGTGTGACTTTGGGCAAATCACAACTTCTCTGTGCCTCAGTTACCTCATCTGTAAAATGGGGATGAAGACTGTGAGCCCCCGCGTGGGACAACCTGATCACCTACTAACCTCCCCAGCACTTAGAACAGTGCTTTGCACATAGTAAGCTCTTAATAAATGCCATCATTATTATTATTATTGGTTGTTTCAGAGTAGCCATATAAGGTAGCACAGCTGAGATGTCCGCTGCACGTGAGGGCTTTCAGGGCTGATACAAACGAATGATCAATCAGGCTTATCGATGAGACCTTAAGCCTGAGTGACTGACTCAGCCCTCCTGTCCCGCCATCGACCCCCGGCCCACGTCCTCCCCCGGGCCTGGAATGCCCTCCCTCTGCCCATCCGCCAAGCTAGCTCTCTTCCTCCCTTCAAGGCCCTGCTGAGAGCTCACCTCCTCCAGGAGGCCTTCCCAGACTGAGCCCCTTCCTTCCTCTCCTCCTCGACCCCCTCTCCATCCCCCACCTCTTACCTCCTTCCCTTACCCACAGCACCTGTATATATGTATATATGTTTGTTCATATTTATTACTCTATTTTACTTATACCTATCTATTCCATTTATTTTATTTTGTTAGTATGTTTGGTTTTGTTCTCTGTCTCCCCCTTCTAGACTGTGAGCTCACTGTTGGGTAGGGACTGTCTCTATATGTTGCCAGCTTGTACATCCCAAGCACTTAGTACAGTGCTCTGCACACAGTAAGCACTCAATAAATACGATTGATTGATTAAGCAAGTGGAATCAAGAGCCGAAAATCAGATCCCATAGTGTGATCATTGAACACTGTCATCAGTGGTTGGATTGTTAACAAAACCCGTCACTGATCCCTGCCCTCTAATAGGTAGCCCTAACCCTGACCCCAATCTGAACCTCTGTGAGATTTTTCCAGTATTAAGATAGTCAATGAGATCATTTTGATTTGTGGAATCAGCTTCAATTGAAATTCGTCTAAGCCGTCTCTCCGCTACACACTCCGCTCATTTCTCCCAAGCCATCCTACTCACTCTGCCTTGTTTTCTTCACTCCTGCTGCCAACCCTTGGCTATGCTTTCCCTTCTGTCTAGAAGTCCTTCCCCTTCACCTACGGCACCAGCTTTCTGTTGTTGATTTCCTCTTTATTTGACTCTGACATTCCAGCTATGGCATTTTCATCTTGACACATCTGAGGGAAAGTAGGAAAATGTGGGCAGGAAATGGATCTGTTTATTGTTATACTGTAATCTCCCAAGCACTTAGTATAGTGCTCTGCACACAGTAAGCACTCAGTTAATAAATAAATTGAATAAATGAATAAAAATGACCTCAGCCCAACATTTAACAGTGTGCAACACCTGGCCAGATGCCTTCCAGCTCCCACACTTATTACAGAAATGACCATCTGGGATTGGATATCATTACAGAAATAGCCAAGCTGGTGATTCAATTTAGTGGCAGGTAGGCTGTGGGCAAGGCTTTTTCAAAGTTGTGGTTCCGAAGTAACAAAAGAAGAAACTTCAAATAATTATCTATATATTTTGTGCTAGACAAGCAGGGAAGTAAACATCCACAAAATGTTTCCTTTTCTTCAGACTGAACATGGATTTTTGTGGGTTTTATATGCATTTACTATTATTGTCAGAATCCACCTTTCTTTGTTAATATTTGTCAGCATGATGAAAAGATCCATAAGAACTAGCTGGCAGAAAGCAGATTTCTGAGACGCACTCTCTCCTTCATCCTAAAAACAATGAGCCCTGATAAGTTTCAACAGCAGTGGGCACTGAAATGAATAAATGTGGAACATTTTTCTTCACTTCCATTGAAATATTTCTCTCCCTTTTATTCTCTTCAGTTCTTTTGCCTGTTGTGCAACCGATCAGTTAAACGATATACTTTAGCATTGTTGTTCTTTCTGGAAATAGCTGTTTGGTGCCTAGGGATTTTAAAAACTGTGATTCCCCAATCAATTTCTTATAATGCAACTAGAAGCAGCATGGCGAGGTGGACAGAACACAAGCCTGGGAGTCAAAAGGTGATGGGTTCTAATTCCGGCTCTGCCACTTGTCTGCTGTGTGACCTTAGGCAAGTCACTTCACTTCTCTGTGCCTCAGTCCCCTCATCTGTAAAATGCGGATTGTGACTGTGAGCCCCGCATGGGACAGGGACTGTGTCCAACCCAATTTGCTTGTATCCACCCCAGCGCTTAGTACAGTTCCCGGCACATAGTAAGCGTTTAACAAATCCAGTAATAATACTAATGATTCCCGTGAACTTCCCACATCCAGTGAAGTTTTATTTATTATTTTGATATCAAGAGCTCTCAAATTAATGATATAAATCTAATTAAGTGGTTTAATCATGGAAAGGTTTTCCATTCTCTATTATCGATAAATCAAAAGTATTTACTGAGTACTTATGCTGTACAGAGCACTGCATTAAGCACTTGGAGAGTACAACAGATTTAGTACACATGTGGGAGAAATGCCCACACACACATATCAAAACAGTCTGGATATGAACAGTGACATGCCTCTGTTGCTATATTGAGCAATCTCTAAACATTTAAATTTAAGATAAAACATTTAAGATATATTTGAGAATTTACTGCTCATAATAACAATAATAATCATGGTACTTGTTAAGCACTGGGTTGTTAAGTGCTTAGAGCTGGGGTAGATACAAGTTAATTCAGTTGGACACAGTCCCTATCCCACATGGGGCTCCCACTCTTAATCCCCATTTTACAGATGAGGGAACTGAGGCACGGAGAATTTAAGTGACTTGCCCAGGGTCACACAGCAGACGTGGTGGAGGCAGAATTTGAATCCAGATCGCTATGACCCTCAGGCCTGTTCTCTACCCACTAAGTCACATTGCTTCTCTATTATGATTCCTATTCCTAATTTGACATGCAGTGCTTTGAGTTCCAGTTTAAAAGTAGAAAAACACAGAAGGATGACATCTGTCTGAATTTTAAAAGGTGCTTTAGTGGATATGGTAAGTATCAGCTTTTCCAAATATAGAAAAGTCTTTGTGGAGTGTTTTCCTGAGATGCAAGGCTTCTCTCTGCTTAGACAATCGGCAGAATTCCACAATCAAGCCATAGGAGCTTTGGGAGGGACAAATGATACTTTCTTTCTCCAGCTTTTTCTTTTACAAATCAAAGCTCCCCACGTAATTGAAGATAAAATAATAATAATTGCATTTGTTAAGCACTTGCTATGTGCAAGGCACTGTTCTAAGCTCTGGGGAGGATACAAAGGGATCAGATGTCCCACGTGGGGCTCACAGTCTTAATCCTCATTTTACAGATGAGGGACCTGAAGCACAGAGAAGTGAAGTGACTTGCCCAGAGTCACACAGCTGACAAGCGGCGGAGCCGGGATTAGAACCCATGACCTCCCCAAGCCTGGGCTCTTTTCCACTGAGCCACACTGCTTCCCAAGTGAAAAGTAAATCACATCTTTACCTAAGGGCAGGTGGCAAGTTGTGTTGAAAACCTATTTTCCCCTCAAACGAAGTCTTTTAGATTTATGTGGGTGGCTGCATATTAATCTTTTTGTTTCAAGATTTTCTGCTACTCATAGGTCTGAAGTCTTTCACCGTCTTAAAGGGAAAATTTTCTCTGATAAATTTAGTGGTAAGACTTTTTTCTAGGGAAGAGTCTTGGGACTCTGGTTGGCAGAGTGTCTGGGAAGGAGGAGGAGGAGGCTCTAGTGGAGAAGGGATGAGGCAGGAAACGGGAAACCTAAGGGGCATTTGAAGCATTAAGAAGGGCAAATGAGGCTGCCTACCCAAGAGGGAAGCTGACAAATGTGGAAACCAAAAAAAGCAAAATCAAAACACACACATAGGCTTCTACACTAATGCTGGGAACCAAAAGAAATACATTGAGTACACCTGAACTCTTGGCAGCCCAGGAAAATCTTGGTATAATTGGCATCTCTGGGATTTGAGCAAAGAAAACCAGCAGGACCCAGTGCTGCCAGGAAAGGAAAGACAAGTAGGGGAGGTGGCACCGTTTGTGAGGGAAGCAAAACAGTAACAACAAAAATACTCAACGACATTCCTTTGGATGGAATTAAAAGTCTCTCCTGCACCCCCCAGGATAACTAAAGTAGGATGCAACCGGTAGGAAAAACTTGTTCCCGGAAACTGAATCTTATTTCTTTAAATGCCTTGATGAGCACATTTAGGTTACTAGAAGAACACGGGAATTCAGTCTCTGGTTCCAAGACAGACAGAGCAATCCAGTGGGTAAAAGTAGGATTGAGCCATAGTCCGCCACGCAATCGTGTTTTGGGCATGGAATGCACTTGATGTGCTGGGGCAAATTGTGTACCCACTCTACCCTTCCTTTTCTCCATTTGTAAAATAAAAATAATACCCCACTTTACCCTTCCTGTTCTCCATTTGTAAAATAAAAATAATACCATCTCCTTCCTACTGCCCTGAGGTTGCCGAAGGAAAGGGAGTTAAACAACAAACCGCAGTCTATCACTGGTAATAACAACCGAGTAGCATTCGAAGGGATGCTATCTACAAATACTAAATGAGCATTATGCAAAGTGGACTGTAGAACTGAGGGGAAGGGTATGAGTTTTGGAATACGAATTACGGGAAACAGCGAAAGAGGCCGCTGGCCCAGGCGTCAGAGGACCTGGGTCCTGATCCCGACTAACGCTTGCCTTCTTGGTGACCTTGGGCAAGTCGCTTCACTACTCTGTGTCTCAGCTTCCTCATCTGTAAATGGGGATTACTTGTTTTCGAGCCCCTAGTGAGACAGGGACCGTGTCTGATCTGATTTTATTGTATCTACTCCCGTGCTTAGTACAATGCTTGACACACAGTAAACAGTTGAAAAAATTCCTCAATTATTATTTTTAAGAAAGAGAAGCAGCATGGCATAGTGGATAGAGCACGGGGCTGGGAGTCAGGTGGTCATGGGTTCTAACCCCAGCTCTCAGTTGTCTAGCAATCAGACCGCCAAGTTCATCACCATTTCTGTAAAGGCACAAAAGCAGCAAGAGTCCCGTTTTATGTCTCTGCAGTCATTCTTCAATCTTGCAGTCGTAACAGTTTGATTTTAGAAAAGACCTTCAGACCCTGGCCTTGTGAAGTGCTTTTACAAGGAGGATGTGGACTTGCTGTTCTCTGTCCATGTAAAAGAAATAAGTTTAAACAGAAGATATTTTGTCTTGTTATAAAACCTATCATGTTTTAAGAAGGCAGAGGAGAACCATTAAAGATCTGGAGTTGGAGATTCCACTCTCAATCAATCAATAATAATAATGATAGCATTTATTAAGTGCTTACTGTGTGCAAAGCACTGTTCTAAGTGCTGGGGAGGTTACAAGGTGATCAGGTTGTCCCATGGGGGGCTCACAGTCTTCATCCCCATTTTACAGATTAGGAAACTGAGGCCCAGAGAAGTGAAGTGACTTGCCCAAAGTCACACAGCTGACAAGTGGCGGAGCCAGGATTTGAACCCATGACCTCGGACTCCAAAGCCTGGGCTCTTTCCACTGAGCCACGCTGCTTCTCTAATCAATGGTATTTAATGAAAGTCTACTGGGTGCAGAGTGCTGCACTAGCCGGTCAGTCAATCAATTGCATTTAATCCAGCGCTTACTGTGTGCATAGCACTGTACTGGGAGAGTACAATATAACAACAAACAGAAACTTTCCCTGCCCACAAGGAGGTCACAGTCTAGAGCTAAATCCCTGGCCCCAAGAAGCTTACAATCAAGAACAGACAACAAACTGCCCAGAAAGGCTTAGTAATGGTTTTACTATGCTTTGTTTTAATGGTGTTTGTTATGTGCTGTGTTCTTGGCACTGGGGTAGGTACAAGCTAATTGGGCTGGGCCCCACCCATGTCCCACATGGGACTCACAGGTATTTAACCCCCATTTTACAGCTGAGGAAACTGAGGTACTGAAAAGTTAAGTGACTCGCCCAAGGTCACACACAAAGCAATTGGCAGAGCAGGGATTAGAATGCAGGTCCTCTGACTCCCGGCTCTGTACTGTGTCCACTAGGCCATGTCGCTTTTCTAGGTTTATATTAGGTGGTCTCATAAGCACCCTCCCCTTCTATGATTTGAATCTTTGACATGTCCACATTTAAGAACTATTTTACCATTCTTACATAGTTTCTGTAGTTTCCCACCATGCACCACACAGCAAGTGAAGAAGCACATGTGGCTTGCAAGCCCCCATTTCGTCACCCCGATATATAAGAATAATGGTATTTATTAAGTGCTTACTATATTCCAGGCCCTGAATTAAGCGCTGGACGCTATAATCCCTTACGGAATGCAACAGCAAACATGATTTTGAAAGAGGAGTTGCAAATCTCTGCAGCCCAATGGTTGACAAGACAAAGAGATTGGTCCAATATTGCCTATTAGGCTTTCAGTCTAAATTAGTGAGAAATCCAAATTACAGATAATATCAAAGACTCATGGAAGGCTTTGGAAATCTCATCTTCTGTAATAAAATACTAAATTTAATCCTTGTTATAATTGTTTCTTAGGTTTAAAAAAAACCCAATGTTGTCTTCACCTTTTTTGAGAATCCTTCAAATTATTAATATACACTGTCATTTGAGGTTTAAAATCTGTCTGCTAAAAACTGAAATTGCTTCTTCAATTCAACAATCAAGATTATTCTGACTGGGTGCTCGGAATGAACATTGGCTTTATTGTCAATTTCATCAACTATCTTTCTCCATCCCATCTTTATCAGGAGCTATTAAAAGCTAGTGAACAACAGATAGCTCTGTACAAAATGAAGGGATTTAAGTGAGATTTGTTTTGGATAGTTGGTTTGGGAATAAATTCCAGTTTTAGATGTGCACAAACATGCACAGAAGGAAACAGAAGACATGCACATAAAGCTGCCGGCAGAATTATTTGATCCTTAATTCTACGGGAATGTGTTCAGCGTTTCCACTAGGTATTTGTTGGCGGCATGATGAATTTGTCACTTCAAAGGAGATCAATGTTCACCAAATCTATTAAAAGATGAAATGTTTAACTCCAAGGATTTTTTTTTATCTTGCACTGTACTGGAATAGCGAAATGGGGCTGAAAGTTTTGTGAGAGAGGCTTTCTTGTGAGATCTCGTGAGATCGAGGAACAGCATGGCCTAGTGGAAAGACCACGGGCTTGGGAGTCAAACTCAAGTGGCTATACCACTTGTCAGCTGTGTGGCCTTAGGCAAGTCAATTCACTTCTCTGGGCTTCAGTTAGCTTATCTGCAAAATGGGGATTAAGACTGTGATCCCTACGGGGAAAGGGACTCTGTCCGTTCTGATTATCTTGTATCTACCCCAGTGCTTAGTACCGTGCCTGGCACATAAGTGCTTTACGAATAGTAAAAAAAAATTAAAAAGCGTGGCTTTCATTGTCAACTTGGAACAGATCACAGGACTCACCTTCTGACTCGAACCACATCTGCTCTTTCGTATGCAGTTACTACCCTTCTCCTCAGGAGAGGGGAGAAACTCATTAGCCAACTGGACGTCCCACAGGGGACAAATTTCTCCTCAGACACAGATTACGTCTGGGGAATGCATTTTGGCCTTGGTGGAAATTGCAAGAACTCACTCAGGCTTGAAGAACCCCACTCAGAGTCCCAAAAGAACAGATTTCTGAATGTGACTGCAGCTTCCCCAGGTGTCTGACAAGCTTCCTGGTCATAGCCTGCACA
Source organism: Tachyglossus aculeatus (assembly GCF_015852505.1). Classification (NCBI taxonomy): domain Eukaryota; kingdom Metazoa; phylum Chordata; class Mammalia; order Monotremata; family Tachyglossidae; genus Tachyglossus; species Tachyglossus aculeatus. The sequence goes on along the minus strand of NC_052090.1, from coordinate 17,275,061 downwards.
CAAGGAATATGCAGCCCTGGATAGATCGCTCTAGGCTTCCCCACCCACATAGGCCTGGAAAGATCCAACCTGAAGCAATCTTCCGTGTCAGCCACTGAAGCACAGAGGAGTGATAGTTTACTACTGCCAGCGGCATTCTTATCGGCTTTCCAACAACTGCCATGAAAATTTGTGTTGGAAAGAGTGTGCATTCCCACACTTCTCTTGAGGAACATTTCTATGTTTGATGTTTTCCTTAATACCTGCCCACCCCTCGGTGTACAGCTGAAATCTCCATTTTTAAGTTTTGCCGCAGAAGCATTATTTAAGAGTGTCTCTGTGCTGCCTTTGACGGTAACTGGGGATTTGAGGGAAAATTGGCTGGCATATATAGAGCTAAAATTCAAGGGATTACAGGCCAGCTTTGAAAATGTTGCTGTCATCCCGTGAGAAGCAGGTCCAAAGAGAATTCTGGCCCTGGGCCCATTTCCCCTCCCTTTTCTGTAGGCTCCAGGCTGAGCCAAAAAATGTCCATGAGAGTGTGAATGACAGCCCAATGCTAAGGGTAAGATCAGCACTGTGGGGAATGCATCCAAATGAGAAAAAGATTCATTCTCTTTATTCAAAAGAGAAGAAAAGGTACTGAACTAGTCCAAAACGAACAATGGAAGTTTTCAAGAAGCCTATTCGTTTCAATTTACACTTAATAATGAGATAAATTGTCCAAATTTGGAAGAGTGTGTCAGGTTAGCTATGTAGAGTTGTGGCAGCAGGTTTGGAGAAGTCACTGAAACTAAAATACAGTGTGATTTGAGCACGCTTTCAACACCATAACCCTCTGCAATCCCACAGAACTGAAAGAATATGCCCTTTAAAAAAGGGGAGAGTGGAACTTATGATTGATCTCGCACAACCTACACAGTACCAAATACATAGAAAAAAGGAACTAACATTTTATCAACTATTTTTCCACCTGGAACGACGTAATCCCCAGAAAAGCACAGGATGTTGCTGAGTCACATTTTTCATGAAATTTTTCCATTCCCCGGTCTTGCTGTGTCTCCCTTTCTCCTTTTTATTACTCAATTTGTCTCCTCTTCCCCCGACTATCATCAATCAATAGCACTGATTGAGCAACATTATGTGGAGAACTGTACTAAACTCTTACGAAAATATCAAAGTTGGAAGATACGATCCCTGCTCTCAAGGAGCTTATGGTTTAATAATAATAATAATGGCATTTATTAAGTGCTTACTATGTACAAAGCACTGTTCTAAGCGCTGGGGAGGTTACAAGGTGATCAGGTTGTCCCACGGGGGGCTCACAGTCTTAATCCCCATTTTACAGATGAGGTAACTGAGGCACAGAGAAGTTAAGTGACTTGCCCAAAGTCACACAGCTGACAGTTGGCAGAGCTGGGATTTGAGCCCATTACCTCTGACTCTTTCCATGGAGCCACGCATTCCCTTGTCCCTCCTTGCTAACTTTTCCAGGTGCCCCTCTCTCTTCCCCACCCCTAATGTTCTCCATTGCAATTTCCCACTTTCCAACTTCTTTCTTTCTCCCCTCTTCTTTACCTCCCAGATCCTCTGCTTCCATTACTGCTACTCTTTTTCCCAGCTCCCATTTTCTGCCAGCAGCCTCTACCCTATCTTTCCCAGAAACCTTTCTGCCACAATGCCCTTCTCCCATTCTTTCTGCATTGCCCTGAAAATAAAATAGGGACAGGGAAATGGACTGGAACCAGCAATTTGGCGTCCAAGAGAGCAGAGATGGCTAAATCCACAGAATTGGTAGGAAGAGGAGGATTCCCAATTTACTTCTGCCACAGAACTGGCGTCTCCATACTCGACTGGTTGAGAGGTGGAGACAGGCTTTATGCGCTTATTTTCTCACTCCTTATCTCAGCATAGTAATGCAGTAAGCAACACTAGTGGCTTACTTTCGCCTAAACAGATCCCCGGTCTATGATCCTTAACCTCTCTGTGCTTCCTCATCTATAAAATGAAGATAAACAACTGCTCTCCCCATCTCTCAGATTATGAGCTTCATGTGGCACAGAGACTGTGTCTGATCTGATTATTCTGTATTTATCTCAGAGCTTTGGCACAAAGTACATACTTAAAAAAATACCAAAGTTATTACCGGCATTAATTTAGATTCTTGATAGAATTAATTCAGGATGAACCGTGGTAGAGGTTCTCACTTCTGAAAATCATTTAAGAATGCTGCATTTTATCACACAGGGCCCAATAAATTCCTCCCAATTTGCACCTTTAAATAGAAAATTTGACATGATAATCCCCAGCGTGTCTGTGGCAACTGTCACTTTCAGCATGCACACCTACCGCATTACATTCTCCAGGCTAACCACCCAGTTTTGATAAAAGAATGAAAGGTTTTCTGGATGCTTGCAATTCTAACGATGAGTTAGATCACTTTGCCCTCACTCCTAACAGCCAACCTAGAGAAGTGATGTGTGCCATGTTTCAGCTGGTCTCAGTAGCGGCTCCTGTTTAACGCTGACCTCTAAGCTCAATCTATTACTCAATTTGTCTCCTCTTCCCCCGGCTATCATCAATCAATAGCACTGATTGAGCAACATTATGTGGAGAACTGTACTAAACTCTTACGAAAATATCAAAGTTGGAAGATATGATCCCTGCTCTCAAGGAGCTTATGGTTTAATAATAATAATAATAATGGCATTTATTAAGTGCCATTCCAGACTGAGCCCCTTCCTTCCTCTCCCCCTCGTCCCCCTCTCCATCCCCCCCATCTTACTTCCTTCCCTTCCCCACAGCACCTGTATATATGTATATATGTTTGTACATATTTATTACTCTATTTTACTTGTACATATCTATATTTATTTTATTTTGTTAGTATGTTTGGTTTTGTTCTCTGTCTCCCCCTTTTAGACTGTGAGTTGGGTAGGGACTGTCTCTATATGTTGCCAATTTGTACTTCCCAAGCACTTAGTACAGTGCTCTGCACATAGTAAGCGCTCAATAAATACGATTGATGATTGATGATAAATGGTGCAACACATCAAACACCCTTCTTTCCACGGGCCTTTCGGACAGCACTGCTGTTTCATCTTCCAAACGGCGCTGGCTTTATTTTCCAATTCTTCCTGAATCGCTTTCCAGTTTAGTGCGAGTGCTGTGTACTGATGGTTCTGCAGATGTCACTCTGGAGCTAATCATGCCTTTAGACAAAGAAGGAAAACAACCCTAACACTTCCTCGCTACAATCCCGGGGCGAGGGGTGGGTGAAACGGCGAGACAGAGGTAGGCCTACGCCGTAATCCACCTCAGTTTCTACGGAGGACAATGTACTTGTTTTCTCCCAATACTAGCTAAAGATTTACCCTCATTTGTGCCTCTGGATATTTTTTTTTAGGGAATAGTGATCTACACAAAGTAACTAGAAAGCAAAAAGCAAGCAAAATCGACTTTCCTTTTGGAAACTTCAGCTACCTGTATCCACTCTTCTAGTCAACAACGGATTCTAGCCCTGGCTGACTACTCCAGAAAGAAAAAAATCCAGGTAATAAAGCCTGGTCAAATGGGAATCCAAATATGATAAGAAATTCAATGATTAAGCGACACACCATCATCATTTATAGGACTTATTGTGTGAAGAACCTCATACTAAGCATGTATACACGTATGTCTCCTCCTTACTCAAAGTCAGTGCTCTTGATGGTGAGATTCACCTTTGAAAAAGTCAATGTGGGACCCACAGTCCTGGCCACATGCTGTGGTCCCTTGTTGTGTTGTCATGTTTGATGTCAGTCAATCAGTCAATCATATTTACTGAGTGCATGTATACACGTATGTCTCCTCCTTACTCAAAGACAGTGCTCTTGATGGTGAGATTCACCTTCGAAAAAGTCAATGTGGGACCCACAGTCCTGGCCCCATTGTGTGGTCCCTTGTTGTGTTGTCATGTTTGATGTCAGTCAATCAGTCAATCATATTTACCGAGCGCTGTTTGCAGAGCATTGTACTAAGCACTTGGAGGAGAACAATATAACAGACACATTCTCTGCCCACAATGAGTTTGTAGCACCTAGCTCCGTTTGCACTTTTGACTCCTTGTCATTTGATCCTTATGAAGTATCTGCTCAAAAAAAACTGCCCCTCTTTTGATTTAAGTGTCCCCTCCCTGTCTTTCAGCAGACATTGACAACTTTCAGTTGAAATGCAACATTTTCTGCAGCTCATTTTTACTAGATCATTAAAATTCTTCCTTTGCCTCTTAGCTCCTGTTGTGAGCTGAAACTGGAAACAGTTTGGATATCCTTCTGTCTTCTCTTCTTCATATGTGTTCCCGCCTGACAGTTCTGTTTGGGTGAGCTTAGCGTCACTATTTGGAGACCAGCTGCCTAGGATTTAGTTGTTTGAAATGCTGCCCTGCCATTTGATGTTGAGTATGCCCCACAAATGTTGCAGATAAGCTAGTTCAAGGAGTCTATTGTGATATCTTGTATCTGATTATCTTGTATAATAATAATAATGGCACTTATTAAGCTCTTACTATGTGCAAAGCACTGTTCTAAGCGCTAGGGAGGTTACACGGTGATCAGGTTGTCCCTTGTGGGACTCACGGTCTTAATCCCCATTTTACAGATGAGGTAACTGAGGCACAGAGAAGTTAAGTGACTTGCCCAAAGTCACACAGCTGACAATTGGCGGAGCCGGGATTTGAACCCATGACTTCTGACTCCAAAGCCCATGCTCTTTCCACTGAGCCACGCTGCTTCTCTACCCCAGCGCTTAGTACAGTGCCTGGCACATAGTTAAGTGGTTAACAAATACCATCCTTATTATTATAATTGGAGTAGCTAGGGGCTGGGTGGGATGGGGGCCGGGGGGCATTATGTTGCCAACTTGTACTTCCCAAGTGCTTAGTACAGTGCTCTGCATACAGTAAGCACTCAATAAATACGATTGAATGAATGAATATCTGTTGAGTAGGGACTGTCTCTATATGTTGCCAACTTGTACTTCCCAAGCACTTAGTACAGTGCTCTGCACACAGTAAGCGCTCAGTAAATACGACTGAATGAATGAATATCTGGGTGGAGTCCAGATCTCACCACTAGAGAAATGATGAAGGTTGGCCAGCCCTACAGCTCTGAAGACCTCTAGTCTAGTCTGGAGTCTACTTCCACACCACTGCTACAGTCTAATAGTCTTCCAAAGGACCTACTGGCTTTCTTGAGTAAACCAGAAGTGAAACCCATGGTACCTTCCCTCTGGGGCTTACAATATAATGGGTGACACTGGTAGGCTTGAATATTTCCCAAACAGTAGGATCCAGAGGAAAACCAGTTTTCCTCTAGTATCACCAACTCGTGAGGAAGAGACAGGTAATCCTTCTCAACCTCTCAGCTGCCTCTGACAACCCCTTCTCCTGAAAATATCCAACCTCGGCCTCACTGACACTGTCCTCTCCTAGTTATTCTCTCTGGTCCCTCAATCTCATCCTCTTTCATGGGCTCCTTCTCTGCCTCCTACCCCCTAACTGTAAGAGTCCCTCAAGGTTTTGGGTCCCCTTCTATTCTCCATCTTCCCTCACTCCCTTGGAGGACTCATTCACTCACATGGCTTCAACTACCACCATCTATGCAGATGATGCCCAAATCGACATCTCCAATCTCGATCTCTTTCCTTCTCTGCAGTTTCACATTTCCTTCTGCTTTCAAAGGCATCTCTACTTGGATTTCTCACCAAACTCCTTATCTGCTCCCAGAACTGTAGACCACACTGTCATCCTTCCCACCTCACAAGTCAACTTGCCATTATCCTTGACTCATCTCTCTCATTCAACCCACATATTCAATCTGTCACTAAATTCTGTTAGTTCAACCTTCACAATACCGCTAACATCCGCCCTTTCCTCTCCGTCCCAAACTGCCACCACGTCAATCCAAGCATTTACCCTCACAGTCAATCATTCAATGTACACCTGTTTACAGAGCACTGTACTAAGCACTTGGAAGAGTACAGTGTAATGCTAGGACAGACACATTCCCTGCCCACAATGAGCTTACGGTCTAGAAGTGGAGACAGACATTAATATAAATAAATAAATCTACAACTAAGTACATAAGTACTGTGGGGCCGGGATGGGGGATTAATAAAGAGATCAAGTCAAGGTGGAGCAGAAGGGAGTGGGAGAAGAGGAAAGGGGGGCTTAGTCAGGGAAGGCCTCTTGGAGGAGATATGCCTCCCCACCTTCAAAGCCTTACTGAAGGCACATCAATCAATCAATCAAACGTATTTATTGAGCGCTTACTGTGTGCAGAGCACTGTACTAAGCGCTTGGGAAGTACAAGTTGGCAACATATAGAGACAGTCCCTACCCAACAGTGGGCTCACAGTCTAGAAGGGGGAGCTCCAAGATGCCTTATCTGACTAAATCTCCCTTTCCTCTTCTCCCACTCCCTTCTGTGTTCCCTTATTAGCTCCTTTTATTCACCCCCCCCCCACAACTCAGCCCCACAGCACTTATGTACATATCTGTAATTTATATTAATATCTGTCTCCTTCTCTAGACTGTAAGCTGGTTGTGGGCAGGGAACGTGTCTACCAACTCTGTTGCACTGTATTCTCCCAAGCACTTAATATAGTGCTCTGCACAGTAACTACTCAATAAATACAACTGAGTGATCGACCTATCGATAGCTGAATAACTGACTATAGAATGGATAGAGTCTCCCACTAGAAAAGAGCCTTGGCTCTGAGACTTCAGGAAGCTATCAAGGGAAGTGGTGGGAACCCTGAAGGTTTCAGGAGTGAGTTATATTCTGGGGTGGAGTTTGATGAATGCCGAGGCAGCTGAAGGGCCTGAGCCTCTGCTTCCCCCTGCTCAGAACTGCTTAGAGGCATCAGGCCCTGAAATGCCCAGCACACTGGACAGCAATTCCTTTTATCTTTCCTTCTGTCCTCAGCACTATTTTCTCTGTGAGCATTTAAAGTCAAGGTCTTACTCTGAGAAAACCCCAGAACTCAGTACAGAGGCTATTAGAAGGACGGTGAAAAAGACATAATACCCAGGGGGAAGACAGAACACACCAAGAGAAACTGAACAATTAAAATTTTCCATCAGCTTTTAAAAATGAGAAAAACAGAAATGGTACATATATATTGGTTCTGACTCTACCACCCTAGGTCCCTTTGGATAATTGGAAAAACACTTAGAGCAATCAGTGGTATCTGCCAATCATTGAGAGCTTACTTTGTGCAGAGCACTGCACTAAGCACTTGGGAGAGTACAACACATCAGAGTTGTTGGACACCTTCCCTGCCCACAAGGAGCTTACAGTATAAAGGGGTAGACAGACATTAATAAACACACATTATGGATATTTACATATGTGGGGTTTCAGTGGAAAGCACTGTACACTCAATGTATAGGAGAGTAGTACATAATAATAATAATGGCACTTATTAAGCGCTTACTATGTGCAAGGCACTGTTCTAAGCGCTGAGGAGGTTACAAGGTGATCAGGTTGTCCCACAGGGGGCTCACAGTCCTAATCCTTATTTTACAGATGAGGGAACTGAGGCCCAGAGAAGTGACTTGCCCAAAGTCACGGAGGTGAAAATCGGCGGAGCCGGGATTGGAACCCACGACCTCTGACTCCAAAGCCCGTGCTCCTTCCACGGAGCCACGCTGCTTCCCTAAGCAAGTCACTCATTTCCTGCCCTCAAGGAGCTCAGAATCTAATGAAGAAACTGACAAATATAATTTACAAACGGTGAACATATTTTCCCCTTGCAAGCACAGTGTGAGGGGGGGAACTGGGAAAGAACAGGAACCAGAGGCACGTGTTCTCTGCCCTTTATTGATCAGCCCAGTAGGTCCACCTAGGCAACTTTCATGCCCTGTAGGAGACATATGGTACTTTCTTATAGGCTCACACTGGAATGGTAAAATGTCCCTATTTGTTTGATTACAATATTATTTCTTTTCCCGAATCTCTTAGCGGAGATATTGGGCTTCCAAAGTGCCGATTAATAGAGGTGGGGTGGCACAGACAGACTGGTCCAGGACACCGCTAGGAGAGGCCTAGACCACAGGCCTCCTTATGTAAAAGTCTTTCCACTAGCAAAGAGGCCAACAGAGTAAGAGGAAAGTAAGTCACCCTGTGCCCTCTCCTTGCTGCCTCAGTGACTATTAAAGTGGTAAAAATTAGCTGCTAATAGTTGGTGTCAACTTGAAATTATTTAAATAGCATGGTACTTGAGAGTCACATTTACCTGGAGAAGCAGCGTGGCTCGGTGGAAAGAGCACAGGCTTTGGAGTCAGAGGTCAGGGGTTCAAATCCCGGCTCCACCAATTGTCAGCTGTGTGACTTTGGGCAAGTCACTTAGCTTCTCTGTGCCTCAGTTACCTCATCTGTAAAATGGGGATTATGACCGTGAGCCCCCCGTGGGACAGACAACCTGATCACCTTGTGACCTCCCCAACGCTTAGAACAGTGCTTTGCACATAGTAAGCGCTTAATAAATGCCATCATTATTATTATCATCATTATGGATTATTAATCATGGATGAATCGATAGGATAATATACCCAAATCAGTCACATTTCAGATACTCTTCCTCTTTTTTCCCTTCTTTATTAAGTTGGGCTTGTTTGTTTTTCCCTATTTACTGGAATTCTAGAAAGCTTTGTTGCTGACCGTTCCTAGAGATACTTTCATAGCCAACTGCTCACAGAGTAACAGAACCAAATGTCCTCATTTCTAAGGACATTCCACCCACCTCCCAAATCCCTCAGTACGAGCCCCAATTATCCATTTCTACTGTTTGTTTCCTTGCCCGTGGCAGAGAACCTTAAGAGAACTGGTTGTGGCTGTGCTGTGTGGGTACAAAACAAGCCAGGAAACATCTATCTATTTAACAGCCCAACCTGAAGCAGTTAAGCCACCACGGCTGTCACTTGACATAACACCTTATGTCTTCGGGGTTTTAAAACACTCTTCCCTAAAGATATTGTTGTGGGGTCTGACAACCGTGTCTCTTGAAAAATAAATGGAAATAAGTGTGTGTATGTGGGAAACTTCCCCAGATCACAAAGTGTACAAAACAGAATGATAAATATCACTGGTCCTGTCTGCACTAGGGCAGGCATATTTTCTGAAATAAAATCTCCAATAGAAAAATCCCTTTTGGACCTGAATTTGAGGCAATATACACCTGCAGAAAGCTAAACGATAAACATCGTTGGTCATGTCTGCACTAAGGCAGGCATATTTTCTGAAATAAAAATTCCAATAGAAAAATCTCTTTGGGTTCTCAATTTGAGGCAATATACACCCACAGGAAACTAGACTAGGAACAAAAGAGAGGCACTCAGATTTACATACACGACTGAATATTGGAAGTTTCATTTGGTCTTTGAGAAGAAAAGAAAAAGCCATACTGGCATAGTCTCTTTTGCTCCTTTTTTTTCGAAAGGTATTTGTTAAGCAGGTACTGTGTGCCAGACACTGTACTAAGCACTAGAGTAGATAGAACCTAATCAGGTTTTCCACACCATGTCGCACGCGGGGCTCAAAGTCTTAATCCCCATTTTACAGATGAGGTAATGGAGGCACAGAGAAGTTAAGTGCCTTGCCTAAGACCACCAGTAGACAAGTGATGGAGCCAGGATTAGAACCCAGGTCCTCTGAATCCTAGGTCCACACTCTTCCCACTACGCCACACGGCTTCTCATTTAACGAAGAAGTCTTAAAAATACTCATTGGCATATGTAGAATTCTTGACAGCAAATGGAGATTCAAGAAGATAAATGAACTTGAGAAGCCCTGAAAAAAAAAATACAAATGCAGAGAGAAAAATGGTATTTGTAGAGAAGAAACTGAAACCACTGGACATATGGAAGGGAAGCAGCGTGGCTCAGTGGAAAGAGCGCGGGCTTGGGAGTTAGAGGTCACGGTTTCGAATCCCGGCTCAGCCACTTGTCAGCTGTGTGACCTTGGGCTAGTCACCTAACTTCTCTGTGCCTCAGTTACCTCATCTGCAAAATGGGGATTAAGACTGTGAGCCCCACGTGGGACAACCTGATCATCTTGTATCCCCCCTCCAGTGCTTAGAACAGTGCTTGGCACATAGTAAGCGCTTAACAAACACCATCATCATTATTACTACTATTATATGGATTGAAGCTCCACAAAGAACTTTACATTCCAGTCTTTTTCTACATACATTATGTCTGACTACAGTTAATCTCTGCTGAGAGGTTTTTTTAAAATCATTTTGTGAAAACAATACAGCTTTTATGATCAAAAGGTGGCTGAATACCTTCCTTTCAGTGACATTATGCAGGAAATGATTAATGGGAATTTTGGAAATTGTTGTTTCCATGTTTTCACTTTGATGAATAATGGAGGCTTACAGTCTAGTGAGGAAGGCAGACACTAAAATAAATTACAGAGGGGAAACAACAGACTATAAGGGTATATACATTAATGTCGTGGAACTAGGGTGGGGTGAATAACAAAGGGGCAGCCGCCAGACCACTGAGGGGCAGATACTGCCCGAGTCAAATCGTGTCATACACCTATCATATTAGAGAAGCAGCGTGGCTCAGTGGAAAGAGCCTGGGCTTGGGAGTCAGAGGTCATGGGTTCAAATCCTGGCTCCACCATGTGTCCGCTGTGTGACTTTGGGCAAGTCACAACTTCTCTGGGCCTCAGTCACCTCATCTGTAAGATGGGGATGAAGACTGTGGGCCCCACGTGGGACAATCTGATCACCTTGTATCCTCCCCAGCATTTAGAACGGTGCTTTGCACATAGTAAGCGCTTAACAAATGCCATTATTATTATTATTATTATTAATCATAGGGGGTGTGGCTCATCAACCTAGGTGGAAGTACATCAGAAGGGGCACTCGGGCACATCCATAATCCAATCAAATGCTCCTTATAGAAATCACACCCTCATGGTGTACCCTCCCAAAGTTCTCAAGGGTGATGTGAAGCTGGAATTGGGAGAGAATCAAAGTGCTTAAGGGGTGCAGTCCTAAGTGCTCAAGTGACACAGAAGGGAGGATGAATAGTTGGGGAAATGAGGGGCTAGTCGGGGAGGAGGTGTGATTTTAGTGAGGCTCTGAAGATAGGGAGAATGGTGATCTGTCAGATGTGAAGGGGAAGGAAGTTCCCCTAGGCTAGAGGAAGGGCACGAGCACACGAGATAGAGGATCTGTGACGGTGGTATTGTAGGAGCGAAGCCGATGGCTCAGGGGAAAGAGCACAGGCTTGGGAGTCAGGGGTCATGGGTTCTAATCCCGGCTCCGCCGCTTGTCAGCTGGGTGACTTTGGGCAAGTCACTTCACTTCTCTGGGCCTCAGTTACCTCATCTGGAAAATGGGGTTTAAGACTGTGGGCCCCACATGGGACAACCTGATCACCTTGTATCCTCCCCAGCGCTTAGGACAGTGCCTGGCACATAGTAAGTGCTTAACAAATGTCATTATTATTATTATTATCTCACATTTTTTCCTGCCTCATGATGATCCAACTTAATGTTCCACAGGCACCTCAGAATCAACATGCCTAAAACTGAACTTCTCATCTTCCCTCTTAAATCCACGTCACCTAAACTTTCCCATCTCAGAAGCCCACAATCTTTGGTGCCATACTTCATGCCTCCCTGTCAGTTCTCATTCCAATGATTGCTAAATTTTCCTGGATCTTCCTGTACAACTTTTCCCAGATCTGTCCATTCCTTTCCACCCCCATGGCCATCCACATTCAAACATTTGTCATTTTACAAATAGACCACTCTTTGAGCTTCCTCACTGTTCCCCTGCCTCAAATCTCTCCTCTCTCCAGTCTACACAACATAGCATGGTCTGGACCATTGTCCTATAATGTCATTCAGCACAAGATCTCTCCCCGACTCCTCGAAAACATCCAATGACTCTCTTGCCATACCAAGCCAAAACTTCTTAGCACTGGCTTTAAGGTGCTCTACTAGCTTTTCCCACCTCATATACCTGCTTTCTTCACCCACTTCTCCTAAACTTTCTAGACTGTGAGCCCGTTGTTGGGTAGGAATTGTCGCTATCTGTTGCCGAATTGTACCTTCCAAGTGCTTGGTAACAGTGCTCTGCACACAGTAAGTGCTCAATCAATACGATTGAATGAATGAAACTTGCCTTGTATCTATACTTCCCGCTTGACTCTTCCACCTTAGAGCTTCTTGCTTATGATATTCACCCTTCAAATATGCTAGACCATGATTCTTCCAATGTTCAAAGCCTTACTAGAACCCCCATCGCCTCTGGCAAGTATTCCCTGATTAATTCCCAACATCTTAAATTTTGTTAATGCAAAAATTTCACATTGTTGACTTCGCTTTATTGCTGTTAATTTGTTTTACAGTCATTGATCTCATTTATTGTTGTGTAGTAACTTGTATGCTGTAAATGTTTCATGTCTGATATTCAACTACCGAGGTAAATCCTGATTATAAAGTTAGTCCTCTATAATACAATACTCCAAAGATACACACTTCTATAATGATGGTCTTTTTATTGCAATGATTCCTCTAAAATCAGTTGTAAAAACAGTGAAGACACTGTGCCTGATCTACTTCTAACTTGGTGCTTGGCACACACTAACAAAAACCTGATCCTGTGTGTCTGATCTGATTATCTTGTACTTATTCCAGTGCAGAGCAAGCACAACGCTTGGCATAACTACCTAACTATATACTTAGAAATCTAAAAGAAATGGCCAACAGGCCAGCAAATGTTAGAGACACATAATGTGGAGCAGATCACAGTCTAGTGGATACAGCACGGCCCTGGGAGCCAGAAGGACATGGGTTCTAATCCCAGTTCTGCCATTTATCTGCTGTGTGACCTTGAGCAAGTCATTCAACTTCTCTGTGCCTCAGTTACCTCATCTTTAAAATGAGGAATAAGACTCTGAGCCCCATGTGGGACATGGATTGTGTCCAACTTAACTTGCATCTACCCCAGAGCCTAATACAGTGCCTGGCACATAGTAAGCACTTAAATACATTAAAAACAATATAGCCTACGTCTCTTCATCCGCACATATGTCTGGGATTTAACCGGCAATATGCACACCTCCTCATATATGTTATTGGAAACAAATACTAGTCCCAGAGACATTCATTCCCAAATAGTACTGATTCTTCTTTCACTTTTCTTACTTCATCACCAAAGGTTCTATGCCCACATATTTATTCATTATCAGCAGATGTATCTTCCTCGGTTTTTCAGTTGATTATCGAATCATCATATTATTGGAGTTCATTTCAGTTTTAGCAAGACAGTTTCATGTCAAAAGTGGCCATTTCCTACCTGCTACATTTATTCCATTTGCCTCACTGGTAATTCAGGATACTCGAATACAACAGATTCATTTCTGGAATGCATTTACAGCCATTTTGGTTTCAAATTATTTGGTTTCAAAATAACACTACATTATAAGCTTATTCATTTTCACAGCCCAATTTAATGTCCTGTCTTGTCACCAAGGGTTCTACTTTGATGGTTGCCGGACTTCCATTAGGCAATTGTTTGGAACATTGACAACTCATTGGTTTTGGGTTGTGTCTCTGTTGTGTTGTTTTTTTTGTGACTGGATAGTACCACTTTCACCACTTTCCACAATTATGATTTTCCTGTGAAAGCAACATCCATGTCCATTGATGCCTTATTTTACTTTTTCTTTTCCTTGATGTAGCAACTCCCAAACTCCATGATGAGCTGGTAGTACTTAGCAGTTTAGTGGAGCCCCTTACTCCATGTGAACTTAGACCCCACCACATTTATTTGATAGCCTCCTACTACTTCCTCCTCCTTTGCTTATATGTAGTGTTCTATAAATCTTGGTTAAGCCCAGCAATCTGGCAAACTGAGAACGAGTTCTATTATGCTCAATTTGTAAGAAATACAGGAAATGAAGACACAGCTTGATTAAGTGACGACCCCAAGGAAGTAAGTGCATCAAATTATTTGGGAGGTGCAAGAAGAGAAGAGATAAATGAATATACTGAAAATAGAATCAGTGAAAGCAAAGTGTGAAGAACAGTCTAGCAAGCACTTTAGTACAGTGCTCTGCACAAAGTAAGCGCTCAATAAATACGATTGATTGATTGATTGAGATGGATTCTACAGGCCAAAAAGGTGTAAGCCTGGCAAAGCAAAACACTAGAACAGGAATGATGGAGGGGGCAAGGGGCTATAGGTTCTCTTTTTTTGTCATTAATCCTGTCCAGCAAACAAGAAATAAATTGCTATGGGTTCATGTTTGGGGGAGAGGGGAGAAATTGAGGATGAAAAATGAGAAAAATGGGTGTTGAACTCAAAGAAGGAAGGAAAGCAAAATGGATTGCTTTTTGGTGGAGATAAAACTGGAACACTAGAGTATTTCAAAACCATAACATCGTTCAAACAGAATATACTCAACACACAAATCGAGACTTGATCAAACTGATATTTTTGACTAATGCCAGAGGTGAGCAAATATTTTTGGGTTTAGCAAAACAAATGACTATTCCTGATTGCTGACTGCCCTAGGTGTTCTGAGTAAAAAGTGTCATCCGGGTTGATTGTGTCATTTCCTATATCCTTGGATACATAAAAGTAAAAACTGTTTTGGTTGCTCCTACTTGTATTTGAGAGAGTAATACATGAAATCACAACAAACCTTGGAGAAAATGAAATCCTACTATGAGGGAAGATGAGAAAATGGAAGAGATTCCTCAAAAAAAGCTTCTATGCCAAAAATCCTAATATGATCACTACAGTAAATGACTAGATTTTCAGCTCTTGAAATGGAAATTTCCATTTCCTTCATCCTCTTCTGAGAGCAATTTTATATGTGCTTCCTCTCAGATCTTGGTTCTCCTCCATAATGAAAGGCATGGAAACATCATTCCTTGGGACTCTATAGAGAAAAACGTTTTGGATTTCTTTTAACCACGTATTAATGATTAATTCTGTCTTGATTCGGTTCTCTTGCCCTGCCCGATCCCATGTACTTCAAATTCAAAATAGGAAAGAATCAAGCTCACAGTACTGGCACATATTCCTTCCAAAGTGTAGATGCTTGTGCATATGACAGTTCTAAAAAAGTAATACTTTGTGTGGAACCATAAAATTATAGATATGAAACATATAATTATACATTGCATATAACTGTTAATTTGGGCTATACTATACTGAATGAATTCAATCTTTCCCTTTACAAATGAGAGGTTTGGGCTGTAGCAGATCTCCTCTCTCTGCCTTCTTGTCCATGTAAGGGTGAGAAACATTCTCCCTCTCCCTTCAGGGATCTTGAAGCTATCCCTCCCTTTCCCTAAAACACTTAAGCCTTCCCCAGTGGAAATGTAATTGCTTCCAGACATTGGGGGATAGGGTTGCTGATGAGACAACACTTCTGGGACAAGCCAGAAACCATTCTGTTATCAGCATGCCTTGGAGTTAAGGTGCTGGCCACTGAATAAGCCTCTAGCTATCAGATAGTCATTCTGAGCTAGCATCAGCCACAAATCTACTTTCCAGTGGAAGGCAGAAGCAAGGTTTTTTCCCCCCAAGAGCAACAGGTAGCTGAAAGGGAAAAATCAGAAACGATAGGTATCAGTCCACTTCAGTTCCAAACTGTGGAAATGTAAAGAAGACCGAAATTACCACAATACCTGATCAAGTCAATGTCTCCCAAGCACTTAGTATAGTGCTCAATAAATAGAATAATAATGGCATTTGTTAAGCACTTACTATGTGCCAAGCACTGGGGTAGATACAAGGTCATCAGGTTGTCCCCACATGGGGCTCACAATCTTAATCCCCATTTTCCAGATGAAGGAACTGAGGCACAGGGAAGTAAAATGGGTTGCACAAGGTCACACAGCAGACAAGCGGCAAAGCCGGGATTAGAACCCACATCCTCTGACTCCCAAGACCCTGCTCTTTCCACTAAGCCACTCTGCTTCACATTGTTTGACATCTTTCTACAAAGGTTAGGTAGGTCGAGCCAATGATCCCTACACATTATCATTTCTACAAACTTGTGTAAACAAAACAAGTGAGGGGGAGACAGGGTGTGAGACAGAAAAAACTTGCTCTTCCCGGTGAGGCTAAACTACATCAAAATTACACCAGCTGGAGTTGTATGGCAAGTGATACTTAAAGTCCGCGTACCTTTGTCAGTTCAATTCCAGGCAGTTCCCTAAATATTCAACATAGAGAAAAATTGAAACAGAGAGGAAGACGTGCTTGGGTTCTTGGGGACTAATTAATATCCGATAGATCTATTAGTGACCCGAAGAGAGAAAGAATACTAAGAAAAGGAAATATTGAGAATTCTGAAAAATGAGACTACATATAGCTGCCCCTACTATAGGAAAATGCTACTGCTGAGGATGAGTTTCATCTGTGTGTGTTGAAAAAACAATGACATCCACACTGAGCATACAAAATGCTTTCGAGGTCATCTGTACCTTCCTTTCTCTATCCGTTAAAATAACCCAGACTCGAGCTTCAAACCGAGATTCTAGGGCAGGGAAATGGGTGAAAGAAGAGAATCTTTTTCAGAGACTGACAATTAATTGTTCTCAATCAATTAATCAGTCATGTATATAAGCCTTTGCATTTTACTGAACAATGATATATTATAATAAATTCCCAAAATTTAACTCCCACCTTCGATATTACCTGACCCAAAGGGTAGATTGTTAGGTATTACTCTGTCATTTGCGAAGTTATTAATCTTTGGAAGAGATTCAGAAAGTTTGTTTAGGCACTGTTACTGATCCTTACTACATGCAGGAAGGATAAATAGCACTCATTCGGAAAGTTGAATAAGGAAATATTTAACTTAAGAATGTAAAGCCAAGTGTGAAAAAACAGAAAACAAATGCCTTGCTGGGGGGCTGGTCTCCATTCACCCAAATAGCCCCAACTCAAACTGAAAGGTAGTCTGAAGGGGTCTGGGCCATTAAACCACTTGATATTCATCCCACCCTTAGCCCCACAGCACTTATGCACATCTCCATAATCTGTTTATATCAATGTCTGTCTCCTGCTCTAGACTGTAAGCTCCCTGTGGGCAAGAAACATGCCTACCAACTCCATTGTATTGTACTCTCCTAATAATAATGGTATTTGTTAAGCACTTAGTATGTGCCAGGCACTGTTCTAAGCACTGGGGTGGGCAGAAGCTAATTAGGTTGGGCACAGTCCACGCCCCATATGGGACTCCCAGTCTTAATCCCCACTTTATAAGATGAGGGAACTGAGGCCCAGAGAAGTTAAAATGATTTGCCCAAGGTCACATGGCAGACAAGTGGCAGAGCCAGGATTAGAACCCAGGTCCTTCTGACTCCCAAATCCATGCTCTATCCACTAGGCATTCCCCCCACCCCTCATCTCTGCTTTTCTACTGCTGCATGTGTCTTTCAGTATCGCAGTCCTTCCCTCTATCAAGTCCTCTCTCCCTTATCCACCTTTGCTCCGCCTGACCTGCTGCACACTCTGGGACCTTAGTTTTCCCCCAACCCCTCCTGAACATCAGGTTCACCCCCACACTTCAGATGAAAAGCTGACACCTATTATTTCCCTCCCCCCGCCCCAATCACCCAGGGATAATACATTCCAAAGACTCATCTGAACAAGTCATCTTCTTTTTGGCATTTTGGCCTTTATCAGCTATGGAAATTCGTCGCCCACCCCCACCCACTTGTGTAAATAATTCAACTTCAGTTATGCATGATAATTTGGATGGGAGAAATACCACAATCATATAATTCCGAAAAGACAGCTGAAGTGAGTTATGTATGCATGAAACTCTGACAGTGGCAGCATCTCATAAAAAATTGAATAGAGATTTCAATCTGAGTGCTCAACTATCAGTCAACTAGCCATTGATCATTCACTGGGAAGAACTTGAAATATTGCCCTGCTAAAATTGGCAAAGGTTCCACCTAGAACTGAACCGGCACTGAGCCAGAATTCTCAGGCTAGGCCCAAAGCAAATATATCCAAGGGTCGGGAGTATTTGCTCCAGAGCAATATTTTTCCCTGTTTTGAGTATTTTCGTGATCTGCAGTGAAATGGAATACCTTACTGAACAAGTGATTTGGTCCTTGAATAATCCTGACTTGGGATCTGTTAGTTTAAGAGCAAAATTTTGAGACTTTTAATGCCAGCTTAAAACAGAAGGACTCAGGGGGAGGGGAGGAGGGTAGAGAAGAGGAGGGTAGTGGAGGGGAGAACCATAATAAGGCTAAGAGTTAATCAATGATCATCAGTGAACACCTACTCTGTGCAGAACGCTGTACTAAGCACTTGGAAGAGTCCCATGTTCTCTGCCCTGCCCACAAGGAGGTAATAATCTAGTGTGGAAAACAGGCACTCATAAACGATTTACAAAGAGTGGGAGCGGGAGAAATAAAAAAGATACAACTGGTAGTCACAGCACTATGGAAAATTGATGAAGGTGAATAAAAAAAGTTGGCAGGGATGTGAGAAAAAGGAGTGCTGAAGAGGGGAAATGGAAAGACCTGAAGATCTCTAGCCGTTCACTTAATCACTCGATCAGCAGTATTGATTGAGCCCTCACTGCGTGTGCAGGGCATTGTCCTGAGTGCTTGGGAGAGTACAATATAACAGATTTGATAGACAAGTTCCCTGTTGAGGACTCGGGTGGAAGATTATTTTCCTTTCCAATATCACTAAAATCAATTATTCACATCTCTACCAATGCACTATAATAAATCAGTTCGAGGCACAGCTATTCTGAGGGAAGATAATGGACTCTTTCCTAATTATGGAACACAATTTCATCTTCAAACAGAAACTCTTTCATAGTCATTAAATATGCATAGGAATATTTCAAGGAAAAAGTCCAAGTGTTAGAGGATGTTTTGTACACTTTTGCTTGAGATTTAAAAGCACTTTGTAGAAGAAAACACAAGAAAGCTTCCTGCACTAGTGTTATATAAAACTCTTTCGACTAAGGGGAGACACGCTATCACTAGGGCTCCTCCTTCAAATAATAACACCTGGCGTTATGTTCTCCAAGTCCTTTCTTTTATTTTCCCAGTACCTTGGGAGGGGTAGGGGACAAGCACCATCATGCTGTCTTTCAGAGACAGGAAAACCCAGCTACCGAATGGTTACGAGGTATGCCAAAGTCAGAAAGTTTTCAGTCAGGGAGACTGCACTAGAACAGGGTAACTAAGCTGAATTTGCAACCACCACAGATTGATGTTCTTATCTCAAACCAACATTGTATTCCTGGCAGCCTATCTCATGCTATGGCTTTCTAAGGCTGTTTACAGTTCTCTAAGTTGATCATGATCTAACCATAGCTCAAACGTAAATTGGATTTGCAAGTATTCCTCCAAGTGAGGCAAATTCATCTTCCTAACAGCCTGGGTTCAAAAGCACTCGGAGGCATGAGAGTGGTGAGGGAAGAGGGTGCGAGAAGGAAATAACAGTCACGAGAGCCAAGTTTCACAGTCTCAATATGGGCGTTCACACTGGCTTCTTATTAAAGCAATCAGACCTGCCTTAAACATTTCATTAAAACCTGTTGTCACCTCTGTGAGAGAGGTTTCCAAGAAAATATTTAATTGTGTGATAATCAAAATACTTGTTCTTTTATACCTCATGACTGACAATCAATGGGTTTACCTGAAGAAATGAGGAATACAGTGACTAATTGAAGACTAATTGAATTCTGGACTGCCTCTTGATTTCTACCAACCGCTTTTAAACCACGGTGCTTTAAAAAATGGATTTTCAGATGAATGTGGACTTTCCCAACCTATTCAGACTCTGGGATCACTCCTTCAAACCCTGGCTAATTTTAATTTTTGACACCAGTTCATTACAGTCCACCTCACGCGGACATTTTGTGGGAAAAACTGCTTTCTTCTGCCTTTGTAGGTTTGAAGCGCTTGCCCGCAATGGGTAGACAAGTTCCCTGTTGAGGACTCCGGTGGAAGATTATTTTCCTTTCCAATACCACCAAAATCAATTATTCACATCTCTACCAATGCACTATAATACATCAGTTTGAGGCACAGCTATTTTGAGGGAAGATAATGGACTCTTTCCTAATTATGGAACACGATTTCATCTTCAGCTAACAGAAACTCTTTCATAGTCAGATTCATTCAGTGTAGTCAGTCAATATCAGTAATTCAGACCGCTCCACAACCTGCCACCAGTTCACACTCTTCATTCTTCTCACATTAATCTAATCACTCATCCCTGTGCTCACTCTCCTTTCTCTTACCTACACTTTGCTCAAACTCTCTTCCTCTTACAAGATCTCCCCCATCTTCAAAGTCTTTCTGAAATGCCACCTCCTCCAGGGGGGCTTCCCCAATTCATATTTCTTCTCCTCCCCTGTTCATATTTTCCTCAAATACCACCTTTTAAATCACTCTCCCGTAGGACTGATAGGTCCTTGATAGCAGGGATCGAATTGTCAAACTTAACTGTACTTCTCCAACAGTATTTACTGATTTACTATTGATTGTTAATGGATTATTTAAGCTCTCCAAGGACATTACTGTAAAACTGTGATAAACCATCAACACGAATGTAAATAAATTAAAAAATACTTCATTAAATATAGGGTCTTACTGCTATGCTTTTGTTTTTCCTTTCTGGATGATTCTGACAGATCTCCTTCTAGAAACCACAGCTTTCCAGTGTTTACTATGAAACAATGAATTTACATCCATTGATATCTTCATTTGGCCATTAAATTCCTAGGTGGAAAATGGAAATGAAAAATCCCTCCGAATCTGCCACATCAATTTAGACCAAAAAAATCTAGCATTCAGGGATTTTTCTCTAAGGCTGGGCCTAACTCGACTGAAGAGAAGTCACAAACCACGATGTGCTTTCGAACTTAGTTTTTTTCCTGCAGAATTCACGTTAGGACCAGCAACCATGAAAATCCGAATGGCTCCATGAAACTGCCCAAATTACTAAATTTTGTACCGATTTCAACTTGAATGAAGACTACAAGAGGGGGGGTCATAAAAATACAATGAAGAAATTGAACTTGCTTATAAACGCTATAAACTCTTTTCCTGTTCTTTGGTAGAATTTCCTACTGAAGCAATTCCCAAACATGACTGTATGCTTATAAATATTTTAACAATGGTTGGATTGAAAATAAAGCCTAATGAATATTGAGCAATTCAGATTAATAAAAACTAGGGATTTTTCCCAGCTAAGATTAATGAATGCAATTAGGCAAACACATGAGTCCACCTTTAATTAGAGAAAATTAAAAATAATCTTTCATATTCAAGTAATTCCTCCAGGTTTAGAATGAATCACTAGTGTGATTAACCTAGTGTAATAAAGTACTGTAATAGTGTGTACAAAGCTCAATTAATAGGCATAATTGGATATTTAAAATTCTTTCCTTGTCTGTTATTTTACAAAGACTAATGTTTTTCTGAACTATGTGCCTTGAGTTCATTATAACTTCAAGTTAATTTCCAATTGCTAATTACCATAATAAGCAGTGATGTGGTTGATCGATGTGGAGAAAATGAACCACATTTTCAATTTTTGACAATAAGATGTGTGATTTAGTATTTTTGCTTTTTAGTTACAATATTTGTGCTGGAAATCTTTCATTGAAAATCCTCCAATGTATGCTTTTAAAATTAGATATTAAAACATTTAAAAGAGATGATTCAAGACGCAAATGGAAGAACTCATTAATAGGAATGACCACACCAAGCACCACCCTCTCTTAGCTCAAGGCCTGTTCAACATATCCCTAATGTCTTTCAGCTTCTGACTCGTCCAGATGACAAGTGATTATATACCAGCAGTTCACATTTTGCTCTAGGTTTACCACCTACTTAAGAGAGCCCTGAAAACCTTCAATTAAGCATAAGTAGGAATGATGCTTGAAAAGGGGATGCATTCTGAAAAGTAACTTATGGTCACTAGGAAGTGCCTGTAAAGCAGTAAAAGAAACACGACCCAAACACCCACCGACTGAATAAACTGGGATTTTCATTGTGTTCTCTGCCTTCAGCTTTGTCTGTAACCTGTCATTCCTGCTACCTTAAAGCAACTCACTGAAGAAAATGACAAAATTCTTTTTGCAATTGTTAGAATTGCCTGTTTGTCAGAAACACTCACTTTTGACAGCCATTAATTTTTTTGGACAATGATCTGAATCCAAGAAAACTACCCTTTTTATTGGGGCATCACGTTTCTGTTATAGAAGATTAAATATGACAATCTACTTGATGAATTCTTTTCTGGGGCCCAAATTTCAGCTATGCAAAATTGGGTGACTAATTCATTTTGTAACCATCGTCTATCAATTGGCAACCCTAACAACATAATGAATTGAATATATTAATATTGTTTGAGGATAGCTTGAAGGTTTTTGCTCCTCCTCTGATCTTGACAGGTCGGCTTTGTGTTCACTGGAAAAAGCAGAGAGTAAATGATGAAAATTGCAGGATCAGAGGCCTGATATAGGTAATCTATATAAATGTTTGAAATTACTCAAAGGAGCCTTTAAAGCTTTGATAATCATGTAAGCCCGGGCAGCTAAAGATTAGATTATTCTGCCGAGGTCATGCTAGAAGAATAACCTTGGAAATCAGTGACCTCTCTCCAAAAAAATAAAAAAATACCCTTCTAATCATCAGAAGTACCATAAACTAGGTGATACTATCCTGGAAAAAAATAAGGATATATAGCAGGCTAGAAGTAAGGAATATACAGCAGGGGAGTTTGGATGAGACAGACAGATGGTTTAATCAGGTAATGTGTCTGATTAAATAAAATTATGCTCTTAAGATTACACTCTAAAAAGCCAACAACTGCATGGGGGCAAAGTCACAAATTTTAGCCCAATCCTTAGACAATGCTAAATAATTGTAAACGAGGGGAATGGGTAGTCAATATGATCCTTCAGAATGATGATTCTTGCTGTGACTGTGGAATAATCTGGTTACGATGGAAACTTCAGGGAGACAGTTCAGCAAGGAGACCTGGGTTCTAATCCTGACTCTGCCACTTGCCTCTTGTGTGATCTTAGGCAAGTCACTTCACTTCTCTTTGCTTCAGTTTTCTCATCTGTAAAATGGGAAATAAATCCCCTTTCTCCCCATCTTTAAGACTGTGAGCCTCATGAGGAACAGGGACTATGTTTGAAATGACTGTATTCTATCTAACCCGGTGTTTAGCACACTGCTTGACACACAGTAAGCAATTAACAAATAAAACAATTATTACTATGATAGTCCAGATTTTAGTTTGCAATTGAAATTAAGGCATATGACATTAAGTAATTATTATGTAACTATGACATTACTGATATCATATTTGGAGGCAAAACTTACTTTGGGCATGTTTTTTAAAGTAAGCCCTGTCAGATTTTAAGGGGAGAGAAAAAACGAAAGCACCTCAAAGACCTCCCCATTTTAATGTCTTAAATAAAGATATGCTGTGTAAAATTTGGGGTAAAGTTGCAACCACATTTCTTGGGGTCCAGATTTGTGGATTCTTTTCAAATTACAATATGAAAGTAATAATAATAATAATAGTCATCACTATATTAAGCACTGGGGTAGATACAAGATAATCAGGTCCCATATGAGACTCACAGTCTAAGTAGGAAGGAGAACTCAATATTCGTTTTTGCAAATGAGGGAACTGAGGCACAGAGAAGTTAAGTGACGTGCCCAAGGTCACACAGCATGAATACCACTATACAAACAAATGGGTTATAAACCCCTGTTGAGATCTGTGGAATTGGAGAGGATCGAATCAAGGAAATAATAATAATAATAATAATATTGCTTAACCACTTATTTTGTGCCAGACACTGTGCTCAGCACTGGGGAAAATACAAGACAATCAGGGACATAGCCCCTGTCCCACATGAGGCTCACGGCCTAAGTAAGAGGGAGAAGAGATCTTTAATCCCCATTTTTACAGATGGGGAAACTGATGCACCGAGAAGTTGTGACTTGCCCAAGATCACACAGTTGACAAGTGGCAGAGGTAGAATTAGAACTCAGGTCCTCTGACTCCCAGACACATTCTCTTCATACTATGCGACGCTGTTTCCTCGACATATTGCTGAGGAAGTATGTGGGGGACTTGGATGGGTCATCTACAGCTTGTGAGGGAGAGTGAAGTTCATTCATTCAATTGTATTTATTGAGCGCTAACTGTGTGCAGAGCACTGTACTAAGCACTTGGGAAGTACATGTTGGCAACATATAGAGATGGTCCCTACCCAACAGTGGCTCACAGTCTAGAAGTTAAAGGTAACTCTGCGGTTTTGAGTGGAAGGATGGGGAGTCTCGGACAGAGGGATGGGCTACACCTCCTGTTTTTCATCTGGTTTATTTAAGAAGATGAGAATCACTGAAGTGGATGGCCGACAATCTCTCACAAAGTAGAATTATCTTACCTCATTGCCATCTCTGCCACAGTAACGTTATAGAAAACTACTAATGGCACGAGTTCTGTCATCCTTGCGCTCTGCAAATATAGGTATAGAAGAAAAAAAGATGTTTAGGCAGCCTAAAGTAAAAGTTGCATGTGTCTATTGGTTATTTCTCATCTTCCCTTTTGTTATCATCGGAAAAGATCGCTGTTACAGAAAAATGATTTTAAAATAAAATGCAGTGTTCAAGAGTCTTGCCTCCTATGGGGTGTTATTTAGAAAACACTCTCAATGTTTCCCAACCTTTAGCTCAAAAAGTTCTCCTGCTTTTATCCTGAAAAATGAGATAACGCCAAATTAGGAACCGTGAACAAATGGTTCTTTGCAAATTGCCAACAAGTACCAATGTAAAAGCAGGAGAAAGTGAAGCACTTTACAGCGACTCATGCACATTATTTGAATCTGGAATGTGAGCTGAAAAACAGTAAAGGTAAAGAGAACAGACGAAGCAAAAATAGGAACTGTTGTAACTCATCTTCCCTTAACGTCTCCAGTTGCACATAAACCTTGACTTTTCCTAAGTTTTGGAACCCTAGAGCAGTATATAATCTTCTGGTGTACATACCAGGCCCCTGAAAAATCACTGGCAGAAAACTCCTAGATCTGGGGCGGAGTTTGCCTCTCCCACGGCGTTTACCCCTATTTGCTCCTTGACGTGGGGAAACAGGCTTATCATCTGGGCTCCATCAATCAATCGTATTTATTGAGCGATTATGGCGTGCAGAGCTCTGTCCTAAGCACTCATTAGGATGCCCTGGACAGACTTGTGTGTGTGTGGTGGGGGGGAGTATGCCTTGAAGTTTTACCATTCATTCAATCAATCATATTTATTGAGCGCTTACTGTGTGCAGAGCACTGTACTAAGCGCTTGGGAAGTACAAGTTGGCAACATATAGAGATGGTCCCTACCCAACAACGGGCTCACAGTCTAGAAGAGGGAGACAGACAACAAAACAAAACATGTGGACATGTGTCATCAGAATAAATAGAAGTAAAGCTAGATGCACATCATTAAAAAAATAAATAGAATAGTAAAAATGTCTTCGGGTGGAGCGCACTGGGGTGGTAATCCTATTTACTGAGCGCTCAGTGTGCCCACAGAGTGCTGTGGTAATAATAATAATAATAATAATAATAATAGTATTTGTTAAGCACTTACTATGTCCCGAGCACTGTTCTAAGCCCTAGGGTAGTTACAAAGTAATCAGGTTGTCCCCCGTGGGGCTCGCAGTCTTAATCCCCATTTTACAGATGAGGGAACTGAGGCCCGGAGAAGTGAAGTGACTTGCCCAGGGTCACACAGCAGACAAGTGGCGGAGCCGGGATTAGAACCCACGACCTCCGACTCCCAAGCCCAGGCTTCTTTAGTAGCATGTCTACCATATCTACTATGATTAAATATGATTGAACTCTGCTCTTCTGTCCTCTCCCAAGAGCTAGGTAGGGGCCAGGCTTAGTAAGTATAATATAATAATAATGGCATTTATTAAGCGCTTACCATTGGCTTCCAGGTTCTCTGCTAGCTCTCTCTCCACCCACCATTCCCCAGCCCGCACTCTTTCTTCCTCTCAAGGTCGTCTTCTAACAGTCATTCTAAGCAACTAAGTATCGATACCCATCCGTGACAATTAAATGCAGATACACAATCAACTGCATATTAAATTAGGCATTAATGTATCTCTTCCTGGCATAGTCATGCAACCACCTGCTACATCTTTCTTTCTCCTGCTCCCCTTATTTGCAAATAATCTGCATCTGCCTATCTCCCGATTAGACTGTAAGCTCCTTGAGGACAGGGAAAGTGTTTTTTTCCTTCTGGTGTCTTCTCCCAAGAACTTCATAGGGTGGTTGGAAAACTTGGAAAGTGCTCAACACATATCACTGATTGAAATAACATTTTTTTCTTTGGTACCAACGGGAGAACCCACTAAGATTTGGGTTCTTAGCCAACTAAGGGGAATTTGGAAATATTTTATTGAAAACTATAAAATTATGGGTCAGTTCTTAGTCCACCCCTAACACTATATTAGACTATTACAGTATTCATAATTTCCCTTTAAGTACATTTAAAATGATTGGCTTGGTATCAGGGATGCCAGGGTAGAAAACAAATGCAGGCAAGGAGAATTCCCTTTAGATTTCCTATCCCTGAATTTATTACTCTTTTCATTTATTCCAACACCTTCCATGATCTGATTTGAATTCATAGCTCCTGTAAATGAAAAGTCTGTGTGCAGGTGAACACCGAGATCACAATGGGAATCTAAGTGTCCTGATTTTTTTGTGAGGCACACTAATCGCTTACCTTTCACTTGTTCATCACCTGCAGAAGTAATTAAAAAGAAAATTGGCAGCTTTCTGCTTGTGAACTTGTAGGTGGCCTTTTATGGTTGCTAACGCTTATCATGCCTCTGGTTCTTTCTCCTTACTAATTTTCCTCCTGAGAAACACCAGCTGGAGTTAAGGATGGCAGATTTCTGACAAGGTTATTACCCACATGCCATGCCTTGAAATGCACAGTTTTATCTCATCAGATTGGCACACTGGCTCTTCTGCCTCATATTGAACTCAATATCTATCTACTGCATGGGGCTGGTTTGCCTGTCACCCAGGTAGGATTCTATTGCCTGACTCTTTTGATTCAAAAAATGTCACAAACTCTGCAACACCTAACATGTACTTTCTTTTTTTTTTAAAAAGGAGCGAACTAGAGTATATTCAGACAAATTCTAAGATGAATGTGCTAAATGAGCATTCAATTACCAAATAATAATGCAGTTGATGCCATTTAATTGAGCCATTATACTGCTGTTAGTTGGTTCACTAGACAGCCTTGTGAATATTATTTAAAGAAAATGAATAGGAAATGTCATCATACTTATAAGAGTTAAAGATGATGGAGAACCCTTTTTCACTGAATTTAGACGGCACCTCTCCCCCTCCCAACTCAATTTCTAGATTATTCCAATTAAAGTGTGGTCGAAACGGGAGGTGCATTAGAGGTTAGGGGGAGAAGAGGAGGAACAGGAGAATGGAAAGAAAGCAGGCTCTGGTTAGCTAGTTATAGTATTCCCAGAGTGTGGTGTATAATGTACTTTACTGTGTGCTGAGCACCACGTTAAGCCCCGGTTAGTGGTGCTGGAAAAAGGGGCCCACTAAGGGCAAAGTGGAGTCGCTAGCCAAAGAAGCAATACACCATTCTAGTGAAGTAAACAGCACTTCAGTGTGCTAGGAAACCATTTCTACAATGATTACAATAAGACAATGTGTCGTTTAGACTGAATGATAACTCATTTTTGCAAAACGAGACTCAAGTCTCGAAAAGTGAGAAACTAACTGGGTTTAAAGGTACCTTTTGATCTAGCTGATCATAGATTCAGAGAAAAAACATTTTTTTCTTTACAAGTAAATCCTGTTATTTAATTTTTTTTAGCCGACAGTGAAAGCTGTTTATCTCCCATTTAGGCTGAAATAAGATCTAAACCCCCTTCCTAAAATCCGCTTTAGTAACAATGATTTAGAATTCCCTCTTTGAAAAGACATTTTGCCATCCCTGAAAAATTGAATGTCTTATCTCTTCAGGTGAAATTAAACTGATTAGTTCTGGAAGTCTATTCTAATTTGTGGACAAGTTTAGCTGCTTGAAGGGTGCCCTGACTGTAGGCTTTCTGGGAAACTGATGGGGGAAAAACACACATCGCAGCTAGCTACCACACACATTACCCCTGTGTGGATGTACAATGCCTAACCAAGAAGAAACATACATTCACCTTTCTTATTTTCTGAATTCATTTAGCTACATTTCATCCAGATCTCCACTGGATCTCAATCAATCCATCAATCTATGGTATTTATCAAATGTGTACTGTGTGCAGAGGACTATTATGTGCTTGGGAGCATAAAATACAATGGAGTTGGAAGGCACAATCCCTGTCTGCCAAGAGTTTATAGTCTAGAGAGAGGAGCTTAAGTCTAGAAGGAGGAGCTTACACTCTAGAAGGAGAAGCTTAGTCTAGAGGGAGGAGTTTAGAGTCTAGCAGACTCCTTATAAACCCCCTCTACTTGCTGCCACCCAACTTGTGCTCCTCATTCCTCCCAAGTGAACCACCTCAGTATCTTTCACTCTCACTTCTCCCATTTGTGGACCCTTGCTGATCTACCCATCCTCCCCCACCCAATTAACTGGGCGTTCCTTCCCCTTAAAATCTGCCAGTTCTCCCCACCTTTAAAAACTCTACTGAAATCCCACCTCCTCCAGGAACCTTTCTCTGATTAATTTTCTTTTCCCCAGGTCAACCACCGTCACCTTTCGATTACCACCTTAGCCTAGGGATTCACAACCACCCATGGCACTCGTGTACATATTGATATATGCACTTTATTATTTCAGATTTATTTGGCTTCATCTTTCCATTCACTTTTCCCTCAACAGTAAAAATTTTGTGTCCCTAATCTTCTCTGTGTGCCTGTAAGGTTCTCAAAGGCAGCGATTTTGTCTTTTGGTTATTTTGTACTCTCCTAAATACAGAGCTGTGCACAGTGGGCAATCAGTAAAACATGGCTGATTACCACAAACATTTCTGAAGCCCCCGCGTGGCTCACGCTGCTGGATGAAACAAATTAAACATCCGCCCTCCATCACTCCGACATAGATTTTACAATCTCAAAAAGATGCTATCGATGTACAAAAAGGAAAGCCCTTTGAACAGCGCCAAGCACTAAGTACAGTGCTCTGCACACAGTAAGCATTCAATAAATACCATTGATTGAGAGATCTCATTTCTCTGGGATCTCAGGGACCCTTTTGTGAACCACTCTGATTGATCAGGCGCCCAGAGCAGGGGAGCCAGCGCCTGGCAGCCTGCTAATAGGGATCTGTTCCTTCCCATCATTTGGACTCAGACGTCCAAGAGCAAGCACACGCTACAGACATGCCTTGTAGCAGGGGTACCCATCATGTGTGACTGACTCGCTCGCCACCTGAGATCATTAGCAATTTTTTTTATACCTAATTTACTTCTTCAATAGTTCATGTGAGTGAGCTAAGTCTTATCAGAATGGAGATGTGCTGAGGGAACAGACTGCGTGGTTCTCCAGAGTACTTCAGTGAAATACCAGTAACCTCACTGACCTGATTAAAACTGATCAGCGGCTCGCTGGTCAGTCAGTCAATCGTATTTATTGAATGCTTACTGTGTGCAGAGCACTGTACTAAGCATTTGGGAGACTACAATACAATAATGCTAATAATTTATAATTGATACAAATAATTTTTTTTTATTTTTCTGCCCCCACATGCAGAAAACTGGCAGGGATGAGAAAGTGCAGGCAGTCCTGCTTAATCAGCACCATTATTCTTCGGTGCAGGTTCTCGGTCCTGAAATCTTTGTGTCATAGACCTTACAGCTGTAGAAAATGAGGAGGAGAACAGGAAGGGGAGGGTACTGGAGACTCTTAATCATGACCCTGCATACAGGCAGGGCAAGAGTGAAGGGGTGGCTTTTAAGTGCTGCAAAACTGTAAGCGTTAAATTTCACACACATAGCCTGCCATCGGAGGTGGGCCTTCCCACCTTGGCCTCTGCATGGTCTTCAAAACGCACTGGAAGAGGGCAGAGGCTCATCCATTGCCTTGGAGGGGAAAGCCTATCATCATTATTGCCCCATCTATGTACTTTTGGGTTTTGCTACCACCCGAGAGCCAACAGTCCCCACTTTTTGCAATCTCTGATGAAGGAGTTTAGGTTTTCAGATAACCAGTTTGTGTCTGCATGAGCAAAGCAAAATGGACCTTCTGTTAACCACGTTGTCTGGATAATTGCTTCCACTCTCAACATTATTACTATTATTAGCATTATTATTATTGAATTGGTTGAAGACACAAGATAATCAGGTCAGACCGTCCTCTTGCTTTATCCTGTGGAAACACAGGCTCAGAGCTCACTTGATCTCTAAATCTTACTTCTGAGTCCACCCTTAACCACGTCTCTCCTTTTGGCCCTGCCCCTGAAAGGCCACGGGATATTGTCGAGTAGGTCAGGCCTACAATTGTACAAAGGCTAAAAAGTACAATGAAGCATGTTTAATGAAAGGCATATGTCACAGCTCATTGTTAGCAATGATTTATTCTGGCCTTACACTCCTAAATAGATTTTTAACCAGCTAGGCAATGTTAATGTTCTTGGACGAAAAGCAATTTATTCCAGAGTTCTTTCCGTTGAAAAACATCTTAAAGTGCTGCACTGCAATTTAATTTATTTAGATGGCTCGAATAAACCATGTGATCAGGCTGTATTTGAATTTGTGTTTGCAGGGTGATGAATACTAGGGTTCTTGAACTCTTAGGCTGCAGCCCATTGATATCTCCCACAATGAATATAATTAAAGCTCTGTACAAGTGTGGTGTCGTGTCTTTCATATAAGACATGATTAATAGCTCTTAGCAGCCTATAAATCTTAATGTTCTCTACATCTGAAAGAAATGGAAATATAATCAAAAACGGAATTTCACTGTAATTATTTTTTAGTTCACATGAATTTTTATAGCTCTTGTGTATTCCCTTTCTTTTCAGAAAAGAACATATGCTATAAGAAGATGGGGAAATTAGCATGTAAAAGGGAAAAGAGGAAAGGAGGGATCATCGGCAGCTGTTTCAGCCCTACATATGAAATACTGAGTTTAAAGTATTCTTTTACCATCTCATAACTCCTGAGATACCCACAGCTATAGAAAAAAAGAGACAATTTTTCTTCAGGATTCACTTATATTGGCTAATCTCTAGCTAATTGTGGGCGAGCTCTGGCTAGGTCATACTCATTTCTTGATCATTGTGACCAAACCTTTTAAAGGGCTTGTTGGAATCGTTGATTTCATTCAACGGAGAATTACCCCCATGCAGGATGTCTGGACCTTCTTTCTTCAACTATTTGGATTCGCAGGAGCATCGGGAGGAGGAGGACAGAAGGGCCTTGGCATTTGCAACGTGCTGAAGAGTGTTCAGGGTTGCCTGAGGGAAGGATGGGGAAACCTAAATCCATTTCTAGAGAGTAAGGGGTGTAGAGTTGCTATAGGAGTCTGCTGGTGACGAGGTGGGTCGGAGCAAGACAGAGAAGAAATACCATCAGCCTTTTAACCTCCCTGTGTCCCCCACCTACCTCACTGGGCCAGGTAACTGAGGAATGTGACGGACACCTTCTACGGAGGCTCCTCACCCAAGGCACCTGCCTCAGTACTGAAATGGGTGTATGGGAAACAGCTGGACAAATATCACCACATTTCAAATGGATTTACTATTTACACCCATAAATGTATACCTTACATGCCCAGGCCAAATTTCCTGACCTTTTAAATCTCATTATCATAAAGCGTTTCCAAGATGTAACCAGTGGCCGATGGAATTTAAGCAGCATTCCCTACTGCAAAATGTCCATACAACAAAGGAAATCCAGACATTTTGATGAATTCCATTCCTCTTCCATTCCATTCAGGATATGGAGTTGGGGTTTGTGAAAATAAAAATCAGAGGCAATTAGCAGGGCTTTTTTTAAAGTTTGAGTTAAAATAAAATTCACGATTTTCAAATTTAACAATAAATCGGATTTATTTTAGCTTTGATTTTCATGATTCACCACCAACGTCTGTATAGCAAGTGCTTCTTTGGTAATGGTTCTTTCTGTCACTCGCAAATAAGTGAATAGATGTGTGACATCACAGCCCACTGAAATGGGAGTTCATGCATGTCTAGGGCATAATTCTGTGCTGAAAACATCTCCCAAGGTTGGGAAAATGCACACTCCCATCGCTGTCTCTCCCCAGACAATCAGTCACATTTATTGAGAGCTTACTGAGTTGCCCACCCACCTCCGCATCAAACAGGCATTCCTTACCACTGGTTTTAAAGCACTCATTCAGCTCACCCCTCCAATCTAACCTCACTGATTTTCTACTACAGCCCACCCCTCCCACTTCACTCTTCCCACACCAACCTACTCACTGTATCTCGATCTTGTCTATCTCGCCACCAACCCTTTGCCCACATCCTCCTTCTGGTCTGGAATTTCTTTCCCATCATATACAACGGACCACCGCTCACCCCAACTTCAATTCCTTACTAAAATCACATCTGCTTCAA
The DNA here is from genome assembly GCF_015852505.1 of Tachyglossus aculeatus. Taxonomy (NCBI): domain Eukaryota; kingdom Metazoa; phylum Chordata; class Mammalia; order Monotremata; family Tachyglossidae; genus Tachyglossus; species Tachyglossus aculeatus. The sequence goes on along the minus strand of NC_052090.1, from coordinate 17,242,425 downwards.
GAGGTCTTCCCCGACTAAACCTTCTTTTCCCCTATTCCTTCTCTCTTCTGCATCACCTACACGCTGAGATCTGTACCCTTTAAGCACTTGATATTCACCCCACCCTCAGGTCCAGATCACTTACGTACATGTCTGTAATTTACTTTAATGACTGTCTCCTCCTCCTCAATCAATACTATTGATTGATTATTTCTGGGTAAATTAAAAAGCCAAACTCAATTTGAGTTACAGTCTACCATAATGACAGGTGCCAGAAGAAAAGCAAACATGTTATTCTTTTATGTATAATTCTCTCTTGTGCAATTTCACAGTAATTGGCTAAATCAGTCTTGGCATGGAGAAGAGAAAGGAAATTACACTGCCCTGTGTTCAGTGGAAAAAGAACAGCCTGATTCAAATTTGGTTCTGAAGCCCATTCATCACTCAAGTAACTTTTTGAAACTGCATTCCTGGGCACCTAGTGAGGATCCAACCCAAAAGTTGTGGAAGGATAAGATTCCTCAATAATGTTCGTCTTGATGGCCTGAGCTGAGAGTTCAGAACAACTGGTTGGTGGTGTGGAGGGAAGAAAGCTCTTCTAAAAGCCTTCTTCCTTCATATAACTTTTCCCAACCTAGATCTTCGACCTCTTGCTATTGACATTTGACTGCCAACTATTGCGATATTTCCATTTACCCAATTACAGAAACACTGACAATTCCCTTCCACTGTAATCTTTTAGAAAATCTATTTCAATGTCTGTGCAATCTAGATTTAAATTTCAATAAGAAAAGTAAAATGGAAGTAAACATTTCCAAAGTTTGAAAATGGCCATAGATTTTAAAAAGAGCATTTTTTCCTTCTCCCACTGACAAGTTGATAGAAGTAATGAAACTCATACTCCCATACTTGTGTTCTGCAAGAAGCACCCAATTTTCCCACAAAAAAAATTGGAAAGAAAATTGGGTTTCCTGAAGATGGCACTGTGTTGGCTTCAATTAACATTCAATATTATTTAATCATAAAAATCACCCCAAGAATTCTTGCCTTACCACAAATTAGCCTCCAGCCTCCAGGTACTTTTGAAGTGCTGCTAGTTGCATATTGAAACATCCCTTCAGGGATAATCTTGGGGAATATATGTCAAGGACCAGTGCTGCTATTACTATCATTTGTCAGAACTATTCTTTTTTTAGCTTTAACAAGGGGTTGTCTTGCAGATGGTTCTAAAAAGTCACATAACCTGAAAGAACAATTTGTAAGCCTTCTAACACTCTTTCCAAGGAAGATAGGGATTATTAGCCCAATTCTCCAAACATTATACCAATACTGAGGAGAAGATTTAGGCAAATAATAGGAATGTGTTGAGTAAGAGCTCTTTAAAGTACTCTTGTTCCTTCCAAGTCTTCAGGAGTTTTCTGATCCTTTTAAACCTTTGAGGGAGGCTGTGAAACCAAGACAGTACCATCCCAAAAGGGGTAACTTGCCCTATGTCATCCCAAGTATCAGGAAACTCCTGAGATGTGCTTCTAAATTTCAAGTTGATTCTCTGGAATTTTCCCCAAGAGTGGGTCACATGAGCGGCCTGTGGCTAAGTGAGGCCTAGAATCCAATTATTCTAAAGTCAACAATTCTGACCTCTGAGTCAGATCACATGAAAAAACACAATCGGTTCCCAGATTAGATCCACTGTCGATCCACCTCACCGTACTTTGATCTCGTCAATCTCGCTGCCGACCCCTCGCCCACGTCCCGCCTCTGCCCTGGAAGTCTCTCTCCTGCCATTTACGACCGGCCACTACTCTCCCCACCATCGAAGCCTAATTGAAATCACATCTCCTCCAAGAGGTTTTTCCCAACTAAGCCATCATTTCCCTTACTCCCTCTTCCTTCTACGTCACCCTCAGACTTGGATTTGTACCCTTTATTCGCCCCACCTACATATCTGCAATTTATTTTACTGCCTCCCCCTCTAGACTGTCTGCTCCACATGGGTAGGAAGTATATACCTACCAACTCTCTTGTATTGTTCTCTGCCAAGCATTTAGTACGACTGATTGACTGATTCGACCTGTCAGTGGCGGGAAGACACACAAGGGAACCATGTGATGGTTGCCCTCCTCGATTTCCATCCTAATGGTTGATGTGGATCATCTAGCATTCCTCATAGAAACACTAGCCTAAAAAGACGTAGCCATTCATTTCACTATTAAGATAGGGCAAGACAGAAAATTTGGCCCGGTCCTCACCCTTGTGTGGGAGGGGAGCTTTTGGGAAGGAAACTGGGGTTAGGACCAGATTTGTCAGCTTCTTACTCTGAGGCAGTTCAGGGGATTAGTGGGCTCCTAGGAAAAAGGAGGGCAGGGGAAGAGGTGAGCCAGGCACCAGAAGGTGGGATCTAGGGAGGGCTGCTACCAAGGAAAGGGGAGAATCAGACCCCGAATAGAATAATGGTGGCATGGTCTAGTTTTCCCTGACCCCTTCTCCCCATAACCCCCTATTTCAGGGAGTAATTATTACACTACATTATACAGCAGGCAGAGAACTTGGATTTCTCTTCTGTTGGAATTTTCCAAACATTCAGAGTGGTGCTTTGCACTCGGTAAATACCACCGACTGACTGAGGCGTGAGCAGAATCTCCCAAAGAAACTTGGCAAATGGCACCAACAACCAGAGACAGAACTGGCAGAATTAATCCTGGCTCAGAAAACTAGACAGTTGCTCCTCTTGGTCTGAGCTATATTAACGGCCTGGCCCACAGTTTCTCCCCCTCCTCGCCCCCGATGGCATTTCTTCCAAGGGGGTCTTTACTGCCATCCCCCCAAGAATGGGAGGGTGCTGGATTGTGCCAAAGCCTCCAAATCAGGTGCAGCCCCATCTCCTCCTCTCCCAGTCCAGCCAACTGACTGGCTGGCCGGAAACTGCGCATTCTGTCTCTTCTCTGCAGCTCGGCCCAAAATGTTTTAGCCCTGCCCAACTAGAGCTAATTTTTTTTTAAAATCATAAATAAAGGACTAGGCAGTTGAAAGGCAGTGAAGTATTCTTACAGGGGCAGGTCCTGATCCCCCCAGAAATTCCATATTATTGAAAATAATTATTATAACAGTAATAATGATGATGGCATTCATTGAGGCCATCTAAGCACTGAGGGAGATGTCAATTTCCTTTTGGATAACAGCATTGGAGGGGAAAATACTTCCAGTGGATACCAACAAATTCCCATCTCTCATGTTCTTGTACAAAATTTGAATGTCATAAATTCTGTAACAGAATTCATTCTTTGTCACATTTCATTTCGAATGTAATCACAAAGACTTCTATGCATACTACAGGAGAAACTGGCATATACATTTCACTTACTAATTTTCCGTATTGATCCAAGGACATAAGATGTTTAACTGCAAATGCATTCTTTTTCAATGAGGAGCTATCATTTTTCATGTGTAATGAGAGATTTGTACTGATAATTCAGCTGTCTTTCAAAAATGATACTAATTTGTGTTTGTTTTAACACAACAGCCATTATATCGTCAGAACCATGTGTCTTGAGAAAAGACTGAAAATAAACTAATTTCTCCAATTATTTGAATTGTGTATAACAGAAAAGAACTGAAGCTGTAGCTAGATGCTCAGCCTAATTACATTCTGAATGGCAGTCTTCCTAGTTTTGTGTGGGAGACAATGCACTACGTTAAATGTATAGTATAAGGAGATGGCCTGCAAATCAGAAGGACCTGGGTTCTAATCACAGCTTGGCTTAGTGGAAAGATCACAGGCTTGGGAGTCAGAGATCATGGGTTCTAGTCTTGGCTATGCCACTTAATAATAATACTACTAATAATAATGGCATTTATTAAGCGCTTACTATGTGCAAAGCACTGTTCTAAGAGCTGGGGAGGTTACAGGGTGATCAGCTTGTCCCACGGAGGGCTCACAGTCTTCATCCCCATTTTCCAGATGAGGTCACTGAGGCCCAGAGAAGTGAAGTGACTTGCCCAAAGTCACACAGCTGACAAGTGGTGGAGCCAGGATTTGAACCCATGACCTCTGACTCCAAAGCCCGTGCTCTTTCCACTGAGCCACGCTGCTTCTTCTTCTTGTCAGCTGTGTGACTTTGGACAAGTCACTTACCTTCTCTGTGCCTCAGTTGTCTCATCAAGGAGTCCCAAGTGGGACAACCTGATTACCTTGTATCTACCCCAGCGCTTAGAACAGTGATGGCACATAGTAAGCGCTTATCAAATACCATTATTAATTAATCTCGCCTCTGCCACCTGTCTGCTGTGGTACCTTGGGCCAGTCACTTCACTTCTCTGTGCCTCAGTTTCCGCATCTGTAAAATGGGGATTAAGACTGTGAGCCCAATGTGGGACAGGGACTGTGTCCAACCCAATTACCTCCTATCTATCCCAGCACTTAGTACAGTGCCTGGCACATAGTAAGTGCTTAACAAATACCACAATTATTATTATTATTACTACTAATAATCATCCCCCTGCTAGTCTCCTCAAAATTGTTGGCTCTACCATTGGGCTATTTTATATTAATCCTAGATAAACTGCATCTCATAAATGCTGAACTCCAATCACGCTGTCCAGAAAAGTCATCCACAAGAATTCTTCTCAAATCAATCGATCAATGTATTAATTATTGAGTGTTTACTATGGGCAGAACCTAAACCCAGATCTAGACTAGGAGGGTGAAGGACTGAAGCAACTGTTTAGATAATTCTCCTCCCAAAAGCTTATACTTCAGTTACATAGATATTTTTGGAGAACTTTCTTTCAACGGAATTACCCCCATAATCGGTTCCCTTTCTCACTTCACCAATGTAGTTTCGGCCCAAATCAGAGGGAGTCGGGTAGAACCACTTTATTTCTGCACCTAGGTCACAGCTATCTGGAAGCAAAGGGTTGAAAAAGTAAAGAGCTAGAGTGGCAAAAAGCTTCAGTGTTCTTTTTTTAAAAAAACGTTATGGTATTTGTTAAGGCCTTATTATTTTCCAGGCACTGTACTGAGCTCTGGGGTAGATACACGTTAATCAGGTTGGACACAGTCCATGTCCCACATGGGCTTCACAGTCAATCTCCATTTTACAGATGAGGTAACTGAGGCAGAGAGAAGCGACTGGTCCAAGGTCACACGACAGACAAGAGGCAGGATTAGAACCCAGGTCCTTTTGACTCCCAGTCCTTGCTCACCCACTAGGCCACACTGCTTCTCTGTACTCAGTAGGCCAAGGTTGGATGTGTCAGTGGCTTGATGAAGGGGATTCGGAGAATGGCCAGGTAAGAAAACATGTCTAGCCCCTCTCCCCTTTTGCCCTTAGTGCCTTCTGACATAACATTGTGATTAATCTGCTATTGCTTTTAATGTGAGTACAACTTTTTTTGGTGACCATCAACTTCATAAAATAATCTTTTAGCTCTAACTTTTCTTGCCACGTGGACTCTGATTCTTTATTACTCTTGGAATTTTTCAAACTGCATGGTTAAAAAATTATAAATAACAAAACCCTGAGCAAATTTTCTTGCATCTTTACAGCCACATGGACTGTGACATTGTTCAGATTACAAGCTTTCAGTGATGTGCCTACAATGGCATAAAGTGAATAATTAAAATCAAAACACAAAATGCTATCCGATAAATCCGAATAAACATCAACTGTGTTTTACCCTCTTCCTGTCACAACCTTACTCAAGATAAACTGCCTGCCAGAAAGTCAATAAGCACAGTTCAACCATAAAGTTGTTTAAGTAGCTGTCACAATTTGAATTTCTACTAAAAAGAAAAAAAAAACACAATGTACCCAAGCTCCTATGCACACTAGCTATTACCTCCTTTAACAATTGTGAATTGGCATTCAATAATTACATGATCTATGGGTTTTTATCTGGGTCTTTTTTGGATTCTAATTTTTTCTTAACTTAGCTCAGAGGGGTCAGGTGTCAGCCATTGCATCTTGGTAATTGCTCAGCTGCAGTTTATGAAGATGCTGTCTTTCTTGTGTGGATGAACAATGCTTTAAGTAAGGCAGAAAAGAAAAAAAGGATAAAACGCTATTTCCAATTGCCAAGCAACACTGAATTACGTCAGATTCAGGTGCTCTTTTCTATTAACTATGAGCTGCAATATTTTTTTCCACATTTAAAAAACTGCAAAAGAATTCCTAAAATGAATGAGTTTTGGGTGAAAATAATAACAACAATGGCATTTATTAAGCACTTACTATGTGACAGGCACTGTACTAAGCGCTGGGGTGGATACAAGCAAATCGGGTTGGACATGATCCCTGTCCCTCATGGGGCTCACAGTCTCAATCCCCATTTTACAGAGGAGGGAACTGAGGCAAAGAGAAGTGAAGCGACTTGCCCAAAGTCACGCAGCTGATGAGTGGAGAAACTGGGATTAGAACCCATGACCCCCAAGCCCGTGCTCTAGCCCCTGTGCCATGTCGCTTCCGTGAAGAAATAGGGGACCAGGCGAGAAATTCGTAGCCTTTTCCAGCAGCAGACCATCACTGCCTAGCACCGTGCTCTAATGTGATCGGGGAGCGATGGCTGATCATGGAAATAAAGAATGTCGGTGGTCCACTGCATTCACTCATTCAATCGTATTCACTGAGCGCTTACTGTGTGCAGAGCACTGTACTAAGCGTTTGGGAAGTACTCTACATTTCACCAGGGAAAAAGGCCAGGGGACCCAATTAGGCAGAAGGCAAACTCACCTCCACCACTTTCCTTGCTGAGTTAGTTGTGAACTGGTCTTTTCAACTTCTTTAATCTGAAAGCCAATTATTATGGCTTTTTTGAGCCAACAAGTGGGATAGAAACGAGAGATCAAGTCAAAGTGCGATTCCCCTTTGGAACCGATGAACAGATAGCCAACAAGTACCAAAAAGTTCCAGGCTGCCCCATCAATTCGATAGGGATACTTAGGACTTATATGGATACTTTTGACAAGAAATTATCGTCATAGTTTTTCCATGACTCTTTACAAGTACACCTCGAAAAGTAGACCGAGTCCGATAGCGCTAGGAGGGCACCACGAGATTAAGTTCATTTCCTCCCCTTTGTCTTTGAACAAATAATCCCAGGAAGTTAAAAAGCAATCCTTCTGCTGCAAAGGGCTTCCTAGGGATCCCGTTCCAGAGTTAAGAACATAATATCAAAACACCCATTTGTACTACACTACATCAGGGCAATGACCCATCCAATCCACTATTCCTGTCTCCAACTGTGGCAAAAGGATACTAATGCATTATGAACCTATTATCCTTGCATTTATCCAAAGTCTTGATACTTTCTGCCCTCCTAATTTCCTGAGATAACAAATCCCATATGTTTGTCAACTGCTGTGTGAAGAAGTGTTTCCCTTGTGTGTGACTTAAGCCTAACACAGTCAAGTGCCAATGTGTGTCCTAATCCTGGCATTATGGGGTTTGGTAAATATGACAGCAATCCCCTGTTAGTCTGGCTCCTACTCTTTGTTTCTCTGTCAATCACATCCTTTCTTCAGCTTCCTACTTCCAGATTTACAAGTCCGCTTTTTCAACCTGTTTTCATAAGGAAGCCGTTCTATGCCTTTGATCATTTTGTTTGCTTTTCTCCATTCTTTTCATTGCCCTATGACAAGCCTTTCCTTAAATGTGGTGACCAGATGGCATGTGTTGATACACCATGGCTTTGTGTTGCGGCAAATCACTCAGATATTTTATTTTCTCTATCTTTCACAGTGACACCTAGCTCTTTCCTTACCTTTCTGGTTACCTACAGTCACTAGAACGATGACATGAGGGAAGAATCACCAACAACTCTGTGGTCTCCTTTCAGGGTCAGGGCTGATAGATTTTAACACAATTATCAATCCATAGTTGTACGTTTTTCCCAAAGATGGCTTAATTTACATGTAGAAGCTTGTCTGCTAGTTCATGGCACACTTACTTAGATTTTCCAATTCTAGCCTGAGACTAGATATTAGATTACCTGAAACTGAGGCAGAGGCCTTGTTAGAGTAACAAAAATATACACACATCATAGGATACCTTCTTTCTCTGCTCTGATTGCAGCCCCATGGATAGGATGATAAATACTTCATTATTGTTGAAAATGAGTTCCCTGAGGAGGAGGAAGAAGGGCAGGGCTTGAAAAGCCAAAAGATGCATTTTTAATCATAGGTTTAACTCTAATTTTTCAGCCCAGTCTAACAAATTAGTAGTGAAAAAGAATGGCTATCAGCATCAGTGGTCTGCCTTTCATTGATTAGGAAAAGGTGAGAACTCATCTTTAGTAAGTTACACGCTACCTTTTTGCCTGCTTGGACCCATTTGCAAAGCAGCAGCAGAGAGTCATAATAACTTTAAAAGCCTGGCAAGTAAATACGTCAAATTGAATAAGAGGATCTAGCCTGCTAAACACTAAGCCTGAGGCTGACCAAATACACTAAAGATAACCATGGAAAGTTACTCTGATCGGGACACAGAAATTCTTGCTGTTCCATATTCATGAAATACTTTTTTAAAAAACACTTACAAACAAGGACAAACTATTGCATCTCTGGTCCCTCATTAAGTAAATGCCTTTCTATTAATTTAGTAAAAATATGTTTTTTCAACATATATTTTTCAAATATGCCCAATAATTTTTTTCCCCCTTAGAATGGAAAGGACCTTTCTACCATCACTGACATGCTTTTCCATTTTATTGCTATAATAACGATAAACTGCTGAAAATGTATAATTGACGGCTTATTGATAAGCAAAGAAACATTAAATCAAGGACTGAATATAGGAATGCAGTATCAATTAATGAATACATGCCCCTAGTTTTCTAAAAACAAGCATCTTTCAACAGCACAGAATTTTTCCTTCAATGTACAACTTTGTAATTGGTAAATGTGAATTCCTGGTAATCATTTCCTCCAACAGCAGCTATCCAGAGGTATTAGAGCTTGGAAAGTATTATGCTCCTTCAGAGTTTATTTCTTAAGAAAGAAGTTTTGGGAAAGAAATGCCCCCCCAAAAAATTATAGATATAAAATCAATTTACAACTCTGGAGATAAGTGCAACCCTTTGAATGGAGAGCATTAGTCACTTCAAAGGACCAAAAAATTAATACTTATAAACTGAAAATCCATTTTTCACTCTGAATGCTCCTGCACATAACCAACCCCTCTCAAAATGATCGCTTCCACATTCAGCATGGTTAACCGGAGTAGAGCAAATGAGAAGACCGAAGCAATTTTAGACAAGCCTAAACCATGAATTATATGCCTTCGCCCATTCTGTTTCCCAAATCTCTGACATTTACTACAATAACAGTTATCCCTAAACCCAACTGTGTTGCATCAGACTGAATGGCCAACTTCCCTTCCCTCACTCATACTAATTCATTGATCGTTAATTGTTTATTTTGTACAACCTGACTGAAGACTACAAGTCTTTGATGAAACATTTAAAGAGTGAACCTAAAGCCCCAAAGTAGCTTCTGGTGGTTAAAAAAAAAAAATCTATTTTTTCCTCAAAGGCATAACATCCACAGAATAAGAGAACAAGTACATAGTAAATGTGTTCTTTCCTTAATATTAGTTTCCAAAACTTTCCTTTCCTGAGCCACAGATTCGGGAGAGCGTAAACAAGCCATCTTAAGAACTGAAAGTCTTCTAGAAAATATGCTGAGGGGAAAATATCCATTTGGAGGTCCTGGGCCTCTCTTAGGCTTTCTGCGATTGTTCAGGCAGAAAAGACTCAAAATGTCTGGAGCGCCGGAATCGAGACACATGTGAACAGTCAAACAAGACTAGTCCTTGAGGAAAACTTACTGAAACACAGAGATACTGGAGAACCTGAAACAGATGTAATGGGGAAAAGAGAGTACTCTTGTTTGTTTCCATTTAAAAAACATTTTCCAAGATGGTCGCTGATCAAAACCTAGTAAACCTAGAAAAAGGGAAGAAACCAGAGCCAACAAAAGCGGTTACCTTGATTTGTCCAGCAGCATTGTCAGCTTCTTTCCATCAGGTCAGAGGAACTGGAGTTAGGGGGCGGGGAGCTCTTCACCGCTGATACCTGTCAAAGAATAACCACACATATCACAGAACTGGCTCAGCAAAAATCTAACTTCATAAAGTTTTTTTTTAATGCTATGGCTTATGCCCTACCAGGGGAAGGAACAGAAAGAAGGGAAAAGTTTGAAAAGAGGAAGGAAAGGCAGGTGAAGGTTAACTTCAGGTTAAGTGCAGCATGGAGAGTTAGGATCTCTGTCAGAGGAAAAAAGGGAAGACTGAATTATGATGTCATTAATTTTATCAAGACATATTGGGGTAAAAAAAATAAATAAGTTTGTTCCAGTAGTACCATTCAGGCACAGAATATAGAAAAGTAAACCCAATGAGGGCAGGGATTGTCTGTATTGCTGAATTGTACTTTCTAAGCGCTTAGTACAGTGCTCTGCATACAGTAAGCACTCAAATACAATTGAATGAATGAATGAATGAAAAGGGCTTGAAGGAAATCGAGAGGGGGTCAAATTTGCCCCTTGTTTAAGTTACCTTCTCATGATCTTCAAGTGTCCGCACCCCTTCTAGTATTGAGGGCCTAATTTCCTGCCAGTCAGAGGCCTGCATGGGCTGCAACCCAGCCTGGTCTCAAACAGCCCAGTCTGAGGCCCATTACTCAATCGAAACCAACTTCCCTCCCAAAGCAGGGTGGAGGATGCATTCTGGTACATCTGCGGTTGTCCCTGTTGGCTACTGGAATTGGACTTCTGTGTGAGCAATGACCCCATAGTATCAAGCCACAGCACTTGCCAGGGCCATACTCCCCAGCAGGAGAGTTTAGATGGCTGAGTTATAGGCCATCCTGCCACGGTCAAACGTGACTTGCCCCTTTTTTAAAAAAACATGATATTTGTTTAGAGCTTACTATGTGCTGGGCACTGTACTAAGTGATGGGGTAGTTACAAGTTAATCAGGTTGGATGCAACCCACCAGAGGTTTACAGTATTAATCCCCGTTTTACAGATGAGGTAACTGAGGCACAGAGTTTTTAAACGACTTGCTCAAGTTCCCAGAGCAGATAAGTGGTGGAGTCGGGATTAAAACCCAGGTCCTTCTGACTCCCAGCTTGTGCTCTACCCACTAAGCCACACTTTCTCACCAAGGCCCAGGGATGACTGTGGAGCCCATGCAGAGCTCTACTTTATGTGCTACAAAACCGTAGTGGCCTGAAACTTAGAGACTCCATACCAACTCTTTGATAATAATAATAATAATAATAATAATAATAGAGGGTATTTGTTCAGTGACTTGCCCAAGATCACAGGGCAGACAAGCAGTGGAACCAGGATTAGACCCAGGTCTTCTGACTCCCAGCTCTGTACTCTTTCCACTAGGCCATGCTGCTTCTCTGAACTTCCATACTTCGGGTGGGTGGGAGAGAATTGCAGAGGAACAGATGGGGGCACACTCAGAAAGGCTCTCTTGAGGCCCATACACACTCAGTGAGATCTGTACAGTCCTTTAAACCCGGCCAATTCCTGGTCCAGGCAACTTTGGCAGAAAACAAAGCCAAAAGGAAATATAGGAAGAACTCTCAGGGGTGTCAGCACTACTGCTGCCTGTCCAGAATTCCCAGCACCGCTTATAGGAGCCAGAGAAATGGAGATCACCCCAGTAAGTGGAGGTGGTGATGCCATTAGCTGCTCTAAGCTGCATACTTTTTTTTTTCCTTCCTGCTCTCGTAGCCACTGAGGGGGCCACTCACTCGGCAGTACCTGCTCATATAGCTGCCACACTCAGTTCCCGCACTCACAAAATAGACCACTGTGGTTTTTGCAGAAGACGTTGGCTCCGTACATGAGAACCTTTCCAAACTGAGCAAAGCGAAGTCTCAGAAACCGGGCAAACTCCGCGTCACAGGGAGAGCACACTGCATCAGTACCTCTCTCATCCCAAACCCGTTGGCCAGTCACACCCACTAGAAACTGTCTCTTCGCCCTGAAAGATGGAGATTACTCTCCTTATACAGGGATCATCATCAACTCCAACCGTCACCTATTGAGCACACACTGTGTGTACACGCTCTCCTACGTGCCTGAAGGACCAGACATATAAAAGGTGGAAAAGTATAAGCCATAAGCTCTGCAGTCTGTGAGGAAGGCAGTAGACCTAAATTGAGAAAAATGTCAAAGATGGTAAACTCCCTGTGGGCAGGGATCGCGTCTACCGACTCGGTTGCAGTGCATTTTCCCAAGTACTTAGTTCAGGTCTCTGCCCACAGTAAGTACTCAATAAATACCAATGATTGATTGTTGAATAAAAACAACAAATCAGTTGACAGGTGTGGAAGAGAGACATGGGCACAAACAAGATAAAATTTACCAAAGCAAGAAAGAGGTGTGCACCTTCCAGTCAAAGTGCACACTTCCAAACCAAAACACTGCTTGAAACTAACTGCTTTAAAGATGAAAGCCGGAATTGGCTAGGGTGCAAAAAAACAACTATTTCAATTCAGAAATAGTCTAAGGAAAATGAAGGTAGCAGGACTTAAAAAAAACATAATAAAGCTCACATTAGACAAGCCTAAGTGGAGAGGAGTGAGGGAGGACTGCACATAATTTGAAATGTTCTCATATCAACAACTACCAGTCTGTCAATCAATAGCATTTACTGAGTGCTTAGTGTGTAGAGCACTGTACTAAGCATTTGCAAGAGTATAAGCATCCTGACTTTCAAACCCTTGAAGTTTCTTGGACTATTAGGGGTGTCAGGATTTTTTAAAAAAAAAAAACTATAGCGAGTCAGGAGCTTCCAGGAGACACAAATGTCAACATTTTTGAGACTTTCCCTCCAAAAGGAAAAAACTAATGCAAATGGGGCTGACAAATATATTTCTGGCCACCTGGGTATATCACTAAAGCAATGTACCCCTTAACATTACTACCCTTGGAATAAAATCTGGCAGAGGGAAAAGGGTTCTAGTGATTTTAATGTTGTGTTACACAACAGGTGGCAGGAAGAGAATAACAGCTTTGCAATGAAAGTATAATGAGCATAAACTGAGGCTTTTGGAGTATCCTTACTAATTTACTGAAATTGGTGAATAGACAGTGATAGTTTGCATTTCTATACTCCTAAGAAACCCAGAAAACTCTAAATGTTTATTACTATTACAATGGAAAAGCAGATGGCATAAGCAATTATTCAGTATCCTCTGAACTAGCATTTCTCAAATGCCAAGATCTCACATGCTCTATCCAAGTTTAGAACACTATCCAAAGTTGGGCAGAGGTACAATCATCTGGCTAGTTTGCTTAGGCCATATTTTAAATCCAATGTCAGAGGACCTGGGTTCTAATCCCAACTCCGCCACCTACTTGCTGTGTGGCCTTGAGCAACTCACTTGGCTTCTCTTTGCCTCAGTTTCTTCATTTGTAAAATGGGGATTAAATGCCTGCTCTCCCTCCCACTTAGACTGTGAACCCCATATGGGACAGGGATTGTGCCTGACCTGATTATGTTATTATTATTATTATTAAAATGACTACAGAATCAATAAGAATGGGACTTTCGGGGGGATCCGCCCACACATTTTCTGCCTGTGATTCCAAATATGATTGATTGATTAAATAATTGGGAGATTCGATATTTAACTGACAATGTTTCCCAACCTCTTCTCTCTACCATTACACAAAACTCAACCCAGGTCTGCAATCCTCCCTAAAGAAGGCCCTGACTGGCTATTGCTCTCCTTCCAACTTTGTCATCAGTTTGGGTCCGATTGAAGCGTTTGAACTTTTTTCTTTTTCTCTCTGTCTCGGCTGGGTTGGGAGCTTTTCTTTAGTTGGGTGCTCTAAATGCCATTCTTCTCTCCACCTACTTTCAATATTCTCCGCACTTTTCTCCTCTGTCCCCGGTATTATTCTTAAACAAATACCACTACACCATTAGGAGCAGGATGTGGATGAAACATGACACCTGCTCTTGTTCATTCAGTCGTATTTATTGAGCGCTTACTGTGTGCAGAGCACCATACTAAGTGCTTGGGAAGTACAAGTTGGCAAATTCCATTTTGCCTGTAGCGCAGCTCCATTACTTTAATTTAAATTTCATTTTTAAAAGTGCATGCCACTTAGCCCGGATGAGTAAAAGCATTGAATTTTTATGTTATCTGACACTTGTAAAATCTCCTATATTCTTGTTGGCTTCTCTAAGAACATTTACAGCATGTAACAGTCTTCTAGCAATTTAATGCACTCACTTTTTAAAGTGAATCTAGATGTTAGAATGCAGTAGTAAACTGGAAAAGCAACTCCAATAACTAGATGGAGACCAAATTGATGTTGTTGAGCCATCCGTGAAATAAACAGGTATTTAAATACTAATGAAGAGAATCACTCATATATGAGGATCTTAATTTGGGGGCCAGTTCTTTAGCTGTTTGATCTTCTAGACTGTGAGCCCACTGTTGGATACGGACCATCTCTATCTGTTGCCAACTTGTACTTCCCAAGCGCTTAGTACAGTGCACTGCACACAGTAAGCGCTCAATAAATACGATTGAATGAATGAACAACCAAAACTGCCCAATAAGATTCCCTGAGTTCAACTATGAACAGCAGTGACTTTTCTCCGAGAATGGCCAGCTCTCAAACTACCACGTCTATCATTTTCTTTTTCAAACTGTTCAAAATTTGAAAGCTTGTTGAATGTATTTCCAATATTAATAAGGAAATCTTAATATTCACTTTTGGATTCTTTTTAATTCTACATCCCCTTCCCCCTAAAGCCCTAGCTCCTCGGTCGTTTTTTGCTTCCTCTAGTCAAAGTGTTTTTTTCAAAAATACAAGGATTGCTCATTTTAATAGTTACTTTGGGTTTATTTGTATTCTGTGAATCACTAATTGAATTACAGTGATTACTTGTAATATGTGTGGGGGGTTTTGTGTGTATATACTCGTGTGTGTGTGTGTGTGTGTGTCTGCAAAGATAAATGTGACCTGTCATGAAAGAATTTGTCTTGCACAGGATCCCTCTTTGTTTTTGACCTTGCCTTTCGGTATCTCAATCTTCATGAAGTTTTTACTCAGAGAGAGCCATGCCTTTCCCAGCAGCTGCCTATCAGGCAAGTTTGGTGGTCTCTCCCAACTCCAGTGCTTACCCTCATACTTGAGAATGTGCTTCACTCCATCTTTAAATTGATTATTCTGACCTTCCAGCTTGAAGGCCCCTCCTATCGGGTCAACATTCGGCAGATACTTGAGTATCCTAAAATTGGCCTTCTCACTTGTCCCACCCGGCCAAAGCTGCATGTTTGGAAGAATTACTTTTACGCTGCTGAACTGACTGTAATCCAGGACTTCATTTCAGTGTTCTTGCCTTTTCTATTCGATGTTCATAACAGAAGGGTCTTAGTCATATTAAATTTGCATTCAGTCAGCTTTGTAAATATATCCAATTTTCTCCTAAAACATTAGGGTTATATTCTTGCAAACACCATGATACTCACTGTTCTGATATTGCGCATATGTCCACAAAACAGTTCTTCCAACATTGCATCATGCTTTATACTAACAGGCTTGTGTTGTCGGCTAAATCTTCCCTCATTTCCTAATTGCATTTCAGCCAGAGTGGAAAAAAAATTGAGCTTAACTCTCTGTCGTTTTCCAAAAATTTATTATACCCACAAATTCAGTCTGGCCTCCAAAACTTGCAGGGACTTCACCACTATTCAGCATCATTTCCACACTTGCTCACAGATCCTTATATCACTAGGCAGAGGAAACGCATGCCTCTTCCTGAGGAGCGTTCCCTAAGAAAACAACATTTCCACAATCAAGCAAAAGGCAAACAGAAAAACAAGGGAAACTGCCGCTCATTAGGTCCAACCTAATTTCTCTAGGACCCGGCCACGTGTTCGCTAAATGAAATGGTTAAAATTTTGGATTAATTAGCACACTCTGGTAATATTGCAGATGCTACTTCCAAGGAAGATGCACATTGAAATGCTCGTTCCTGGGGCCGGTTCTGTTTAGGTCGTGGCAATCCAAGCCGAACAGATGGAATCTTCTCCTGTCTTTTAAAGCTCTCCAGGGAAGAAGTTTTCACAACCTCCACAGATAACCTGTGCCAGCTCTCAACAACCTGCTGATAAAGAGTGTCCTGCTCTCAGCAAACTGTGAATGATTTTTCTGGGGGAAGGGGAGAGATTTCTTTGGACTAGGTTGCTGATTTGTCTTGAATTAGGGATACTATAATGCTGGGCATCAAACATCCTAAATTTGCAGGGAACAACTGAAAAGGTCTTGGCTTTACAAAAAAACTGTCACACTATCAACTCTCTCAGCTGCTTAACAGAGTTGATCTCTTTCGTCTAAGAGATGCACAGAAATTGAGTTCTGCCACAATGTAAGTTGTTGGCAGAGATCAGTAAAAATATGGTAAATATAAAAAAATCAGGAGATATTTAATCATGATTAATAACGATGGTACTTAACTGCTTACTATGCACCAAGCACTGTTCTAAGCACTGGGGTAGATACAAGTTAATTAGGTTGAACACAGCCCCTGTCCCGGGGGGGGGGGAGAGGGGGTGTTCACATTCTTAATCCTCATTTTATAGACGAGGCCCAGCAAAGTTGAGTAATTTGCCCAACTTCACACAGCAGACATATGGTGGAGTCAGGATTAGAACCCAGGGCCATCTTACTCTCAGGCCCATGATTTACCCACCAGGCCACGCTGCTTAATGATGCATTCATTTAATGAATTGAATAATACATAATCTGCATTTTATGTATCACAGAGAATTCTCTAAAGGTTCATATGATAAAGAAATGGGTAAGAAAATGCTGCTCTGCATTCTGCTTGACGTGGAAAGAACTAGGCAATCGTTGGAAGTTTTTGACTAATAACAACAATAATTTTGGTATTTGTTAAGCGCTTACTATGGGCCAGGCCCTGGAATAGATACAAGATACGCAGGTTGGACACAGGCCCTGTCCCACACAGGGCTCATATTCTTAATTTCCATTATACAGATGAGGCAACTGAGGCACAGAGAAGCTAAAAGACTTGCTCAGACAAGTGGCAGAGCCGGAATTAGAATCCAGGTCTTTCTGACGCCCACGCCGTGCTCTATCCACTAGGCCAAGGTAATGACTGGAAACAGGGAGGTCAGCGAGGAGGGTAATGATATTGTCAAGCTGAGCTATGACAAGTGCTTGGACCTCTGTCATGGCAGCAGGATGATTTGGGGAAATGTTGGGATGGAAGAACCAATGGGATTTGGTGACCGATTAAATTTGGGATTGAAAGAGGGTTTCTTCAGGGGAATGCTAAGAATAAGAACCAAAGAGATGGGGAGGAGGCTATAGGATTTGAGGGGGAAGATGTAATGTTGGAAGGAACAGGTTATACACGTGTGCAGGGCAACAGGCACAGCAAGAACTACAAGCAAGTTTTCCTTAATGTGCAGTTTGGCAAGAACATAATTCCTCATTTTGGATTGGCACAGGAGGGCTGAAGTGGCAGTTTGGGGAGGAGAGGGGTGATATACTATCATCATGTTTGTCTGTGCTTTAAATTTGCGTGTCAACGCCATAAAGACTTCTTTAGCCAGTAAGTGCCACTACCATTTTAGCTACAGGTATCATTTATCAACAGCCAGTATTTTGGGCATTGGCCCTCATCAGTTTATTGAAACTCTTTATTCATTCAATCATATTTACTGAGCATTTACTGTGTGCAAAGCACTGTACTAAGTGCTTGGGATAGTAGAATATGACAACATTTCCTGCCCACGATGAGCTAATTGTCCTCTGTATATAGTCTATTTAGTACATTTTTAAATGGTCGGATGTGGAAAAAACAATTTCAGCCCATTTTTTCAAGAAAATAGGTACAGTGTTTTTACAGTATTCCCAAATCTGCATACCAGAGCACAAGAATGCTACTTTCATATGAAAACCTGTGTTACCTAAAATGTCTAAAATCTTATATAAAAGCCATTTCATCGCTAATGTACAAGTCTACTACTAATGGATTTACATGCTTTTCTAAGACTGATGGAATCCATGTAGACAGCTTAGTATTGGTCCTTATTTTTTTTTTTTTTTAACTGTGTCATGAGGCCTAAAGCTTCATTGCTGCTCCCAGATTGACAAAATGGAGTTCAGACACTCAGAGAAGGACTACAGAGCTGGAAATGGAAATCTCTCCCTCCATTAAATTGGTATTGCTGCTCCAACTCAACAGCCCTCTCTAACAGATCTGCTTTTGTGGTGAGCAGTGTGTGCATGTATGCATATAAAATTTAACATTTTTTTTAATTCTGATTCCATTCCTTGTGAAGAATTCTATGTCTTCCCCCATTAGAATTTAAAATCTTGGTGGCAGGGAGCATGTCTAGGGCTTCTGTTGTACTTCCCGAGAGCTGAGTACATTGCACTACCCTCAAAAATCATTTCACTACCGTCCGTTTTTTGAGGGGTTTTTTTTCTATAACCATGGTTTAAAATAGAGTAAATTTAATGCTACCCAGTATCAGTTTCCATCTGTCTTTTTTTTTCTTAACCACAGAAAGCAGATCGGAGATTCTGTTTATATATAAGAACCGTGATTGCCTCTTTTTAAAGTCTAAACACTTTTAAAAAATATATTTGTAAGGAAGTACTGTGTGCCAGGCGTGCTACGAAGCCCTGGAAGAGATACAAGCTAATCAGGTTGGACATAGTCCATGTCCCACATGGGGCTCACAGTCTTAACCCCTAGTTAACAGATGAGGTAACTGAGGCACAGAAAAGTTAAGTGACTTGCCTAAGGTCACAGAGCATGCAATCAGCAGGACTGCCACATAAAGCAACCAGTAGCTGTATACGTACAATATTCCGTGAAAGACGCTGTGTTTGACATAATCAAGGATGCTCCCTTCGGCTGCACTGATGTATACTGGAAAGTAGCTTCGTATAGTTAAAAATTGTGAACTTTGAGAGTAGCAATAAGTCACTTGCTCTATTCATTCCAAATGTGTGGTTTTTTTAAAAAAAAATTATATTTTCCAAGGGACAAATGGCTCTCAATAGCAGCTTTTTCAAGTTATTATTTCTCCAGTGCCCAGACCTCACCCAGAGGAAATTACTTTCAAATTCAATTACTTAAAATGAGCAAACATCTATTCTGTGAGCAAATCTGAAGCAATGTTTCAATAATTTCTAGTAATTAAATGCTAAGTAAACTAATTAGTAAGTCATTTAATTAGTGATTCCTGGTGTGCCGAAGGAAAGGAAGCTGTAGGTAATTCATTTTAAAGGTAATTTACTGGAAACTGGTAAAGGTAATTTAATGTCACCATGTTGTATTGAAGTTGGGATAGTCTGTTCAATTTGCTATGTTGCACTGAAAGTTGTGAATTTTTCTACAAAGCTCATGTACAGTATTGGTCCTGGTCGCTTCTAGAGATCTCTCCGATTTCCTTTACCATCTTAGTGGCATTTCCTAAAATCTAACATTAGGAGACTGGAAGCAAACCAATTTTGGTGCCAATATTTTCAGAATTCACTTTCTCCAGCAGACAATAAGGGAGAAGAGTCATATGCAGCAGCATGACATAGTGAGAGGCATTCATTCATTCAATAATATCTACTGAGCGCTTACTGTGTCCAAAGCACTGTGCTAGGAGCTTGGGAAAGTGTGATATAACAGACACATTCCCTGACCACCATGAGCTCACACTCTAGAGGGAGAGACGGACATTAATAACAATAATAATGTTATTTTATTAAGTGCTTACTATGTGCAAAGCACTGTACTAAGTGCTGGGGAGGTTACAAGGTGATCAGGTTGTCCCACGGGAGGCTCACAGTCTTAATCCCCATTTTTACAGATGAGGTCACTGAGGCCCAGAGAAGCCAAGTGACTTGCCCGAAGTCACACAGCTGACAATTTGAACCCATGACCACTGACTCCAAAGCCCGTGCTCTTTCCCACTGAGCCACACTGCTTCTCTAATTAACTAAATGGATAAATAAATATATTACAGATATATACCTATGATCTGTGGGGAAGGGAGAGAGGATGAATGAAGGCGCAAGTAGGAGTGGCGCAGAAGGGAGTGGGAGAAGAGGAGAGGAGGGCTCAGTCAGGGAAGGCTTCCTGGAGGAGATGTGCCTTCCATCAAGCTTTGAAATGGGGGGGAGTTATCTGTGTGATTGGAGGAGGGAGAGCTTTCCAGGCCAGAGGTACAATGTGGGGGAACACGTCGGCGGGGAAATAGACAAGTTGGAGGTACAGTGAGAAGGTTAGGACCAGAGGAACAAAGTGTGTCGGCTTCTGTCTCCCCCTTCTAGCCCGTGAGCCCGTTCTTGGGTAGGAAACGTCTCTATATGTTGCCAACTTGTACTTCCCAAGCACTTAGTACAGTGCTCTGCACACAGTAAGCGCTCAATAAATACGACTGAATGAATGAATTGAGACTGTGAACCCCACATGGGATAGGGACTGTGTCCAACCTGATTTGCTTTTTTATCCACCCCAGCACTTAATATAGTGCTGGCACATAGTAAGTGCTTAACAGATACCACAATGACTATTATTTTGGGCTAAATAATGCTCCAGTATATGACAACAATTTTTCCTCTACAGAAGTTATCATGAACCCACTAGCCTAAAATAAATTCAACAAGAGAAAATAACTACCTAAGGAAGAATTACAACTTTACCCCCCAAAAATAAACAGCAACCAAAGCTGGCGTGAGCTCTACAAGAGATCTTATCCAATGCACCACTTAGCAGGTCTTCGCCAACCAAAACTTGACAATACTGCCTCCCACTCATCCAATGTAAGGCCCAGCAATGGGTTGAGATAATGACAGCTGTCATGAGAGCAACAGAACAATACTTGAAACCAGAACATTCCTTCCTGAATGATTTTGTTAATATGTTTGGTTTTTTTCTCTGTCTCCCCCTTCTAGACTGTGAGCCCACTGTTGGGTAGCGACCGTCTCTATATGTTGCCAACTTGGACTACCCAAGTGCTTAGTACAGTGCTCTGCACACAGTAAGCACTCAATAAATACGATTGATTGATTCCTGATGACCTTAAATTAACTATTGTCATGTCAAATAGTCTTCTATAGTCCCCCAGACTGCAAGCTCATTGTGGACAGGGAATGTGCCTGTTTTTGCTATATTGTACTCTCCCAAGTGCTTAGTACACTATTCTGCACACGGTAAGCACTCAAATACAACTGACTGATTGACGTTGGCCCAAATTAAGTGCTCCCATTAGCCAGAACCTAAAGGCCTCACCCCACTAAGGGATCCTGGGGTTTGTGTATCCCGGCCTGGGGTTGGCTCTGAAATAGTTGGGAATTACTGAAAATTGGTCAGAGTTGGGTCAAGGGCTCTATGAACAGTCATAACTGAGAACTGACAAGACCAGCCTACGCCACCACTTGATCCAACAGCCGGGTTTGATGAGCTCTCAGAAAGTAGCACAGTTCATTTTAAACCTGCCATACTGGGAATGAGCAGGCTGCGATATGGCTTAACTGAACTGACCCTCTGGAAATGAACAGAACAATCCACAGGACACCAGAGGAACAATGAAATGGCTGGCAACGGTGAATGCTAAAATAAACACCTGAAGCAGCAAGCAGAACCTCGGAACTTCTTTCAGTCAGACTGTAGTCTAGTGAATTATCTTGTGGATACATTTTCAGGCACTCTCATTTTTATTCTAAATTATATGGGATTGAGAGCATGTTAATAATCACTTGAATCCAGATGTTATCCCACTCTCATACTGTTTGGGGAATGTTTGTTATGCAGGCAGTTCAGTTTCGAGCTAATGTTCGTTAACAAGGATTCTGTTTCGTTCGGCGTTACCATGTACCCTCCTGGACACAAAAATCTTAACTTGTCCCTGGCATTGTCGGGATTTGAACTCCATCTTTACCTTGCAATCCAAGTTGAAGAGGATTATTTAGATCTATTCATGCTCTGAAGTTCTTCCTGAAATCCACTATTAATATTAGATGCAAAATTCAAAATTAATTCCTGGGATCTTTTTACTCTCAAGGCATCTTGATCACATGTACTCTTTTTTAAAACAATGACTTGCCCAAGGTCACACAGCAGACACACGGCTGAGCTGGAATTAGAATCCAGGTCCCCTAATTCCAGGCCCATGCTCTTTCCAAGATAATCAGGTTGTACATAGTCTCTGTTCCACCTGGGGCTTACATTCTAAATTGGAGAGAGGAGGATTTAATCTCCATTTTACAGATGAGGTAACTGAGGCAGAGAGCAAGCTTGGTAAAAGTGATGCAAAGTTATCACAGTCCCTGAATATGTATGTCCATCAAATCTGGAGGTTTCCTCACAGTTGAGTATTTGCAGTATTTAGTAGCTACTTTGATTAATACATTAATAGGTTATGTGAGATAAAGAGCAGTGTGGCCTGGTGGCTACAGCACAGACTCAGGTTCTAATCCTGGCTCCACTGATTGTCTGCCATGTGATCCTGAGCAAGTCATTTAGCTTCTCTGTGCCTCAGTTACCTCATCTATAAAATGAGGATTAAGACTGACAGCCTCAAGTGGGACAACCTGATTACCTTGTATCTACCTTGTATGTTTGTCTCATAGTAAGTGCTTAACATTCATTCATTCAATCGTATTTATTGAGCACTTACTGTGCACAGAGCACTGTACTAAGCACTTGGGAGGTACAAGTTGGCAACATGTAAAGACGGTCCTTACCCAAAAATGGGCTCACAGTCTGGAAGCATAAATGCCATCATCGTTATAATTATTATTATCTCCAGTATGGCAAAGTAGGGGCAGAGTGACTACTTGCATAATTCTAAAAATAATAATATCAGTTGTTTAGAGCTATGTGTCACCAGCACTGTACTAAATGATGGGGTAGGTATAGTACGGACAGGTCAGACAGTCCCTGTCCCACAAGGGACTCATAGTCTAAGAGGCAGGGAGAACAGGTATTTAATTCCTATTTTACAGATAAGCAAACTGAGGCATAAAGCAATTAACAGACTCGCCTAAGGTCAAACAGATGACAAGAGGTTAGAGCAGGGATTCCAACCCAGGACCTCTGACTTTTTTTATGACATTTATTAAGCACTTACTATGTGCAAAGCACTGTTCTAAGCTCTGGGGAAGTTGCAAGGTGATCAGGTTGTCCCACGGGGGGCTCACAGTCTTAATCCCCATTTTACAGATGAGGTAGCTGAGGCCCAGAGAAGTGAAGTCACTGGTCCAAAGTCACACAGCTGACAATTGGCGGAGCCGGAATTTGAACCCATGACATCTGGCTCCAAAGCCCGGGCTCTTTCCTACCGAGCCACGCTGCTTCTCTTAACTTCATATAATAATAATAATAATGGCATTTATTAAGCGCTTACTCTGTGCAGAGCACTGTTCTAAGCGCTGGGGAATTTACAAGGTGATCAGGTTGTCCCACGTGGGGCTCACAGTCTTAATCCCCATTTTACAGAGGAGGTAACAGTCCCAGAGAAGTGAAGTGACTTGCCCAAAGTCACACAGCTGACAAGTAGCAGAGCCAGGATTTGAACCGATGACCTCTGACTTCAAAGCCCGGGCTCTTTCCCCTGTGCCACGCTGCTTCCCTACTTCCCAAGCGCTTAGTACAGTGCTCTGCACACAGTAAGCGCTCAATAAATATGACGGAATGAATGAATGAAGCACTGTTCTAAGCACTGGGGGGGTTACAAGGTGATCAGGTTGCCCCCCACGGGGCTCACACTCTTCATCCCCATTTTACAGATGGAACTGAGGCCCAGAGAAGTGAAGTGACTTGCCCAAGGTCACACAGCTGACAAGCAGTGGGTGCCAGGATTTGAACCCCTGACCTCTGACTCCAAAGCCCGGGCTCTTGCCACTGAACCACACTGCTTCTCTATACTGTACTATACTAAACTGTAATATACTATATACTATCCTATTCCCAAGCACTTAGTACAGTGCTCTACACACTGTAAGCACTCAATAAATACGATTGAATGAATGAATGATACAGTCCCCAAATCTATATCATCTTAGAGAAGCAGCGTGGCTCAGTGGAAAGAGCCCGGACTTTGGAGTCAGAGGTCATGGGTTCAAATCCCGGCTCCGCCACTTGTCAGCTGGGTGACTTTGGGCAAGTCACTTCACTTCTCTGTGCCTCAGTTCCCTCATCTGTAAAATGGGGATTAAGACTGTGAGCCCTCCGTGGGACAACCTCACCACCTTGTAACCTCCCCAGTGCTTAGAACAGTGCTTTGCACATAGTAAGCGCTTAATAAATGCTATCATTATTATTATTATTATCTTGGTCATCCCCGCCACCCCCCATTTTCTGTTAAAAGACAAAAAACAAAAACTTGGCTTGGGGAGCAGAGTGGAGAGGAGGTTGAGAAAGTGAATTCTCCATCCTGTTCAGTTTTTGGCATTCAGATTGTGCTTTCACCCAGCGGGATCAGTATAAACTCTTGCGCGGGTAGCTAAGAAGTCCCTGTGCTTTGTTGATTCATTATTAAATACTTCTAGGTGTCCTCCTTGGCAAAGTAAAAGGGAGGATCAGTAGGCAACGTGAGAAAATTGAGAGATGTTTGGTCTGCGTGAGCAGGCATTTGAATATTATTCTGGCAGAGCGGCTAAAATAAGTTTTAGGGGGAAAAAAGAGACGAGGAAGGAAAAGAAAAGGTTTTTTTTTATAACTTCAACTCAAAAGAACTCCAATAACTCAAGGATGCTCTTACAATCAGTTGGCAAGATTAGGTGAAATCCTTCTGATGGCTTTAATTTTATTTTTCAGTGGGCTCATTTGTCTAATGGTGAGTTTCGTTTCAGAAAGGAACTCAATGACCCTGACCTCAGTCAAATCTGCTTCACTATAATCACAAATCAAGTAATCTTGGTTGTTCACTGGCAAAGTGAGGAGTGCGAATGTTTCCACATTGAGTTTTTCTTATCTCTTCAAAAGAACTTTTGAGAATCTTTCAAAACAGTACATCAGATTTAAACTCTGGAACAAATAAGTGCATCCGAATAAATTGTTCCATGGCTGTATTCACAAGTTGTTGGTGACTTTAAATGGAAATACTTAATACTTTTTTTTTTAATGGTATTTGTTAAGCATTTACTGGACTAAGCACTGGGGTAGATACACGCTAATCAGGTTGGACACAGTCCCTGTCCCACATTGGGCTCACAGTCTTAATCCCCATTTTACAGATGAGGTCACTGATGCACAGAGAAGTTAAGTGACTTGCCCATGGTCACACAGCAGACACACGGTGGGGCCAGGATTAGAACCCTGGTCCTCCAGACCACGCTGATTATTCTGAGGATTATTTATTGTGCTTATACCCATCCTCAGCTCTCATGTATATGGGTAGAAGCAATTGTTGCATTTATTCTGCGATTTCATCCTGGCACATTCACTATTACCTAGCTCATTCTTGCTCTTCTAATCGATCCCACTCTTTATAAATAATTCCTAACGGAGAGAAGAAAGGGAAAAGAGCCTGTTGGTGGCAAGCTTTCTTAGTTGCAACAATGCATAATAATAATGATGTATGTTAAGCACTTACTATGCGCCACTGTACCAAACACTGGAGTAGATAGAGAATAATTAGGTCAAACACGGTCCTTGTCCCACATGGGGCTCATATCTTTTAAGTTATCGCTGTGAAGTGGGGTGGTCCATTTCAAAATGTGATAAATTCTGGATCTTTTCATCCCCTTTGACTCCCACCCTGTCTCTTACATAAGACACCTGCTCCCTTAGACATTCAATTCAGCCAGAAGAGAGAACCCTTCTACCCTGCAGTCAGTCAGTCTTCCTCAGCATCTCTTGCCCTCCACCACTACACAGAATTAGAGATTTTTTTTTCCAATTATTCATCATCACTGAGGTGTAACTGGAAATGGGCTGAGTGTTGTCAAGTCCACGATACTCAACCCTCCCTAGCCTTTGTTTTCATTTATTCTAGTGGTCTCAAGCCAATGTGCTTATACCCATCCTCAGCTCTCATGAATATGGGTAGAAGCAATTGTTTCATTTATTCTGAGATTTCATCCTGGCAAATTCACTGTTACCTAGCTCATTCTTGCTCTTCTAATCGATCCCACTCTTTATAAATAATTCTGTAATTTAGAATAATTTTTCTCCCCCATTAGACTGTAAACTTCTGCGGGGTGGGGAATGGTTGTATTGCTTATGGTGTACTTTTACAAGTGTTTACTATAGTGGAATGAACTATGTAGAAAGCTACAGTAGTAATAATAACAATAATGGCATTTGTTAAGCGCTTACTATGTGCATAGCACTGTTCTCAGCACTGGGGAGAATACAAGGTGATCAGGTTATCATCATCATCATCAATCATATTTATTGAGCGCTTACTATGTGCAGAGCACCGTACTAAGCGCTTGGGAAGTACAAATTGGCAATATATAGAGACGGTCCCTACCCAACAGTGGGCTCACAGTCTAAAAGGGGGAGACAGAGAACGAAACCAAACATACTAACAAAATAAAATAAATAGAATAGATATGTACAAGTAAAATAAATACTATCCCACATGGGGCTCCCAGTCTTAATCCCCATTTGACAGATGAGGTAACTGAGGCTCAGAGAAGTTAAGTGACTTGCCCAAAGTCACACAGCAGACACGTGGCGGAGCCGGGATTAGAACCCATGACCTCTGACTCCCAAGGCTGTGTTCTTTCCACTGAGCCACGCTGCTTCTCTAGTAATGATAGTAGTAAAAAATAAATAAATAAATAAATAATATGTTGAGAGCCTATTGGCTACTAAGCCCATGGGAAGAACAAAACACTGACGCGATGTTTCCTGTCTATAGGCTACACTTTAGGCACTCAAATACCACTTAACTTCTCTGTGCTCCCGTTTCCTCATCTGTTAAAATGGGAACTAAATCTTACGCCCTATTACTTAGGCTGTGAGCCCCATGTGGGACAGGGATCGTGTCTGACCTGATGATCATCTACCTCCCCCAGCGTTTAGTACAGTGCTCGACGTGTAGTAAGCTCTTAAACACCACAATTCTTAGGAATTGTTCCTGATGGATTGATTTCACTGAGCATGCTTCCCCAAGCCCTGCACACGGAGAAGCGGCGTGGAGAAGTGGATACGGCCCGGGGCTGCGAGTCAGGAGGTCACGGGTTCTAATCCTGGCTTTTCCACCTGTCTGCTGTGTGACCCTGGGCAAGTCACTTCACTTCTCTGGGCCTCAGTTACCTCACCTGGAAAATGGGGATTGAGACTGCGAGCCCCATTGCATTACGTTGCCAACTTGTACTTCCCAAGCGCTTAGTACAGTGCTCTGCACACAGTAAGCGCTCAATAAATTGATTGATTGGGAAGAGGGACTGTGTCCAACCCAAAATGCTTGTATCCACCCCAGCACCTACTACAGTGCCTGGCACATAGTAAGCACTTAAATACCATCATTATAATTCCAACACACGGAACATGCGCCACTCTAGCTAAGGCTTCTCTAAATGTGGTGACCTGAAGACAGTTGGATTAGAGAAGCAGCGTGGCTCAGTGGGAAAGAGCACGGGCTTTGGAGTCAGAGGTCTTGGGTTCAAATCCCAGCGCCACCAATTCATTCATTCAACCGTCAGCTATGTGACTTTGGGCAAGTCACTTCACTGGGCCTCAGTTCCCTTATCTGTAAAATGGCGATCAAGACTGTGAGCCCCCCGTGGGACAACCTGATCACCTTGTAACCTTCCCAGTGCTTAGGACAGTGCTTTGCACACAGTAAGTGCTTAATAAATGCCATTGTTATTATTATGTCTCAGTTTTCAGGGGACCTATTAAAACACGGAACCAGGGAAGACCACGGGCCACAGTGGCATAAAGACCCAATTCTGTGAAGCATAAAGAGGAAGAATGAGGGGGCATTCTGTGCCCCCTGCTCCTGCCTTTCCTGCAGCCACTTTGTGTCCCCTCACCCCACCCCTCCTCTCTGCCCTCTCTCTGGAGGAGCAACGGTGATGGCATGACGCCCCCAAAGCTCCCCTATACGTCCTCTATACTCTCCAGGGGAGCAGTGGCAGGATGACACCCCTGGAGCTACCCTCCGCATCCTCTGTGTTCTTTGCGGGAGGGGCGGTCGCACCACACTCCCACAGTTTCCCTGTTCACCCTGCTCTCTAACCTCCAGGAGGGAGGAGGTGGCCCGACACCCCCTATGCATACATTCTCACTGTCAATCAATCAATCGTATTTATTGAGCGCTTACTGTGTGCAGAGCACTGTACTAAGCGCTTGGGAAGTACCCGCTGGGAGAGTGGCAGTGGCACCCCACACGCAGCCCCACATCATTTGTGTCCATATCTGTAATTTATTTATGTTTTAGACTGTGAGCCCACTGTCGGGTAGGGACTGTCTCTATATGTTGCCAATTTGTACTTCCCAAGCGCTTAGTACAGTGCTCTGCACACAGTAAGCGCTCAATAAATACGATTGATGATGATGATGATTTATGTGTATTCATGTCTGCCTCCCTCTCTAGACTGCAAGCTCCTTGTAGGTGGGGACTGTGTCTCATATTGTTGTACTGTACTCTCCCAAGTGCTTAGTACAGTGCTGTGCACACAGTAAGCACTCAATACAGCCTGACTGACAAGCCCCCCAGAGCTCTCCTATGTGTTTTCTCTGTCCTCTACAGAAGCAGTGGTCCCCGCTCCCCTACGCAGCTTTTTGTTCCCCTGGGGAGCGGCAGTGACTGCACATCAATCAATCGTATTTATTGAGCGCTTACTGTGTGCAGAGCACTGTACTAAGCGCTTGGGAAGTACAAATTGGCAACACATCAGTCTTGAGGCCTCCTGCCCCTCCTCTCATTGGTGGCAGATGTGGAAATCAGAGGCTGTGCCTCATTAGCGGGTTATAAATCAACCTCCAACTGGATGAAGGACAATTAGATGGGAGGACCAGAGGCATTGGTAATCCAATTAAATTCACCAAAACCAATTTGCACCCCCTTTGTGTACCCCAAACAACATAAGAACAGCATTAGAGAAGTTCACTGGTACATAGGTAAAGCATATTAATGAGTTATTTACTGTTTCCTAAGACATGGTTCAGCAGAAAAGACACCACAGGGAGTTGGGCTTCACGCAGCAACTGAGCAATTTTCTGGCCCAAGAATGGCTGCAGTCAGAGAATATGTGAGCAGAGGGGAGGGACGCGGAAGGAGGTTTTTCTGGCCTCAGTAGATAATGGGACATGTGATGTCCCTGGGATTGCAGTTAGAAAATAGTGAAAGATAGGCTAATATCTGTTAACATCCACAATTTCAAGTCCACTGGCTCAGAAGTGATTCAATTGTAGGAAACCTGAAAAATAAGGAGATGCTGCGGGGCTTAGTGGAAAGAGCCCGGGCTTGGGAGTCGGAGGTTGTGGGTTCTAATCCCGGCTTCGCCACTTATATGCTGTGTGACTTTGGGCCCGTCACTTAACTTCTCTGGGCCCCAGTTACCTCATCTGTAAAATGGGGATGAAGACTGTGAGCCCCACGTGGGACAACCTCATGACCTTGTATCTACCCCGGTGCTTAGAACAGTGGTCGGCCCATAGTAAGCGCTTAACAAATACCATCGTTGTTATTATTATCTCATCATTCGAAAATAGCTAATTGGAGTGACTTTAGGAGGCATCACTCCTAGACAAGCCACAATCATTAATACTGAATGAGCTCTTACAGTGTGTAAAGCAGCATACCAAGTGCTTGAGGAAGTACAAAAATAACATAGTAGACACATTCCCTGAGCAAGTACCTCTATCCCTGCATTCAGAGGGCCTTCACATAGCACAGGCTACCAATTTTCCCACTTTCAAATCCTTCCTAAAACTCACACCTCCTCCTTCCCTGATCATCAATCGTATTTATTGAGCGCTTACTATGTGCAGAGCACTGTACTAAGCACTTGGGAAGTACAAATTGGCAACATATAGAGACAGTCCCTACCCAACAGTGGGCTCACAGTCTAAAAGGGGGAGACAGAGAACAAAACCAAACATACTAACAAAATAAAATAAATAGAATAGATATGTACAAGTAAAATAGAGTAATAAATATGCACAAACATATATACATATATACAGGTGCTGTGGGGAAGGGAAGGAGGTAAGATGAGGTCCTCTTTCCCCTACTCCCTCTCCTTTCTTAGTCATCCCTGCACTTGTTCTGTCCCCTTTAAGCACCTGATACGCAATCAGCCTCACAGCACTTATGTACATTTTCTATAATTTTTTTCAATGTCTGTCTCTCCATCTAATAATAATTGTGGTATTTAAGAGCTTACTATATGCAAGGCACTGTACTAAGCGCTGGGATAGATACAAGAAAATTGGGTTGACAGTCCCTGTCCCACATGGGGCTCAATCCCCATTTTACAGATGAGGTAACAGGCACAGAGAAGCGAAGCGACTAGCCCAAGATCACACTGCATGACAAGTGATGGAGATTCATTCAATCTTATTTATTGAGCGCTTACTGTGGGCAGAGCACTATACTAAGCGCTTGGGAAGTACAAGTTGGCAACATATGGAGACAGTCCCTACCCAACAGTGGGCTAACAGTCTAGAAGATAGGATTAGAACCCACGACCTTCTGGTGCCCAGAGGCCTGTGCTTTATCCACTATGCCATGTTGCTGGGGGCAGAGAATGTGTCTACCAATGCTGTTGTATTATACTTTCCCAAGCACTTAATACAGCATTCTGCATATAGTAAGCACTCATTAAATACCATTGATTGGCTGATTGATTAAACAATTCACAACGGGGTTGTCCAGTACATTGGGAAATCCTGGTTGTGATTCAGAGACTCCTATGTTGTGTGTTATATGCATAACATATAACATATGCATAACATATAACATATACATAACATATAATATATACATAACATATAACATATGTATAACAGGTTGTTATATATACCTGTATATATGTTTCTACATATTTATTACTCTATTTATTTTACTTGTACATATCTATTCTATTTATTTTATTTTGTTAGTATGCTTGGTTTTGTTCTCTGTCTCCCCCTTTTAGACTGTGAGCCCACTGTTGGGTAGGGACTGTCTCTTTATGTTGCCAACTTGTACTTCCCAAGCGCTTAGTACAGTGCTCTGCACACAGTAAGCGCTCAATAAATACGATTGATGATGATGATGATGCAACGAACTGTGATTCAGCAAGGGTCAGGACGGAGTCAGAATACCATGACTTCCCTGGTTTATTATGAACAAGGGGATGAACTGTTTATGGTGTGGGGGCACTGGCCAGTTGGAAAGTTCGTATCAGTTTTTTTGCGTTCACTTGAAACTCCTGTGTGAGATGACTCGGATTCAGAACAATTGTGCCAGTAGGTCTGTCAAAAAAACATATTTAGCCCTGAAGACTATTTATTCTTGTGGAATGGTGACGAACACCCAGATGGCATGGTGGGATCGGTCCATTCAGGCACCCATTTGAATCGTTTTGGCTTCCTGCTTCTCCTTAGCATGATCAAGTAGTGATAGCTGAACAATCTACAAAGACAGAAGAGCTAATAACTTTCTGAGCGGTTAGCTACTCTCTCAGGCAGAGAGAGGGCATATATTGCTGGTGACAAGCTTGGGCCCTTTGGGGGCCTGGTGACTCCTGCCCTGAGCTGGCCAGACACAGGGTATCCCAGCCACGTTCCTGGTTTCAACAACTTGGGGGTCCTGGAGGTGGGTGTGGGAAAAAAGCTTTGGCCTGCGGGAACCTCTAAGTGTCTAGATTTTTTTTTAAATGCAGTATTCCTCTCTTCCTTTTGGTACGTGACAAACAGCCTCCATCATTAGGTTCCTTTTAGAGACTCGGCCATGGACTTGTAGGGTGGCTCAGTGGAAAGAGCCCGGCCTTTGGAGTCTGAGGTCATGGGTTCAAATCCTGCCTCTGCCAGTTGTCAGCTGTGTGACTTTGGGCAAGTCACTTCACTTCTCTGGGCCTCAGTTCCCTCATCTGGAAAATGGGGATTAAAACTGTGAGCCCCCCGTGGGACAACCTGATCTCCTTGTAATCTCCCCAGCACTTAGAACAGTGCTTTGCATGTAGTAAGCGCTTAATAAATGCCATCATTATTATTATTATTGTATCCCCAACCACAGACAGCCACCTTGCAACACCTATTACTGATCACAGAGCGGATCACAGCGTGGGGACAGCTTGACCCAAACCATCACTACTACTAGAAAAACAACTCATTCGTGTCTCTTACCGACTGTGGGATCCTTTTTCCACTGGCCCAAGTAGGTAGTTTAGAACACTGGTTTTTTTATTGCTGCAGAAACAGCAGCACTCCTAGCTGAAACCCCATCTCAGCAGCCCTAATCCAGCCGTGAATGGGGGAAAAAGTACCCTAAACCTTGCCTAAACATCCCTCTAGACTAAGCTCACTGTGGGCAGGGAATATGTCTACCAACTCTGTTGTACTATACTCTCCCAGGTGCTTAGTACGATGCTCTGCATGCTGTTAGTGCTCAATAAATACCCTTGACTGATGGATTGCCTCCCTCACCAACCTGAAAACTGGCTCACCAGTGGTCGTCCGTGGCAACCTGTAATCTCGCAGGGCAACAGCGTGCTTGTAAACACAGGATGTATCTATTTCACATCACTTTTCAACCACATTCACATCATGGAGAGGACCTCCCTATCGCGGGTGCCAATTTGAAGATCGAAGATTTGAAGATCGAAGGGCAGATGCTACCCACCCAAACACACACATATATATATGTATATATATATATATATATATACATACACACACACACACACACACACACCAAGTTGCTGTGCAGTAGTCCACCACTTAGCTGTGGCCTACGGGCGCTCTGATCATCGATTTCAAAGAATTAATGGCAGTAGAGCAAGATGAGGGAGCAACATTTCATTATACCTCAGGAGATTCCATTACCACTCAATCCATCGGCTGTATTTACTGAGTACTTCTTGTGCTCTGCATTAAGCACTTGGGAGAGTACAATATAAAACAGAGTTGGTAAACATGTTCCCTGCCCACAGAAGTACTCCAAGCACTTATCCTATCCCACCTTGACTATTTCATCAGCCTCCTTGCTGATCTCCCTGTCCATACTTCATTCTGCTCCCTGGGTCACTTTTCAAACAACAACAACAAAAAAAACCACATTCAGTCCATCTTTCCCCACTCCTCAAGAAACTCCAGTGGTTATCCATTCACTCCTGTATCAAAGAAAAACTATTTACCACAGGTTCTAAAAACACAAATCACCATGCCTCCACCCTACCTCACTCATTTCCTATTACAACCCAGAACACACACTTTGCTCCTCTGACACCAACCTCTCACTGAACCTCAATCTTGTCTATCTCCTCGCTGACCCCTCACCCACAAGCTACTTCTGGCCTGGAACTCTCTCCCACTTCACATCTGACAGACCACCACTTCCCACTTTCAAAGCTTTATTAAAATTAAATTTCATCATTTCCCCTCCCTCTCCCTTCCGCATTGCCCTTGAATTTGCACCCTTTATTCATGCCATCCTCAGCACCTATGTACAGATCCATAGTTTATTTTAGTGTTGGTCTCTCAGCCTAGACTATAAGCTCTTTCTGGGGCAGGAATATATTTGCTAATTCTGTTGCACTGTAATAATAATAATAATAATAATAATAATAATAATGATATTTGTTAAGGGGGGATACAAGGTGATCAGGTTGTCCCACGTGGGGCTCACAGTCTTAATCCCCATTTGACAGATGAGGTAACAGGCACAGAGAAGTTAAGTGACTTGCCCAAAGTCACAGGTGACAAGTTGTGGAGCCGGGATTAGAACCCACAACCTCCGACTCCCAAGCCCAGGCTCTTTCCACTGAGCCACGCTGTACTCTCCCAAGGGCTTAGTACAGTGCTCTGTACATAGTAAGCACTCAATAAACGCAGTTGATTGATTGATGTGGTCATAAGGCTTGTGGTGAAATAGCATCTGGGTGATTCAGTGATCCTCATGTCAATCCAGTGTCCAGTACAAGTTCAGGGCCCTCCCAGCCCAAATCCAGAGAGACTATGATTCTGCTGTGAAGTGAGGGATCTGCTGCTACCACAGAAAGCCTTCCCACCGGCCATTTCCCAACCTAAGCCAACTTCCTGAGCCACGGCAACCCCATCGCAACCCTTAGTCTTCCTGTATTCATAACTATCCTCAGAACTTCTGCACATTAAATTATTTTTCATGATTTCATCCAGGCAGGTTCACTCTACTGCCCTATTTCATATTTATTTGAAACTCCTGTTCAAGACTTGGAATGCTTGTAAATCTGTCTTGCCTGTGAGACCGTAATCATCTTAAGGGCAGGGAACATAACTGGGGCACAGAGAAGTGACTTGACCAAGGTCACGCAACAGACTGTGAGCCCACTGTTGGCTCACAGTCTCTATATGTTGCCAACTTGTACTTCCCAAGCGCTTAGTACAGTGCTCTGCACACAGTAAGCGCTCAATAAATACGATTGATGATGATGATGATGAACATGAGTTCTGCTTTGTTGTACTTTCCCAACTATTTAGTATAGTGTTTTGCACTCAGTAGGTACTCAGTAAATACCACTGATTGATGAGGCACCCCCAAGAAGGGATGTTCCAGATCTTCTGTGGGTTCCAATTAGCTGAAGGGGTATTGGGGTGGGGAAATGAGGTCTATTTTGATCAGAGCCCCTCAGCACCTAAGCTTGCTACCCTGGCCAGAGTGGTGGAGAACCTCCAAGTGACCTCAGGGCTCCTCCTGGCCCTAGGGCTATCTGGGAAGCTGGAGGGAAAAAAAAAATTCACACAGTAAGCACTTGACAAACACTATTATTATTTGTTTGGCCGGGTGGATTAAAATAAAGCTTGTCAAGGGCCCTTAAACAAATCTGTAGGGGGTTACAGTGACCTGCTGCTTCATATGAGCTGCCGAAGAAAAGCACAGTCTGCCAAAAGCCAAATTTTACATAGTTCACATACTACGCGCCTGTTGTTGGGTAGGGATTGTCTCTGTTGCCGAATTGTACTTTCCAAGCGTTTAGTACAGTGCTCTGCACAAAGTAAGTGGTCAATAAATGCGACTGAATGAATCTTACAAGCCTTTGGTATTAACATCGGGAATTGTAACCTGATAAACAGATTACAGGTGTGGAGAGGTCAATCTATAACCTAGTGCATTCTGTCCTCCTAAATGAGGTGGAAATCTAGTGAGCACGGGGGAAGGGGAGAGGAAGAGGAGGAATGGGAATGAATTGCCACTTACCTACCTGTTCTGGGATTTTTCAGACAGTAACAGGTGCCCAGCTTCTTGGGGATTTAATTAGCAAGAAGGATCTTGCTGTTCCCAGGGCCCATTTTCGGAGAAAGACTAGGTTAGCCGGTTGCTGAATAGAGTCCAAGGAAAGTAGCCTAGAGGACAGATGCCTTATCCAGATAGTCAATTACCTTTGTAAATTTAAATGAGATAGGCTTGGTTTGGTTGACTGAAGAGGGTTTTATAGGGAGAACGAAACTGATAAGCACTTTGCACACAGTGAACACTTAAAAATGCTGTTGGGGGATGATAAGCTCAGAAAAACCAGCCAAAGCAAGCCCAATGCAACAGAACAGTAACTCCAGTTTATTACATTACCCTAATCCCAAACATGCTAAATGCGACCAACCAAAAACTAAACTGAGAACAGAAGACAGCCTGGGAAGCCAGGCTTTGCGAATGAGCTAGAAGTGACCTCTGAACACAAAGAGCATTTAACAAAACATCCTACAGGTATAAGGGAGGGGGTGCTACTCAAGTGCCTCAAAGTCAGAAATTTTATATGCTTGATATTACATAACCATCCCTGCTGCATTGAGGCATACAGAACACAAATAAGCAAGCCTAACTAGAAATGACAAAGCTGTACATTGAGGAAATGCATACAGGGGAAAATGGTAGCTCAGTGCATTAGAATTAATAAGCCATCCCATAAGAAGCATAGAGAAGCATCCCATAGAGAAGCAGCGTGGCTCAGTGGAAAGAGCCCGGGCTTTGGAGTCAGAGGTCATGGGTTCAAATCCCGGCTCCGCCACTTGTCAGCTGTGTGACTTTGGGCAAGTTACTTGACTTCTCTGTGCCTCAGTTCCCTCATCTGTAAAATGGGGGTTAAGTCTGTGAGCCCCACGTGGGACAATCTAATCACTTTGTATCCTCCCCAGCGCTTAGAACAGTGCTTTGCACATAGTAAGCGCTTAATAAATGACATCAAATAAAAATAAATAAGTGTTAACTGACAATATCTGGCATAAACATCATAGCTAAAACTATTATCTAATTCACCATTGAAAAGATGTGATATTGACCTGTACCAGAAAGAGAGGAAAATGGCCTCAAAGGATTTTTCAAAATAGACTAAATACTAAGGACCAAGGGCCCTTGGAAACTGGAACAAGAAATTTTTGTTTGTTTTTTTAGTATTTGTTAAAGTGCTCACTTTGTGCCAGGTATTGTACTAAACACTGGGGTGGGCACAAGCTAATCGAGTGAGATACAGTTCATGTCTCACGTGGAGCTCTCGGTCTCAATCCCTATTTTACAGATGAGGTAACTGGGGCACAGAGAAGTGACTTGACCAAGGTCACACAACAGACATGTGAAAGAGCAGGGATTAGAACTCACATCCTTCTGGTTTCCAGGCCCATGTTCTATCCACTAGGCAATGCTGCTTCTCATTTAATACATGCTAAGCATTTGCTTAGTATACTATTGGTGGGAGAGTTTAGGAGCTACTCTCAGGGTTACAAAGAATTTATATGAAGTCTTACCACAAACCATCCTTACTTTGACTTTCTGGTTACAAAGAGAAGTTCTAGAGGGCCTTCTCAGCTGGGTCCTGTAGTGTGACTTTCTCCCGTGCTGGCCCAACTCTTTAACCACAGTCAATCCTCACTTAGCTCCTTTATAAGGATTTCAGACACAGCTGGGTTTAATGAGCTCCCCCCTCCCCTCTGAACCCAGCTGAGCTGACTAAGCCATCCACATTCCCTCCTGAGAGAACATTTTCTATTTGAACATTATTCAACCAGATTCTTCCTCTGCTTCATTTCAACGTTTCCAAAAGCATTAAGGCCATGGAATTACATTTTTTTCCCAATATTCTTTGCCAAGAGAAGTGAATAGTAGAAAAATAAAAG
Source organism: Tachyglossus aculeatus (assembly GCF_015852505.1). NCBI lineage: Eukaryota > Metazoa > Chordata > Mammalia > Monotremata > Tachyglossidae > Tachyglossus > Tachyglossus aculeatus. The sequence continues at coordinate 17,205,181 of NC_052090.1, read as the reverse complement.
ATTCAGATTTCTGAAATAGACTAGACTTTGGAAGTGAAGAGTAGAAAAATAAAAAAAATTCAGATTTCTGAAATAGACTAGACTTTGAAGAACAAATATCTCCCCTTTCCGAGTCCTCTTTTGCCTGCCCCAAATCCTATGTGTGTCTTACTCTGACATGTTATCATTATAATTCTTTCGGTATTAAGCAGTAACTATGTGTCAAGCACTGTTCTAGCACTGGGGTAGATACAAGTTAATAATAAAAATAATGATGGGATTTGATAAGCACTTACTATTTGCAAAGCACTGTTCTACTCAGGTTGGAAACGGTCTCCGTCCCACATAGGGCTACTTTCCTTACACTTTCCAATTGTGTCATTAAATATCAAATATTTTTTCAACCTCTAGTTTCTCTAACCCATGGCTCACTCTGGGGTCTTTGGGTGGGTGGATGCCTTAATATTTTCCCTTCTCCTTAGTATGAGGCCTGGGAAGCTACTCAACTGGTCCTCTCACCTCCTTGGGACAGAAAATTTCTCCTTGTTGGGCCCTCAGCTCATTTGGTGGCATGGCCGAGTTTTAAACACCCAATGGTCTCAGAAATAATTCCCCACACCCAGTCTAAATTTTTCCTACTTCAAATTTCTCCAACTCCCATTTTCTGCCTGTCAGTTTAGCGAAGATTGACACTGTCCTGGAGTTATGCTTTTATATTAAATAACCAGTGGCATTTATTGAGTGCTTACTTTGTGCACAGCACTGTACTAAGTGCTGAGAAGCAGTGTGGCTTTGGAGTCAGGGGTCATGGGTTCAAATCCCGGCTCTGCCACTTGTCAGCTGTGTGACTTTAGGCAAGTCACTTCACTTCTCTGGGCCTCAGTTCCCTCATCTGGAAAATGGGGATGAAGACTGTGAGCCCACCGTGGGACAACCTGATCACCTTGTAACCTCCCCAGCACTTAGACAAGTGCTTTGCGCATAGTAAGCAGTTAATAAATGCCATCATCATTATTATTATTGGAAGAAAACAACGCAGTAATGTTGGTAGAAGCAATCCCTGCATCCGCTAGTGAGGAGTTTCCGCATAATGCGGAGATGGATGGACCACTGTTGGAGGCATTTGAGGAGTGGGGAAGTGCGCGAAAGATGATTTTGTAAAAAAATGATCCCAGCAGCAGAGTGAATTTATGGACTGGAAAGGTGAGAGACTGGATGGAGGTAGGAGAGTCAGCAAGGACGGTGAGACTAGGGAATGATGGGCACTGTGGCTCAAAGGCGAAACAACTAAATGGGAGAAGAGTCACACATCTAGAAGACAAAGAAGTAAGGGAGAGACGGTTTGTGGAGAAGTCTGTCCTTGGTCAAAAGCTTAAACTGTAGAAAGTGACAAAGGGGGACACTAACAGCTACTGAAGAGGGGAATGATGTTGAGACTAACTTGAGAAACTTGGATGACAAACTGGAGTTGGGAGGGACAGGGATCATCATCATCATCAATAGTACTTTTTTAGTGCTGAGTGCAGAACACTGTACTAAATACAAAGTACTTTCCTATGGTGCTTAGTACAGTACTCGGCACATAGTAAGTGCTCAATAAATACCACCGATCGATTGAGAGCAGAATACAAAATAATTGGTAGGCATGTTCCCTGCCCACAGCAAATGGAGAGGGGGAGACAGACATTACGATAAATACATCGTTTATAATATGACGTGTAGGTATGTATATAACCGCCTGTGGGGCTGAGGGTGAGGTGAAAATCAAACACCCCAAGGTCGCAGATCCAAGTACATAGATAATGCAGAAGGAAGAGGAAGCTGGGGAAAAGAGGCTTAATCGGGGAAGGCTTCTTGGAGGAGATGTGACCTTAATAAGACCTCTGAAGGTGGGGAGAATGGTGGTCTGCTCTATATGCAGGGGAAGGGAGTTCCAGGCTAGGGGGAGAACGGTGAGAAAGGGGTTGTCGGTGAGATAGACGGGATTGGGGCACAGTGAGGAAGCTGAAGACAGGAGAAAGTGTGCGGGCTCTCTCCCACTTCCACGGAGAAGGGGATCGCCTAGGCTGAATTAACACTGATGTAATGGTCAAATTGTTGGGGGACCTTACGCCTCTAGAGCCAGGAAAATCTCCTGGGGCCCAGTGTGGCCATGTTGGCCTCTGAAGAGTTCATTCATTTCCACTGCACTGTTCTAATTGACTCCTAGGCAAGGAGCTGCTTAGAGCCAGGTGGGAGAACAGTGCAGTGGGAGTGAAGAAACTTCTGGGCCTAAAACTTCCCTGCCCAACCCACCCTTGTCTCCACAATCCCACCCTGAGGGGGTTCCAAAAGTAATTGCTCCCAACTGCTTGCTCCCTTACCTTGACCTACTATTTCCAAGAGCCACAAGGAGGGCCTAACAAGTCAGTCTTAATATTGCCTTCACAGTTATTCAGGCCCACTCCTTCAGCCCCCACCCCGGCCCCCAAGCCAGGGGCCAAAAAGAATAGGTCTTACTGCATTTCACAATGAAGAATCATCTACTCAGTGCCCAGGATTCCCTCAGCACACAGAAGACCCTCTATAAATGCTACCGGAAGGCTGGCAAATACAAAGATTGTAGAGTTTTTCACTTTTTAAAGTCTAAGCAATCATTTTTTTAAAAAAAACCCATTCATTTAAAATTCAAATGGTGTAAAAGTGATGCCACTGCAAAAATTCCCTGTCAGAAAATTGTGAAATACTGTAAGTTAATATTATTAGTGTAGCATATGACTAGTGCTGCCCTAATAGACTCTGAAAGATTCAATGCTTTTATCTGAGCTGCCGTTTGCTGAATGTGAGCTTTCAGTTATTATCATACTAACTCAGTTTTATTGATTTGAAACTGATGAGGGTAGATTGCTTCTGTCATAGGTAAAAGCTTTTAGATAGTTGTTTGAGTTTCCCTCTATTAATCTAAGATTTTTTTTCTTTGTTGGTTTGTTTTGTTGTTTTTGAAACTTGGGTTCCCTGACTTTCAACTACTACCTCTGCTTTCTGTGTGACACTGCATTTCACAAAGTATTTCTTAATAGGCCTGTGGCTAAAATTCTCAGGGGGAAAAAAACCCCACCAAAAAACAGAGAATTTTGGGTCCAAGAGACAACTGGATCCAAACAGCCCTGAATGCACAAAAAAAAGTGCATGATGTTTCTGTGTATAAAAAAACCAGAATTAAGAAGTTGGATGAGAGAGGAAGCAGGAAACAACCTTAAATGGTATTGTGGAACTAACAGCTTTTAATTTGGGAGCAGCTAAACTACACTATCAAATTTGGTAGGGTAGTAGTAGTACAAATAGTATTTATTGAGCACCAATTTCATACTTCATAAAACTCTAACTTCTACTCTTCTTCCCTCCCTATCACCTTCTCCAGTCTCTGATGGTTCCTTCCCCTCTGCTCTCAAACAAACCCAGGTTTCTGATATTCTAAGAAAACTCGTGATTCCGCTGCACCGTCCAATTACTGCCCCAGCCCCTTCCTACCATTCCTGCCCAGACTCCTCTATCAGATTGGTAACACCCATTTCCTCCCTGCCAACTCCTTCCTTGACCCTCTACAGTTGAGCTTCCACCCCCTCCATTCCATTTAAACAGCTCCTTCCAAGGCCATCAACGATCTCCTTGTCACTGAATCTAATGAACTGCATCGTGTCCCAGTCTTCCTCGGCCTCTTGGCTATTTTGCATGCTGCGAACTACTCCCTTCTTCCAGAAACACATGGTTTAACCTTGGTTTCTCAGATACAGTCCTCTCCTCGTTCCCTTCCTACCCATCCAACCGCTTCTTCTAAGCCTCACCAGCTATTTCTTTGTCTTCCCACTCTCTAACCGTGGGTGTCCTTCAAGGATCAGTTCTGGCTCCCCTTCTACTCTCAACAGACACTCATTCATCCACTTTTATGGCTACAACTACCACCTTTACATAGACGACTCCCAAATCCACCTCACGATCCCCAACTTCCCTCCTTCGCTGCTGTCTCGCATCTCCTCCGGTGAGATGTTCTCTCACACTTCCTCCCATCGCTGCTGAAGGCACTACCATCCTCTCCATCTCTCAAGCTCACAGTCTTATTATATTCAATTTGTCTCTCTTTCAACTCCCATATTCAGCCGGTTGCCAAATCCTGTCAGTTCTCCTAGTACGGCATCTCCAGAATTCATGTAATCCCAGTTGGAGGGAAAAATATTTCACAGACTTTGAGAACTGTGGCTAATATCTATTACTTATTGCTATTCATAAGCAGTAATGTAGCTGTCTCAAACGATAATGCCTGTTGAAATGATGGGTACTAAAGAGCCCCAAAAAACATTAGTGCAATGTGTAAAATGTTACTATTTACATTTTCCTCCATTTAAAAATATGCTCGTTCAACCCCCAGTTCCATGGAAAAAACCTATTAAGTAAACACCATGACTTCTGTTTACGCACTATCCATGCATGAATACTCTTTCCTTTTAATTTAGCGAGCAACAGTTCCCTTCAGAGTTGAGCTGCAGTATAAAAATACGAATTTAGAGTTGGGTGTCTAAGGAACGTGAGTGGAAGGTCAGAAGAGGTCGGCTTTCAAAAAAAGTGCTAAAAGTTCCAGAACTGAAAATTGAGAATCTTCAGGATGGTAAACAAATCATTAAAATGCTCTAGTTCCCTCATTACTCACTACAGCCAATGTTTATTGCACTTAAAACCTTATCCATGGCCACATCTGTGCTATTTAGCTGCACATCGGAGGGCCATAGGGGAAACCAAGGTTGATAGCCTTTACCTGGAGTAATTATTTTTAAAACCAAACTTTAAAATAATGCTAGTTAAGCACACTCAATGGCCTCTATTCCAAGCCAACAAATTTCTACCTACTGTAAACCCATATTCCCTCTCTAATATAATTTTCCATATGGAGAGGGAAATAAATCTAATTTAAGACTAAGTCAAAATAGCTTTACCATCCAGAGGAAAGACCGAAGGAATTTCTAAGCTTTCCACAACTCCTCCTTCCATTTTCCCCTCCCTGTTCAATATAGAGAAAAACGGTGATCCTGACGGCAAATCTTGGGCATTACTGCCTACCAGCTGTCCAATTCAGGGGTCAGGTTGAATTTCAATGAGCTGGCAGCTCTCGATCAGTACAGTCAGAAGGTCAGTGATGGGATCTGGGAAACTTAAATAAGCTCTGTTGGACAAGCTAGTCTCAAATTCCAAAGTGGTAAATAGACAGATTGTGGCATGAATTTGCTTCAATGGCTAGCAAAACAATGGTTGTAAATGGGATCTGTTCCAGTTCGGTATCAAGAGCTTGATTTTGTCCTCCACACTGGGGGACCTGTGCTTCCTCTGGCAGGAAGGGTACACCAGTCTCCACCTCCTCCTGTTTAACTCTAGAACAGCTCTCTGCCCTGTCTGTTCTCCATCTCCACCAGGCTGACAACTAGGCTAAACCATCTCTTACGGTCTCAAAGGAGCTATCAAAACACAATTTGTCCTCGGTCCATTTACTAGCTTCAGGGGCAGATGATAGATACGTATTCAGATACATATTCAGATATGTATTCAGATGTATTCATATCTTTTACTATCTGAGTGACTTGGCCATAGGATTTTTAAACTAGACGTGAACTATAAGCAACATCCTAATCTATATTCACAAAATGTCTGAGTCGTGCTAAACAATTTCTTGGGGACTTTTTGGTTTAGCTCCAATTTCCCACTAATTCATTTCAGCATTTGTGTCTCCATTCTTCTTTACTACTTAAATTGGACTCCAAATACCTCAGCCCTATAATTACTCACCATTCACCTAAAAGCTGATACTCCTGCTAATCAATGGCATTTGGTAGGACTGATATTTGGGAACACTGAATTCTATTCCCACTTAACTCCTGATTTGATATGTGACCTTAGTCAAGCACTCTGTCTCCATTCTATCAACTCTAAAACAGGATTCTAAAGTCAGTGAAATGCTTTGAAGTATTTGAAAGAAAGATGCATTGTAAGGGGGATTCATCTTTTAGAAGTTGACAACTCTCAGAGCGGCCATGCAGATTGTGTTAAAAACTCTTTGGACTTGCAAAAATTACATTAAACTATGGAGCTGTTCCTGCTCTTACTGTTCCCACAAATGAAATAATGTTGAGCAGCAGTCTCCAAATAATTTCAGTAATAGGACTTGGGGATGTGTAGTTATTTTTTATTAGAATTCAGACTTTTCTAAAGCATTTCTCCTCTAATTCAGCCTCATTTGAATCCTGGCAAATGTGTTTGCTATACTAAACCCAGCTGCATTACAGTAACTCTTCATTACCAAGCATTACTACAGCATTATAGGGTTTTGGTTTTTTAAGCTGACTCGCCATTGAAGCGACCTAATATATTCATTCATTCAATCGTATTTACTGAGCGCTTACTGTGTGCAGAGCACTGTACTAAGCGCTTGGGAAGTACAAGTTTGCAACATATAGAGACGATCCCTACCCAACAGCGGGCTCACAGTCTACAAGGGGGAGACAGACAACAAAACATATAAATCAAATAAAATAAATAGAATAAATTCATTCATTCAATCGTATTGAGCGCTTACTGCATGCAGAGCACTGTACTAAGCGCTTGGGAAGTACAAGTTTGCAACGTATAGAGACGATCCCTACCCAACAGCAGGCTCACAGTCTAGGCCACGCTGCTTCTCACCGTCGGTCAGTAGGTTTTCTAGTTCCCCTATCTCTACGCTAACGTCTGTCTCCCCCAATCATCATCATCATCATCATCAATCGTATTTATTGAGTGCTTACTATGTGCAGAGCACTGTACCAAGCGCTTGGGAAGTACAAATTGGCAACATATAGAGACAGTCCCTACCCAACAGTGGGCTCACAGTCTAAAAGGGGGAGTCAGAGAACAAAACCAAACATACTAACAAAATAAAATAAATAGAATAGATATGTACAAATTAAATGGAGTAAAAAATAGACTGTGAGCTTCTTAATTGTGGTATTTGCTAAGCGCTATATGCCAAGCACTGCATTAAGTGCCAGGGTAAATCCAAGATCATCGAAGAAACTAACATTTGGATCCAGTTTAACTGTGCAGGGGAACGTAGACCTTTTCTCCCACAGTAGAAGGGCCTAGGCGCCTTTCAGTGTCTGACCATTCTGATAAAATTGGACACTGTGTAGTCGGGGTGAGGTGAAGCAAGGCATTTTGAACAGCAAGTCTGGGGGAAGGTAATGAAAGCAACTGTTTCAGCACCACAGATTACAGTGTCGGCTCTTGTTCATATATTGCCTCCTCAAGAGCCCTCTTCGGAATCTGCTGTTTCTGAAAACCTCTCACCTTACCACGGTCATTTCCCCTTCACTGAATCTATCACAACAGGGGCATCAAACAGAAATGGAAACATTACTCATCAGAGACCACTGCACAACTCACCCTATCCAATACCACGGCTTTCCATAGAGGGTCAAAAGGCCGGTACAAGCCCTCGTGTGATTCCAGCATATCCTCAAAAGTATCTCCTGACATGAGGCCATTAATCCACATGCCGGGTAACTTTATAATGGTGCTACACCCTAAGCTCCTTTAGGGCTGGGAACTCGTATACCGACTCTGTTGCAATGTACTCTCCCACTAGCTTAATACAGTGCTCTGCACACAATAAGCACTCATAAACCATTGATCGATTAACTTTCTACTTAAATCATTAATGACTGAAGCTGACAGAAAGGCACCTTATTCTTGGAAAGCTTACCTGAAAACTTCTAAAAGTTAAAAGCAGAAAGAAGACTGTTGTTCAAGCTACGCTGGGCAAATTATTCACTGAATTTTTAAAAAACCCTTTTACATACAGAAAAACAAGCTTCAGTTTTTGCAGCCTTATCAAAAAGATTCATAATGATACCATGGCTCCTTTTTTAGTGATAATATGCTTTGAATGATTTTAACAGAGATTAAAAATTGAATGTTTTGTAATGTTTGATGTAATTATATCATAGAGGAAATTCAGATTATTTTCCCGAGGTTTTGGAACGCTTCCCAATTTATAACATATAAGTATAGAGGCCAAAATGAATCTCACAATAAAACCATTCATGATATATCAGTGTTTTCAAGGAACACAAAGAGACACAGCATGGCCCTGTGGAAAGAGCCCAGGCCTGGGACTCAGAGAACCTGGGTTCCAATCCCAGTTCCGTCACTTGTCTGCTCTGTGATCATGGGCAAGTCACTTTACTTCTCTGGGCCTCAGTTACCTCATCTGGAAAACAGGGATTAAGACTGGGAGCCCCACGTGGGACAACCTGATTACCTTGTATCTACCCCAGCGGGTGCTGGGCACATAGTAAGCGCTTAACAAATGCCATAATAATAATAACCTGGAGAGTTTTCATTACTCTACCAGCCTTGGCTATTAGAGAGAAAGTCAAGCAGAGTCGTACCCATTCCATTTCCAGCTTAGGCAATGGCTAGCGAGTAGAAGGCAATCGCTACAAGTCAAAACTCACCTGTTCTGGGCAGCAGCAAAGTGGGAGAGAGTCTAAGGTAGAGATTCAAGTTTACTGTGCGGAAGGAGGTAATGGTATCATTTATACATTGAGTGTGCCTTATTTTTACAGAATGTATATTTGTCCTTTTTAGTCAAAGAAGGTCCCACTCTAGGTAAAGTTTACCTATTAGTGTGTGACTGACATGGGGTATTATATATACATTAAATGTGCATTATATATACAAGGAGAGGGGTAACCCAGAAGACTGGAATGGTAACTTCTGAAGGCACTTGGGAAGAGACAAGGAAATGCACTTTCAACTGGTCCGAAAACTGGTAATACAGCAAGAGCAAATAATGATTTTAATAAAATTCGAAAATGGGCCCCACAGCCTTATAATGGTCCTTTGGTTTGATTGCTGATGCTTATTTTTGCCAGATTCATTAAACAGTATATATTGAGCACCTACTGGGTGCAAAGTACTACATTAGACACTTCAGAGATTAGCATAAAAGATGCATGGCATTAATAAATGTGAACAGGGATGCCAGCTGAATTTATTTTTTTCATCCTATGGAGTGATTATGGCTAACTTTAATACCTTCCTTTAAAATTTTAATCCTGGAGAATTGTAGGGTTTGTCATTTGTCTACTTGCTATGAAGCTGTAATTGTATTTATTGTTTACTGTGTAAAGAGCCCTGAACGAAGTGCTGGGGAAAAAGCATCCAGGTGGGGAATTAGGCATGGAACCTGTCCCCAGAAGGACTCACATACAGAATATAGAAAGATATAGAGAAGAATATAGAAAGGAGGACTGGAGACAGACACATCAGGGAAAAGTGAAACACTAAAACATTAAAATGGCGTAAAGGACAAGGACAAATAGGCAGTGCACAGAATAAAAACAAAGGTCTACCGGGAGCTGTGGTTAGAGGAGCGGAATTTCTCCTCGTGATTCAGAGTCCACAGCAATGGCTAGAGAGACCATATCCTTCCCCATGTTTTAGGTATTTGTGCTTACAAGAGAAAATGTCCCATGAAAAGCCATCAAATAAAATCAAATATTTTCTAAGACACTTCGGATGTTGGTGACATGGTCTAAGCAGAGAACGCTGACCCTTAAGAAAGTTGGAGTTTCTCAGTTTGCTCAGGTTTGGCTTTTTGGGTGCTATCTCAGAGTCCCTCATCCACATGTGGATTAAAGTAAAAGAATGTGAATTTCAGGACAGATTCTAACTGATTCTCTCCCATCACACAAGCTTTTGCTCAGTGCTCCTGAGTATCTTCTTCCACGCTGCCTCTCTGTCTGGAACAATCGCCCAGTTTCAGAGTTGACGGATCAGGTTTGGGCTGATCAGTCCAGTACAGAAACAGACACGGAATTAGAGTATTCATTTTCAACATCGGACCCCCCTGCCACCAGATTCCATGTTTTGAATGTGGTACCCAAATTCTCACTTACCTGGGAAGGTATTGCAAGGGCTCTGGAGCAAGTTTGGACCAGGGGCGGGACAACCCAGAAAAATGTAAGTTTGGGCAAATTTGGCCAAAAGGTGAAGTCACATCGACATATGGGTCTGGTTTTTCCCCCGGTATCATCATTAGTCACCCTAATCTGCAAAAATTCTTCACTTCACAGATCCCTCCCCTTATGCAAACCCCTCAAAATCCACTGATCCAGGCACAGTGACCCATCCCTACTTCGAAACAACCAGTGGGGGAGGAAAGTAATGAGAAGCTTAGTTTCAGAATAAAAGAGACAAGTCACCCCTCCACAGATGCATTTTATGAAGTACCTCTTCAGGATGGAGAGCTCAATGAGCACTCCTGAGCCTGTCTAACAATAGCGACTATTGATCATTTCCTGGAATATATATTTTGCAAAGATCCTTATGCCGATGTCTTTGCTCTTCCTCTATCTGTTTTCATCAATTTTTCCAGTTTTTCAAAAGGAAAAGGAAAATACTGGTGGCAGGTTGGATTGAGTGCATTTCTGTTCCACAGGGGCTTCATGTCCTAAGCATGTGAAAGTGTCTCACTAAGAATCGGTGGAGGCGAACAACACGGGGAGAATCTAGCTCAATAATCCCTTGAACGGGTCATAAAAGCAATTGGAAGAGACATCTTTCTTCCGGCAGAAGAAACTAATTTTAACTGTTCCTGTCTACTTAAACTAACGTCACTCTATTCATCAAGTCGGCAATCTTAAATGAAAGTATGTGTTCTATTTGATCTTGCACAAACGTAATGTGCTTTCAGAAACAAGCTTCAAATTACTTTTTTTTTCCCCCCGTGGAAGATCCCAATATGATAAGCATACCACAGAAAAGCTCTAATAAATCAAATGACATTGGCAATACAAGTGAAAAATGTTCTAAATAGAGCAGCAACATTAACAAATTCTTCATTTTGTAGTATTTGTCCTTTCAGTTGAACATAAGCAACTTTTCTTTTTCTAAATACCACATTTCAGTGAATCACTTAAAAATGACCTTTTTCAAGCCATGCCCAACTACTGACTATATCTTTGTGGGACAAACCCCCAGAGTTATCTGGACATACGTATTTCTTAACTGTGCAAATGCATCCATCTGTCTTTTCACCCCAATGGTGATTACAAAGCAACAGATTTTGTCCTTATATTTTGGCTCAAAACCACTAAGTTAAGATATGTCGACTTGCATTTCGGGCCACCGTATGTGTTTTTTAATTAGCCCTGAAGTCTGGCAGATTGCCAGCTGTTTCCCCAAGTATGTCGCATTCTCTGGGCTATTTTCCCCTACCAGCTTGCCTTTCTGGGCTCTGATTGAATGAAATTTCCCCCAAATCTTGTATTGCAGTTCATCATCATCATCGTCATCAAGCAACAGTTGTGGAGCAACCATTAAGAGCATGACACCATTCTTGGAGTTAATAAGACTTTGGGTCTTTCTGCCTATATTCAGCTGTCATCTCATCCAGGAGGGTGGGTTTTTTTTTTTTTTTGCTATTTTCTTCTCCGAGAACGTGTCATTTGTCTGCTGATGTCTAATTATCTTTTCAGTACTCTTTTTTTGGAGGAACAATGCTGTTTTATTTCTTTGGTAGACCATTTAAATTGTAAATCTATTTTAGAACTAATTGACGCTTTCTTCGCATATATCTTGACGAAAGCCTCTCTGCTTGAATATCTAGTTTTGTCGCTACTTGGGAATGTCATTGATCATGGAAGCAGTGTTCAGAAGGGTTCGGCAGCTCTTTGAGAAATTTAACCCTTCACTGGGGAGTAGTTAGAATGTAAATCTAGTAGCCTGAGCCCCTGACAGAATATACACAGGGAAATTATTTTGAACTTAACTCGGAATTCCACTGAGTTCAGAACTTTGTTATTGTTCATGCATTTCTTACTATCTATGACACTTCCCCTAAACAAACTACTTCAGTAGAGTGATTGTAATTACCAGCCTAAACTTCTGCACAACTTCCTGATCACAAAAGCATTTTTCAGTCTACGTAAGATAAGGAAGAAAGGGAGCATAAACTTGAGAAAACCAAGAAAGACCATCCTTAATCCAAAAAGGTAGGCCCTGGACTAATGTTTCTTTAACCTCCATTCAGCAATGGAAGGAATAAACCAACTGCTCAAGTCAGTGTCAGTTTTTTGTAGAGGGGCTTCCAGCAAAAGATGGCACCCATGGTAGGCAGAGGGGTAGGAGCTGGCGTTGGCATACTTAAATTATCCTAAATTATAATTATATCCTTAATATAATTATATATTATAATATATTCCATATATTCTATAATGATAATCATATATAATGATATACTATTATCCTTAAATTATAATTATTCCAATTATCTGCTTCAAGAGAAGCAGCGTGGCACAGTGGAAAGAACACGGGCTTTGGAGTCAGAGGTCATGGGTTCAAATCCTGGCTCCGCCAATTGTCAGCTGTGTGACTTTGGGCAAGTCACTTCACTTCTCTGGGCCTCAGTTCCCTCATCTGGAAAATGGGGATGAAGACTGTGAGCCCCCCGTGGGACAACCTGATCACTTTGTAACTTCCCCAGCGCTTAGAACAGTGCTCTGCACGTATTAAGAGCTTAATAAACACCATCATTATTATCCCACAGACTCCGCATAGCATCTCAGTAAGAGGATTTCAATGGGAGAAATCTCTTAATTCTGAAAAGTATAGTCATCCCTCAGTTCAATCACTCAAACAATCAATCATTTGATTTGTGGATTCACTGACCACTTATTGAGTGCTAAACACTGTTCTGAGCACTTGGGGGAAATACAACAGAAGCAAGACACTTTCCCTGCCCTCAAGGAGTTTCCAATCTCACGGGGGAGGCACAGGCAGACAATCGTTATTGACAAATGGGGGAAGCAGGAAGAAGAACAAGGATACAACATGAAGTAAAATAAATGCAACAGGAAAATTGCTGAATAAATAATCGAAGGTACAGATAAACATACAGGAATGCAGTTAATAAAAAATATATAAAGGTACACAAAAAGCAGAGAATAGGAATAATATTCATAAATATGAAGGGTGGGTGCCGGATTCACACAACTTGGATGCTGTGAATTAATTGGAGAAATCTTTCTGAAGAAGGTTGGGTTTTTGATAGGCTTTAGAGATGGGGAGAATTTATTGGAATAGCTTGGGGAAGGACTATTTGGGATAATGAGGCAAAGCTTTAGTGGATAGAGCATGAGCCTGGGGGTCAGAATAATCTGTGCTCTAATTCCTGCTCCGCCACTTGTCTGCTGGGTGACCTTGGGCAAGTCGTTTAACTTCTCTGTGCCTCAGTTACCTCATCTGCAAAATGGGGATTAAAATTGGGAGCCCTATGTGGGACAGGGACTGTGTACACCCAATTAACTTGTACCTACCCCAGTGTTTAGTACAGAACCTGGTATATAGTAGGTGCTTATCAAATACCACAATCATTATTATTATCACCCAACTACAAGTAATCAATACAGGATGCAAATTAAGCAAATTCAAGGCTCTTAATAATGATGGGATTTGTTAAGCACTTACTATGTGTCAAGCACTGTTCTAAGCGCTGGGGTAGATATAGGCTAATCAGGTAGGACAGAGTCCCTGCCTGTTCCACATGGGACTCACAGTCTTAATCCCCGTTTTACAGATGTGTTAACTGAGGCACAGAGAAATTAAGTGACTTGCTCAAGTTCATGCAGCAGACAAGTGGCGGAGCAGGGATTAGATTTGAGTCCCAGGCCCGTGCTCCATCCACTAGACCTTGCTGCTTCCCTAGAAGATAACTTTTTTAAAAGTACAGGAGTCAAATACACTACATTTACTTCCTGGGGAAAAAAAATAACTAATAGGTGGCAAGGACTAATGTTGCTGCTTTAAGTCATCCAAAAAAAAGTCCCAACTGTCAACGCAGTGCTGTGACGCTGGAGGTTACATGTGATTTTTACTTGCTCTTTTGCCTACTTTCTAAGGAAGATGGCTGAAGAATGAAGTGGGTTAGCTAAACCCTTTCCTGGATTATCCTTCCTTGACTAATCACGAGTAGAATACCCATAGAGAAACTCATCCAAGTTCATTGTGGAGTTACAGCTCTTCCATAACAGTGCAGTCCACCTAACACTCTAATCCACTGCACTGGTGTAATTAACAGCTTTATACCTCGCTACACGATAGCTCTGGTCCACTACCTTGACCGTTCAGCCGTGAGACATTCAGGTAACGATGGAGTGATTACCATTGAAGAAATACTGCAGTAACAAGCCTTAAGGTTAACCAGTGGCAGGCCTCACTCATCCACAGAGCAACCCAACCATTCCGATTTGCTCATGTTAACGATTATTAGACACCATTCTGAATTGTTTCCATTTTTTAGTCACGCAGTTCGCTGTTCCCACATCATTAGCTGTGCAGAACTTGCTCGACAGGGTTATATCAAAAAGGCGTGATGAGAAAGTAATCAAATCGATCGCATTTACTGAGTACTCACCATATGCAGAGCATTGTACTTGGCGATTGAGAGATTACAATGTATGAGTTGGTAGATACATTCCCTGTTCGCAAGGAGCTTACCGTCTAAAAGGCATGGCAGCCTAGCCAGTTTGTGTCTCCCACAGTTTAAATGGCCAGGTCATAACTCTTTCTGGAGTTGAGACCCTCCTTTCTTTTCCGGAGTGAGGACCCCAAACCCAGTCTAGTCACGATCCAAAATGGCAAATTTTCAGTAATATGAAAATGTCTGCCTTCCACCTCTGCTTAATGTATCTCATTTTGCAGTCTGATTTTAAGACCGCCGGGTACAGGTTCCAATTGACAAAAGCACAAACATAATTATCCTCTCACACCCAAACTGTTTATATTTCTAAAGTCTCTTCAGGGATGGGTAAGTGATCCTCATTTTAATTAGAAGCAGGACTTGCCTCAGTATGTCCAAATGAGCTTGTTGAATAAGGGCCAGATTTGCAAATGAAGGTTCAAACTATTGGGTACTAACTGATAGGAGGCTGAAAGGATCTGATTCTTTTTTTTTTCTCCAAACCACTTCACTGCTTAAATGACTGTTCTTTAACTTCATAAAGCAGCAAACCCTCATGAAAGTTCTGGAAAGGTGGTCTGTCTGGTTGCTAAGTACTTTGTAAGTTTTGTTACCTCTTACTGTGAACATGAGTGGCTTGTTTTTCGTCTTCCAAATTACAAAATCTATCAAAATCAAGTGAAATGTGTGTAGCCTACATTTCAAATGAAAGCTCTTTTGTGTTTGCTCTGAAACCTAGGTTTTAATGGTCCTTGATAAGTGTTAAATGCTCTACAACTTGCAAAAGAGTTCTGACATTCCCAATTTTGAACGAAACTAACAATTGCAATATTAGGCCACAACAGAGAAAGGGGAAACCAAATATTGGGTATTATCATATTACATTTCAATTCTGCCATCAGAAAATAAGGCAGTTCAAAAAACTATTAAGTCCTAGCAAGGACAGGAGAAAAAAAAAAATAAAACCATTCTGCAAAAGCCATTTTCTATGACGATCCCAGACTGTAAACATCAGAAATCCATTTTGACAACACTCCTAGCAGAGTTTCAAAAATCTCTAAGAAGGCAGCCTGCTGATTTAATTTGTGGATATTCAAGATGTTCAGTTCTGAGAAATCATCTAATCTTTTTTATGTTATTGACACAATACTTATATTAATTACTCTTTACAATGTCCTAGGAAGTTCTGCTTGTATTTGCAAAGGAGAAAATTCAAAGTAAAGTGACTTAACTAAACTCTCACAGTTTTTTTCCAGCGCCTACCATTCTGGACATTGAAGCAAAAGAGAGGCGGCCTCTTTCACTAATACCTCACAAAGAACAACTATTTCATTTCTCTCCATTGGCAAAGCCCTAGTCTCAACTAGTTCTCACTGGTGGCCCTCAGGTCAAAGTAATTTTTTTCCAAGTAGCAAATAGCCTCCTGGATCCTCTTCCTCAACTGATGCTTTGAGATGACTCTAATCGGCCCAATTTAAACTTCAAGCCACTGGGGTTTTGTTGGTATTTTTAAGGTAGAGCACCTGTGTGCTTTCATAATAACAGACATTTATAATTATCTGAAGATTCTAGGAACTCTAGGGAATATCAGTGACAATTTTGTCAGGAGTTGCAGAAAAAAAACAACTAAAATGAATTGTGCAGTACTGGTGCATGCATCCAAAATGTTTTTAATCACTTGGCAGTCAAAAAAATGCAAAGAATAGTGCTCTCCTTTGCCAAGGAAACTATTGAAACCAGTGGAATTTCTACATCTTTAATATCTGGGCTGAAGAAATGAATTCCTGACTTCCAACAGGCCACACAACAGAGAGGATGAGGGGTTGCAAAGGGGACATCGGGCCGGTTCGGGTTCAGGAGCTGGAAGAAATGACTTGAGAGTCAAAAATCCTGGCTTCTGGTTCTAGCTCATGGAATAGCACAGTGCACGGCTTTGGGATGATCCCTGAGTCATTTTCTCCCACCCACATGAATGGGGAAGAAGGGCTCCTACAATCAAGGATGCTTCCCTCTGGGGGGGTGTTTCTGGGGAAACCCAGAAACCCAAATTCATGTGTGTGGACACACACGCATACACATACATACACCCTGCACCCTCATGCCTAAATACACTACACCATTTTGGGGACAGCAACAGGAACGAAGGCTTCTACCCCTTTGTGATGCTGCTGCTAGTGCAGTGGCAAGCAGGATAAGACTCTAAAAATAATAATAATAACAATAATAATGATTGTGATATTAACTATATGCCAAGCACCTACTAAGCCCTAGGAAGACATGAGATAATCGGGTCACATACAGTCCCTGTCCCGCATTCATTCATTCATTCAATCATATTTATTGAGCGCTTTCTGTGTGCAGAGCACTGTACTAAACACTTGGGAAGTACAAGTTGGCAACATATAGAGACGGTCCCTCCCAACAGCGGGCTCACAGTCTAGAAGGGGAAGACAGAGAACAAAACAAATTAACAAAATAAAATAAATAGAATAAATATGTACAAATAAAATAGAGTAATAAATACATACAAAGATATATACATATATAATAGGTGCTGTGGGGAGGGGAAGGAGGTAAGGCGGGGATGATGGGGAGGAGGGGGAGAGGAAGGAGAGGGCTCAGTCTGGGAAGGCTGCATGGATTCACTGCCTAAGTAGGGGTGACAAGAAGCACTGAATCCCCAGTTTACAGACGAGGAAACTGAGGGACAGAGAAAGTAAGTGATTTCTCCAAGCTACACAGCAGGCAAGTGGCAGAGTGGGGATTTTTTTAAGGTATCTGTTAAGAGCCTATTATGTACCCGGCACTGTACTAAGTACTGGGGTAGATACCAGCTAATCAGGTTGGACGCAGTCCATGTCCCACATGGGGCTGAGAGTCTTCATCCACATTTTACGGATGAGGTAACAGAGGCACAGAGAAGTGAAGGGACTTGCCCAAGGTCATAGAGCAGACAAGTGGCAGAGCCAGAACTAGACTCCAGGCCCGTGCTCTTTCCACTAGCCTCCGCTTGCTTTCTCTGTGAAGGAACATGTGCCTCAGTCACTGGTTTGGGGCTGTTAAGGGGACTGGGAAAATAGAAACTGGACTCCCCCCAGGGTCAGGGACCAGGTTGTTTGGCCTCTTGATTCTGTCCCAGATGAACTGAGATCAACGAACCTCTCTAGCTCTAAGTGCAGTCAGTGTAATAATCCTGTTTTTAGGTTTCTTCCAGCCCTCGAGAGAGAACAGTGGGTGCCAGGACCCAGTCAGTCTAAAAACTAGGAATGCAATTCATCAGCTCTATCCCTTGAACAAAATCTGCCCCTTTGGAAGGGCTCTATTGCTTGCACAACAAATGGTATTCAGGCAGTGGGATTATGAGTTTCCTTTCCTTCCCTAGACTGAGACCTTCATCCTTTCAGCCAAGTGAAACAAATGAAAAAAACAGGTGATGGGGGCCAGGAGAAAAGTTCACAAGCTGTAAATGTTCCTTTCCCTCTGTCGGCACTATGCTCCACTCAATGAACTCATTTTTATCTGAATTATAAGACCTCACCGAGACTCCCCTCTCCACACACAAACCGCAGAAACCCTCCTCCAACTCCTCCAACCTCACTGGAGCAGTGAGAATAACAGTTAATCTCTTGCCATTTTCCTTATGTTCTTTTCCTGATTCATGGCTGGCTACATGGGTTTTAGGAGAGGGTCCACTTCGTTATTTGAGAATTTGTCCATTTCAAGGCAGTTATTACGTGGATATTTCCTACCATCTACAGGGCAGGTGGAGAAAAATGAAAATCTATCAACGGCTATTTCTCCAATGTGATTGAAGAGCTGCATCTTCCCTGAGTGACTGTAGAGAGGATTTGTTCTGTTGTTTAGTTGACTTCGTTAATGGGTTACATGAATTTGTCTACAGGTCCTATTTTTGGGGTTGTGATTGGAGGGAAGTCTGCAATTGGAAGATGATCTACCGTAGTCCCAGCCCTGTTTGGGACGGGCACTGTGCCTGATCTGGTTACCTTGTCTCTTCTCCA
The DNA here is from genome assembly GCF_015852505.1 of Tachyglossus aculeatus. Classification (NCBI taxonomy): domain Eukaryota; kingdom Metazoa; phylum Chordata; class Mammalia; order Monotremata; family Tachyglossidae; genus Tachyglossus; species Tachyglossus aculeatus. The sequence goes on along the minus strand of NC_052090.1, from coordinate 17,186,659 downwards.
GCACTTAGTACAGTGCTTGGCACAAAATGAGCACTTAAATACACAATTATTATTATTACAATCGCCTTCTTTGAGTAGCCAGGTGCAGTCTTACACGGGAGGACTTCAGGGGTATCCGGTTCCAACCCCCACGGACAAGAATCCTTGCATTTCAGCCGATGGGGGATGGACTTTCTGCAGACCTTTGGCATCTGGCTTGCTGCCTTGCCCTCAGATTCCTTTCCGGCCATCAACAGCATAGAGTTGGTGAGCTTTCCCAGGAGGAGAAGGAGAGATGGGGTGGGGGTGGGTGTCATTCACAGAAGGATCTAGGTTGGGCAAATGGGGTGGCTGTCCCAGGGCTTGGAGTGCCTCAGGAATCCCCGCACATGGTTCTTACCAAAGTGGTGCCCCAAATGCCCAGACTTTCATGTGCACACTTTAGAATGTGTGCATTATTTTCATTAGCCCTCAGTATGCATACTCTAAAGCCCTAAGGCTTGGGGCTCCCAGAATCCTTGAAGGCCTCAAATCATCTCTCTCCCTCACGTCTCAGTTTCTCATTTTCTTAGGCACTGAGGAGGATGGGGCCCCGAGGCAGAACTCTAGTCACCCATAAATTAATCTGCTCTTGGTGCCACTCTGGCTCCCTTTGCTTCAGCTCCTCATTCAATCATATTTATTGAGCGCTTACTGTGTGCAGAGCACTGTACTAAGCACAAGTTGGCAACATATAGAGATGGTCCCTACCCAACAGCAGGCTCACAGTCTAGAAGAGTCCTCAGCCTTCACCCTCTGGACTCAGGATCACTGTTCTGTGGAACAACATGCTACCCTTCAAGAAACCCAGTATTCAAGAACTAACTTCCCCTAGAGTTTTACTGAATCAGTTTGGGGTTTTGTTTTGGTTTTGATTTTAATTTGCAACACAGCAATTGCTCTCAAACTGTTATTTCTAGGCATTAAGGGAGAACCTAAATCCAAGATATTTCACAACAATCTCAAAAAAAAAAAAAAAATAGGAGCCCATCCAAAATCCGCATGAAGCCAAATGATGTGAGATACTGAATGCCACATACTGTACTTAGGTATGTCTTCCTCTTCTGAAATGCTGAGCAAGCATCATGATTTCCCTATTGCTTCTTTTACATCAGTCCCCAAATGCTTCTCTCCGTCTTCCTCTCTGGGGCAGGACAGAGCTTCGATAAGTTTACTCCTCTCCCAGCCCATCCACTGAACCCACCTTAGCACTGACTCTGCCAGCCAAAGATCACCCCCAGCTGCTTCCTAACTTTTCAGAATCCCCCAGGTGTCTTGATTTGAAGCCAACATTGCCTTCTCCCACCTGATTATAAAATACCCGGCTGGTCACTAGTTTTATATACAACCTTGGGAGCCCTGCTCCTAACAGCAACCAATTTCTAGCAGTTCCAAGAAATATATTTTTTCTACCACGTAGAACAGAGAGAGAAGAAAACAGCTTCTCACCTGTTCGTTGCATCCTCCTCATCATCTGATGTTCTCATACGACTCTGATCAGCCTATTTCCATTGCAAGAACTAGCTATTGTTCTGTAGTTTATGTCAGGCAGAGCAGACTGCCACCCTATATTGTAATCATTATTTCCATAATCAAGATGATCACTATCATCATCAACACATTTATTGAGCAGCCCCCATGTGCAGGCCTCTACCGTTCTGAAATTCCAAAGGCTCCTGGGGAAAGTCGATCACTTACAGTGAGTTCTATTCCCCAGGGCCCGAGTCACTCCCTGGTAGTAAGTTAGACACCCCCACCCCAACAGGAGAGGCATTTCAACTTCAAATCAATCAGAGACACTTAGGTACAGCTGAAAACCCTGATATGCCTCCCTCAATTACAGCTGGTTTTGCTCTGCAGGGCTGACTTGGGTCCAGCTCACTAGAATCCGCTTCATTATCCCCAATCTTCTTGCTACAGAGGGGAAAACAGACTGTTCTAAGTGCACGGAGGCTTCACGCTGAAATTCTGCACGCAGTGGTGCCTAGCATCATTCACCTAATATGGCTAATGTGTAAGCTTTTCCTTCTAAGAGCCGAAGAAACTATCTACGGTCCCGGCCACCTTCCCTCTGGCCGAGGACAACAGCTGCTAATCGTGTGCTCTCACCATCCCCGCCACCAGGCAGCCCACCATGCTACCTCCTCTCGGCACAACCACTGAGGAAACACCATCCTGTCCTGCCTTCTGCCGCTCCAACAGGAGACAGAAAACCCCCCACAGCATGAGCCCTCCACAACCCCCCAGCAAAGCTGGGGGCTGCTTTAGTGGTTACTGTTACTGGCTCTGAGCCTGAGATCTACTTCTTCTAGCCACAGCGCCCCGCTGACTTTTGTTTGTCTTTGGGGTATTCGTCCGAGTTGGGTTTTAATGCTTCATCACTCCAGATGGGTCTGTCTCCAGTCCCTTCTCTCCCCACTTATACTCTTAGATTGTGAGTCCCCCGAAGGGACAGGGGCCAGTCCTTCCTCTCCCCCTCGTCCCCCTCTCCATCCCCCCCATTTTACCTCTGTCCCTTCCCTACAGCACCTGTATATATGTATATATGTTTGTACATATTTATTATTCTATTTATTTTACTTGTACATATCTATTCTATTTATTTTACTTTGTTAATATGTTTGGTTTTGTTCTCTATCTCCCCCTTTTAGACTGTGAGCCCACTGTTGCGTAGGGACTGTCTCTATATGTTGCCAACTTGGACTTCCCAAGCACTTAGTCCAGTGCTCTGCACACAGTAAGCGCTCAATAAATACGATTGATGATGATGGTGATGATGTCTAATTCCCTCCCGTGTATTCTCTTCCGGCACTTAGGACGGTGCTCTGCACACAGTAAGCGCTTAATAAATACCATTACTATTTCCTTTCCTTAATAAATGCTTCAATACACAATTGTTATTATTATTACAATCTCCTCCCTTGAGTAGCCAGGTAAAGTCTTACACAGGAGGACTTCAGGGGTATCCGGTCCTATCCCCCACAGACAAGAGTCCTTGCAGTAAGCGCTCCATAAATACTATTACTAATTCCTTTCCACCAAACAAATGCACGCTTGTCCTTCCTCTTACTGCTGCTGCCTTTCAGGTGAGACACTGCCCCATAATTAGAAGATGTGGCATCCCTTCGGAGGAAAAGACCTCACAAAGGCAGATAATAGTCAGAGATACTACCCAAGCACAGACCCCGTTTTATGTCTTAATTTGCCAACCTGCCACTGAAAAGACATTACATTTAGGCTGTAGATCAAGTTGGACTTTTCTGGCGCCAAAGAAACAGAGGAAATGAGTGGCGAACGACCCTCAGTAGTATTCACTGACTGCCTGTGGTGTGCACTGCCCTGTGATAAGCACTTGGGAGAGTAGAGGGGAGATCAAAAGACATAATTTCCTGCTGCCTCGGAGCTGACAATCTGGTGGGGAGAAAGACACAAAATTATATGCAATGATTGATTAATTAGGAAACAGAGAAGGGACAGATTGTCGTGTGAATAACTAAACGCATAAAGTGTAAAATGTATCAATTAATAGGCACCAAAAGTGCTATGGGAGATTGTGAATTTTAAATGTGAACGTTAAATGCTGAAGTGGCCAGTGGTAGGCTACAATCTGGGGAAAGGAAAATGAAGCAGGGAAGGACCCCTGAAAGAGGAGGGCTGACAGATAGGAAGGGAAAGTTTCCAGGCTGGGGGAGGGCACGAGAAAGGAGTCCCCCTTCTAGATTGTGAGCCCGTTGTTGGGGAGGGACCGTCTCTAGATGTTGCCAACTTGGACTTCCCAAGCGCTTAGTACAGTGCTCTGCACACAGTAAGCGCTCAATAAATACGACTGAACGAATGAATGAAAGAAGCTGGAGAGGTGAAAGCGAAGGACAGTGAGAGGGTTCAGAAGAATGTAGCATCAGGTGAAAAGGAGCGATAGAGTGAGGAGGCAGGTGGAGAGCCTTGAAGCCAACGGAAAGGCCAACGCTGGAAGTCTGGGGGAGTCAGGAGACGGGTGCAGGATGGCATTTTAGAAAAATGATCCTGAAATCAGATTTTTCTGATGCTGGTAAACTGGGGAGGAGAATCAATCAATCGTATTTATTGAGCGCTTACTGTGTGCAGAGCACTGTACTCCACTGAGAAGGCTGGAGATGGGTGGTGAGGGTCACAGAGGCTGTCGATTCTGTAATCAAGCCGGTACGATAGCCGTTTGGGTGGAGAGGAAGGGGAGATTTGTTCCAAATAGGGCAGTTGAAAGAGAAGGAGGAGTCAAGGATATTAAGAGCGTTGTGGGTTTGAGAGCCGGGCAAGGTGGTGGTGGTGGCAGTTGCAGTGGGGAAGTTAGGGGCGAGAGAGGATGTGGGAGGGAAGCATATTCAGTCTTAAAGAGAGGGATCTTTGGATGCTTGTTCTGGAAGTATGAGGAAATGTCAGATTGTAGAGCGGATGAGAGGTTGGGGCTCGTGAAGTAGATTTGGGATTCTTCAGTTTAGAGCCGGATCTTAAAAGCGTGGGAGTGAATGAGTTCTCCAAGGGAGAGAGAATATACTGAGAAGAGAAGGGGACCCAGAACTGCGTCTCATGTGTTTGTGCCTCACAGAGTCTCAAATTCTTTATAGATTTTCGACCTTTGGACCAGGATGGTATCAGGAGCTGAAAAGGGCAAAAGATTAATCCGGTATGTAATAAAATGCCTTTAAAAAACGTACGCGGTGGAACGAATCCATTTTCATGACAGCTTTAAGATTTTAATCTTCCAGTCATTTAGGGAGGGTATCCATGAAGCATATAGCAGGTTCGGCTTGGTGATGCTTGAGGATCAGGTGTTTTGGGGATGAATAGCTCACTCTCACATTCCTCTGACAAACAGGTTTTCTCAGGAATTTTGATTTGTTCTAATAAGTGAATGAACATCCAATAAAATTGTTGGTTTTTTAATTACATTTTCATCCATTCAGAGCTTAACTGAACCCAGAGGCAAATCTTCCTTTTTAAAGGGCTCTCCTGGACGGACTCTTTCACCAGTGGGGCATGGGGGTGTGGCTCAGTGGAAAGAGCACGGGCTTTGGAATCAGTGGGAATGGGAGTCAGAAGGACCAGGGTTCTAATCCCGGCTCTGCCACTTGTCTTCTGTGTGACCTTGGGCAAGTCACTTAACTTCTTTGGGCCTCAGTTACCTCATCTGTAAAATGGGGATTAAGACTGTAGTCCCATGTGGGACAGGGATGCAGCCTAACTTGCAACTACCCCAGCGCTTAGTAGTGCCTAGCTCAGAGTAAGCACTAAACGAAAGCCATTATCATTATTATTATTGTTGTTATTTTTAATATGGAATTTTCCAGCTAGGTGTGCATTAAGTAAGCATAGCAATGGTAGAACAATTATTAAGTTCCCACTTGGTGCGGTGCACAGTACTAAGTGCTTAGGAAGTACAGAATAATGAAGTGACATTATCTCTGCCCACAAGGAGCTTACATTCTAAAGGGAGAGACAAACACAGAATATAACACTGTAAAAACCTACAGACAGGTGTGCTAAGGAGGGTACAGATAAATTCCTAAGTGCTAGAGATTGGTTATGGCTCAGGATGATGGGAAATTAGTCGGGGAAAATTTATTGGAGGAGATGGGATTTTAAGAGGGATCTGAATGTGGGAAGAGCTGTGGTCTGTGTGACGTGGGGAGGGAGTTCCAAACTGGATGAGTATAAATAAATAATAATATATAAATCACAGAACTCTTTCTCGAAAGAAAACGTTAGTCGTGCACACTCCTGAACAACCAAACATCATCATAAACACCATCAGCATTTACTGAGTGCCTACGATGGGCAGAGCACTTAGAACCATACACTGGGAGAAAAATCCCTCAAGGAGCTTGAAATCTAGTGTGAAAGACCTAAGGGAATGAACTGCCAAATATGCAATAACATACTAAGAAGAAACAACAAAAAACAAAATTAAGCAAATAATTCAGTAGGTAGGAAATAAGCAACCATACACACGTGATTGTTAAAGTAGCTGATGTTGGCGGCCGGGACCACGGAGGCGGCTGGGGAAGATGTTTTTTAGGAGGATACTATGTGTGGGGAAGGGTGGAATATGGTGGATTTGAGGGTGGAGGAAGTTCCCTGCAGAGGAAAAACCAGCAGCAAAGGGTCAGGAATGGTAGAGTCACCCACAAGGTCGTTAGAAGGTTAGTGTGGGAAGCCATAGAGTCCACACCAGGAAAACACAGCAGGAGAAGTGAGTGGACAGGTAAGAGGGTGTCCTCCAAATCAATAGCTAAGAATTTGAATTTTTTCTGAGAAGAAATGTGGAGCCATTGGAGTAGTTGAGGAGAGGAGTAATGTGTTGGGAATCACGCTTGAAGAAGGTATTTGCAGCTGTGTCTAGGGTGAGAAGGGAGGTGGATTCCCTCAATCTTTCCCTCCCCTCTAATTGGAAATACCGATACCTAGGGGCCAGTTTACGGACTGGTCTCTGGTAGATCATATGCCAACCCTCAGCTTTCTCAGAGAACACCAGCTATGACAACAACAACAGTGGCATTTACTAAGCACTTACTATGTGCAAAGCACTGTTCTAAGCGCTGGGGACCATACCCATTGTCTTCAAATACCTAACACGGACTGCCTTCTCCCCACGATTCTCCTAGCCCTCTCCTCTTTTGCCCAGCTCCTCCCCGGGAAATGGCTGTGCTCCACCTGATCATCATCATCATCATCAATCGTATTTATTGAGCGCTTACTATGTGCAGAGCACTGTACTAAGCGCTTGGGAAGTACAAATTGGCCACATATAGAGACAGTCCCTACCCAACATTGGGCTCACAGTCTAAAAGGGGGAGACAGAGAACAAAACCAAACATACTAACAAAATAAAATAAATAGAATAGATATGTACAAGTAAAATAAATAAATAAATAAATAAATAGAGTAATAAATATGTACAAACATATATACATATATCCAGGTGCTACCTGATTTCACCAGATGAGTGACTGGCATCCTACGCAAAACCTTTCCCCCTGGGAGGGGTCCTGAGGCATGAGGAAATTTCCTATTTTAGAAAACTCTGTGTGTTTGTGTGTGTGTGTTTGTGAGCATGCTCACGTACACGCATGTGCACGGCGGGGAAAGGGATGCGCCTCATCGGCTTGACTGAAACGGTCTGGGCATCGAGGAAGAAATCTGTTCTTCCCTATGCTTTAAGAGTGATGAGGGCATCTTAAATGCCATTAAGAGAGAGCCTGTCCCCGGTTTAAAAAGGCAAGAGTCTGTTCCATCCATGAAATGTTGTTTGTCAAAATACAGTTCCAAACCTCCTGCAGACAGAAGAGCAGACGAGCTGCTAGAGGAAGCCACGGGGCGGGGAAGGACAGCTGGGCTACAAAAGGCTGCAGTAGGCATGTGGCTGAATGATGTGTTTGGCAGTCTGCACTCCTTCCCGATCCCATTAACTTTTAAAATGTTTCTGTGCTCTTCCCAGGAACGGAGGGAAAAGAGATACTCAAGGCAACATAAATGGTTTCAGTCCTTTCCCTTTTCTCCTAACTTCAGTGGAAACCAAGACCATCTAGTCCCCCTCCTATAGGATAATCCATCATATACATTTCTCTAAAATAATTCCACTGACTCTTACCCACTGAATTGTCTTCCCTAATGACGCTCCATTGTACCAGGTGATCCAAGAGACGGAGCGATTCCGTTTGCTTTTTCTGGGGTTCACTTGTCAACTACATGCTCAGTGGAAAGAGCCCGGGCTTGGGAGTCAGAGGTCATGGGTTCTAATCCCGGCTCTGCCACTTGTCTGCTGTGTGACCTTGGGCAAGTCACTTCACTTCTCTGTGCCTCAGTTCACTCATCTGTAAAATGGGGGGTGAAAACTGTGAGCTCCATGTGGGACAACCTGATGACCTTGTATCTACCCCAGCGCTTAGAACAGTGCTTGGCACATAGTAAGCGCTTAACAAATACCACCATTATTAGTATTATTATTACATAATGAAAACTATGACGCCCTGGATGCAACTTTCCCCGAACCAGCTGGAGGCTGGGGAGAATGTGACAGACCCCAGAGTTGTATGGCCGGTGGTAGTAGCCTGGTGCGAAGGGATTCCTGGCACAAAAGGACATGCTTGCTTGAGGGCGGGAGCAAAAACAACTGCTACCATGAACGCTACTCCCTCAATCCTTCCCTTCCCTCATCCTCCACCCAGTAGATATCTGTATTAAAAAAAGAGATAGGAGAGGGAACTCTTAACAAGTGAACTTGTGTCACAGAACCAAAAAAGTACAGACGGTCTTCCTGCATTACAGCAGGGAAGGCTGGCTACTCCCAGGAGGCCAGGGTGTGTGTGGAAGGCCCCTTTTAGACTGTGAGCCCACTGTTGGGTAGGGACTGTCTCTATATGTTGCCAACTTGGACTTCCCAAGCGCTTAGTACAGTGCTCTGCACACAGTAAGCGCTCAATAAATACGATTGATGATGATGATGATGATGGAAGGCAAACCGCTTCGATTGTGAGCCCTACGTGGGATAGGGACTGTGCCCTACCTGAAGATCTCGTTTCTGCCTCAGCGCTTCGAACAGTGCTTGACACATATTCATTCAACTCCATCGTATTTATTGAGCGATTACTGTGTGCAGGGCACTGTACTAAGCACTTGGGAGAGTACTATAGAACGATAAACAGACACATTCCCTTCCTACAATGAGTTTACAGCCTAGCAACGAGCTGACAGTCAAGTAAGCACTTAGGTACCATCGGGGAAAAAAAACAAAACCCGAAACTCCCGTTCTCCCTCCTACTAAGACTTTGAGCCCCATAATAATAATAATAATAATAATGGCATTTATTAAGTGCTTACTATGTGCAAAGCACTGTTCTAAGCGCTGGAGAGGTTACAAGGTGATCAGGTTGTCCCACAGGGGGGCTCACAGCCTTCATCCCCATTTTACAGATGAGGTAACTGGGGCACAGAGAAGTGAAGTGACTTGCCCAAAGTCACACAGCTAATTGGCAGAGCCGGGATTTGAACCCACGACCTCTGACTCCAAAGCCCATGCTCTTTCTCACTGAGCCACGCTGCTTCTCGGGACAGGGACTGTGTCCAACTTAAAACAGCAGCATGACTTAGTGGAAAGAGCCCGGGCTTGGGAGTCAGAGAACATGGGTTCTAATCCCGGCTCTGCCACTTGTCTGCTGTGTGACCTTGGGCAAGCCATTTAACTTCTCTGTGCCTCAGTTACTTCATATGTAAAATGAGGATTAAGACTGTGAACGCCACGTGGGACAACCGGATTGCCTTGTGTCTACCTCAGTGCTTAGAACAGTGCTTGGCACATAGTGAGTGCTTAACAAATACCATCATTATTATTTTTATTATTTACCCCAGCATTTAGACACATAGTAAGCACTTAACAAATACCATTTAAAAAAGAAAAAAACTCACAGAGATCGCATTATTGAAAAACCTTGTATTAAAGGAGGGTGGGATGTCTTGGAGATGTAAGTAGTACATAGCTTTGATAGCAAAAAGCTCTCGATTTGAACTGTGCTCGAGAATTGTCTTCTTGAAGAGTTCTTCCTCGAACTGTTATATTTAAAGGAGTACACTATGGTTCTGTTTTTTTGTTGTGTTTGTTATGGCACTTGTTAAGCGCTCACTATGTGCCAGGCATTCTTCTAAGACCTGGGGTAGACACAAGGTAATCAGATTGGACACAGTCCCTGTCCCACATGGGGCTCACAGTCTTAATCCCCATTTTACGGATGAGGTAACTGAGGCACAGAGAAGTTAAGTGACTTGCCCAAGGTCACACAGCAGACAAGTAGCAGAGCCAGGACTAGAACCCAGGTCCTTCTGACTCGCAGGCCCACGGTCTTTCCACTAATAATATTAATTTGGGTATTTGTTAAGCACTTACTATGTGCCAAGCACTGTTCTACGCACTGGGGGAGATACAAGGTAATCAGGTTGTCCCACATGGGGCTCACAGTCTTCATCCCCATTTTCTAGATGAGGTAACTGAGGCACAGAGAAGTTAAGTGACTGGCCCAAAGTCACACTGCTGATAAGTGGCGGAGCCGGCATTAGAACCCATGACCTCAAACTCCCAAACCCGGGCTCCTTCCACTGAGCCATGCTGCTTCTTAAACTATAAATTCCACCAGACTGTAAGCTCCCTGTGGGCAGGGACTGTCCCTACCAACTGTATTGTACTCCCCCATGCACAGAGTAAGTGTTTAATAATTACCACTGCTTGACTGAAAGGAGAAATCGCACTGTAGTCCGCATGCCTGCGCAGCATTGCATGCATTCATGCATGCCAGCAGCCGTTCCTCCTGACACCACATCATGTTCTATTCAGACAGACGGGCATCGTTGGAAGAACGTTCCCTGATCCCTCAGTGGTGTTCTAGCCAAAACCATTACGAAAACATGTGTTCAGAGAACTAACTATTTATAGGCCTCTGTCGGAGCCACCTTAATATTTTATTTCACTTCTGATGGACCTGAGATGGTGACCTAAATCCCTCTCAAGAGATGTGTTCCCCTGCAGATGGAAAATTATTTTTTAGGGGGCGAAAGAGTATGCAGTTGGCATCTTTCACTTCCTCCTCTCCAATTTGGGATAAGGGAATGTTGGTGATTATTTGGAAAGGAAACTTCCTTTTGACAATTCCTGTTTCTAGCTGAAGCTGTCTTTGCCACAGCTGTACCTAAGCAAGCACACAGCACAAGTTTGTCTCTGAGGCCTGATAACAACAAGTTACCCAGAAGTTGGTCAGATGAGCCACATGTGCCGAAGAAACGTTTGGTGTAGACAATTCCCGCGGTGTTTCGTGGAATTAGAAGATATCGTTTGCACCTGTTTTGCTTCAAGGGGCACTGGGGATGCTAGCATTCTTTGTGGATTTCCAGAACACTAGACTCCAGTGGGAAGAAGGAGGAACAGAGGATTTACAACCTCTGTCTCCTCCTCCTCCTCCTTCCCACTCTGGGACCTGTGGTTCTGGGGACAGTAATCTAGGGGAGAGCCACAACTAGTCAAGATGTCATCTTACATAGACTCGGTTTGCTCTCTGTGTGGCAGAAGAAAACAAAAATGCCTGAGGAGAAGCTCCCATTATAAGTGTTATCTTGTTTTTGTGATGACGGTAGCGCATTGAAATTCAGAGACCTTTGAGGCTTGGGAGGGATCAATCAATCAATCAATCATATTTATTGAGCGCTTACTGTGTGCAGAGCACTGTACTAAGCGCTTGGGAAGTACAAGTTGGCAACACATAGAGACAGTCCCTACCCAACAGTGGGCTCACAGTCTAAAAGGGGGAGGCAGAGAACAAAACCAAACATACTAACAAAATAAAATAAATGGAATAGATATGTACAAGTAAAATAAATAGAGTAATAAATATGTACAAACGTATATCCATACATACAGGTGCTGTGGGGAAGGGAAGGAGGTAAGATGGGGGGGATGGAGGGGGGGGGCGAGGGGGAGAGGAAGGAAGGAGCTCAGTCTGGGAAGGCCTCCTGGAGGAGGTGAGCTCTCAGTAGGGCCTTGAAGGGATACCAGAAGTTGGAATATCACAGAGGGGGGACAACAAAAATAGTCCATCAGAGCCATAATAATAATAACAATAATAATAATAATAATAATGGCATTTGTTAAGTGCTTACTATGTGCAAAGCACTCTTTTTAGCGCTGAAGCACTGTTCTAAGCACTGAAATGAAATGGTGTTGCCTGAACTCTCCCAGAGGTAGGTGGGGATTTCCATTTTCGCCTTCACGCTGTTTCTTGCAAGAACTGAAATACCTGTGAGCACCTTACTCCGGAGAGAGGAGAGAATGTTTTTGTCGTTCTCTGGTCCGTCCCACAGAAACCGCACAGAGGGGGGATGGTTTAATCCAAGGCTTCGGTGCCAGTCAGGGAGGCTTGGTGCCAACTCCATGTCACCACAAAATGTCTGGACACTGAGTGCTCACGTAGGACTCCTTTGGTGCAAGACTGTAAGCTCGCTGTGGGCAGGGACTGTGTCTGTTTATTGTTACATTGTACTCTCCCAAGAGCTTAGTACAGTGCTTTGCACACAGTAAGCGCTCAATAAATGTCACTGAGTGACCTTCTGGGCTGAATCCCTAGTGTCTCCTTTTTCAGCAGAGTTCGTGGAAACAGCCTTGAGAGGAGGGAATCTGCAGGACTGGTGCTGGCATGTCGTAGGAGCACAATAAATATTAAACCACAACGAATAGAAGCCAAACACCAGCGAGGCTTTTAACAACCGAACATTTCCATGTGGGAATGCTAATTCCTCTGTCTGAAGAGCATCACAGAAATAGTCTTCATTATTAGTAAGACTAGAATAGCAGAAGTGGGCAATTCACCGCGAATGGAGATGCTTAGCATAAAATGGAAATAGCCCGGGACATTGGGTTAGGAGTTTAGGCCTCAGCTGGATTTCTCTGGAATGTAATGAATCTGGTTCTTCTCCTGCTGCTGCTGCTGCTGGGGAGTAGGCCATCCATAAACGCATCTCGGGATGCCATATGACAGACATAACTCTGGCTGAAGGGACGGCGCAGGAGAAGGGCAGCAGGCGACTCTTCCCCTTTCCCTGTAATCAACCAATTCTGTGCTCTCGGAGGCGAATCGAACCTATTTCGGTGAAAACGGGAGGGCCGAAAAAACTCATTTATCTAGAGTTCTGTGGGATGTTTGTGCTTGTCTAGTTATTCCAGATTTTTAGATACAGTGCCGTAGTTCAGTACATGGGCAACCACTTGGGTAAGATGCACAGAAACAGTATCTACTTGAAAGGGGTAAGTGTCCTTAGGGGGAAGGAATGATTTCAGAATCTACTGAGGGGTCAGTGGTAACATAAGATGGACACGCGTTAGTGCCTGCGGCTCCTCACCTTCACACGCAGTAAGTGCCCAAGTCGCTAAATATTGGATGCATGTGGTCATTCACTGCATGACTAGCTAAAAACAGAAAAATGTGGCCACGGCACTATTCATTGAAATTTCCACTGTCTTACAATGTGGGTTAATTATGCTTATTTTCTTGGGTCAGAGGCAGCAGAAGGAGGTCACCTAGTCTCAACACGTCTTTCTGATACTTTGTCGTTATTATGTTTTCTTGGAAATCGTCCAAGTCTCACATTGGTGATAGAGATCAGGCTGTCCTCTGTTAAAACTCCTTAATTCATCGGCCGAGGAATGGTACTTCTTGGGAAGCAGTGTGGCTCAGTGGAAAGAGCCCGGGCTTGGGAGTCAGAGGTCATGGGTCCTAATCCCGGCTCTGCCACTTGTCAGCTGGGTGACTTTGGGCAAGTCACTTCACTTCTCTGGGCCTCAGTTCCCTCATCTGTAAAATGGGGATGAAGACTGCGAGCCCCACGTGGGACAAACTTGATACCTTGTCTCTACCCCAGCGCTTAGAACAGTGCTTGGCACATAGTAAGCGCTAAACAAATACCAACATTATTATCATTATTATTATTATTATTATTGAGCACTTCCTGTGTGTAGAGCCCTCTACTAAGTGCTCGAGAGAGTACAACATTTTTACAACATTTTTAGACTGTGAGCCCACTGTTGGGTAGGGACTGCCTCTATATGTTGCCAATTTGTACTTCCCAAGCGCTTAGTACAGTGCTCTGCACATAGTAAGCGCTCAATAAATACGATTGATGATGATGATACAACATAACAGAGTTGGCAGACATGTCCCCTGTCCTCAACAAGCTTATAGTCTAGAAGGGGGAGACCAGCATTAGTATAAATAAATAATTTATAGCTACGTACATAAGTGCTGTGGGGCTGAGGGTGGGGCAAATACCAATTGTATTTATTCAGTCATACTTATTGAGTACTTACTGTGTGCACAGCACTGCACTACGTGCTTGGGAGAATACAATACAACGGATCCAAGGGCATAGATTGGCACAGAAGGGAGAAGGAGCCAGGAAAAAAACAGTTTAATTGGGGAAGACCTCTTGGAGGAGATGTAATCATAATAACAATTGTGATAAGTGCTGGCCTGTTCGAAGTGTTGGTCTGTGCCGAGGCCTGTTCTAAGCGCTGGGGTAGATCCAAGTTAGGTGGGTTTCCTTTTAGACTGTGAGCCCAATGTTGGGTAGGGACTGTCTCTATATGTTGCCAATTTGTACTTCCCAAGCGCTTAGTACAGTGCTCTGCACATAGTAAGCGCTCAATAAATACGATTGATGATGATGATGACACAGTCCCTTTCCCACATGGGGCTCACACTCTTAATCCCCGTTTTACAGATGCGGGAACTGAGGCCCAGAGGAGTGATGTGACTTGCCCAAGGTCAGATAACAGACGCGTGGCAGAGTCAGGACTAGAACCCAGGGCTTTCTGACACCCAAGCGCGCACTCTATTCACGAAGCACGAGGCTTTGAAGGTCAGGAGAGCGGCGGTCTGGTGTACATGGATGGGGAGGGGGTTTCAGGCCAGCCCCTGCTCATAAACCGTGTAAGTGGGCTGGGGACAAAGGGCAAGGTGGTTGTTAAAAGGAGTAAGGCCTATGTAGGAGATTTCTGAGTTTAAATTATTGCTGTAATCCTTTTCTCTGCTGATGTGGGCATTCTTCCCTATGAGTACAGAAAATCCTTTTCTCCTCCCTCCCACCCCACCACCTCCTTTTTTTTTTCTTTAGGTAGTTTTACTGATTTAAAAGAAAACCAGATATAATAAAGGCTTGTGATCTGTATTAGGTGAGGTATTAGAAGTGCCCCTCTGATAGATAATTGCCTTATGAGGCACATGGGATGTGCATATAGCGATAATTCTATTTATTCTGACAGTTTTGACACCTGTCTACTTGTTTTGTTTTGTTATCTGTCTCCCCCTTCTAGACTGTGAGCCCGCTGTTGTGTCGGGACCGTCCCTATATGTTGCTGACTTGTACTTCCCAAGCGCTTAGGACAGTGCTCTGCACACAGTAAGCGCTCAATAAATACGATTGAATGAATGAATGAATGAAACTCCATGAGTGCTGCAGAGTTCCTGGGGTTGGGAGAGGAGATAAACCTGCACGATAGGGAAAACTAGTAGTGAACAAAAATGGGACCCTAGCAGTGACAGTCACCACCATCTTGAGTTCTACACCAAAGATGACGGCTCTTTCTGCTGATGGCCTATCAGAGGGCTGGGGAAAGCTCTCATATAAGCTATTTTTTAAAATAAGAATACTAGAATGATGGGTCACTCTGCTTGCTGCAGGATTTACTTTAAAATCCAGCCCACGGTATTGCTAAGTAATGTCCGTATTATGTTCCAGACCTCTGATTTTGGAACAGCTTATTTACTGACAACACAATATATCAACAGAATTTAAATAAAAACAGAAAAACTCAATTATCCTCAAGAGCCGCACATCCAGGCAGGCCTTGGCCTCCTGCATTCTAGATAATTGAGTTTTTGTCTTAACCAGACGAGGTTAAACATAGTTTAAAGCTTTTCACAGAGGCAGCACGTTATTCTAAAATAGTCTTTGCTGTGTTCGTAATGTCCTCTTCAACAGTTGAGCCACTGTTTTCAAAAACCGAAAAATGAGTGAATATTTTGCAGAGACTGGGGGAGCTGGGCGGTTAGTCATTCAATTTCGAATTGGCATTTTCAGATTTTAATTTGTGATTGGTAGGATAATCGATGCAAAACCACTAGGAAAAAGGAAAGCGCTGTACGAATTCAAGGAATCATTGTTATATGATTCGCCCCATCCTACCTCACCTCCCTTCTCTCCTTCTCCAGCCCAGCCCGCACCTTCGGCTCCTCTGCCACTAACTTCCTCAATGTGCCTCGTTCTCGCCCGTCCCACCATCGACCCCCAGCCCACTTCCTCCCCCTGGCCCGGAATGCCCTCCCTCCACACATCCGCCAAGCTAGCTCTCTTCCTCCCTTCAAAGCCCTACTGAGAGCTCACCTCCTCCAGGAAGCCTTCCCAGACTGAGCCCCCTTTTTCCTTTCCTCCTCCCCATCCCCCCTGCGCTATCTCCTTCCCCTCACCACATCACTTGTATATATCTGTACAGATTTATTACTCTATTTATTTTACTTGTACATATTTACTATTCTATTTATTTTGTTAATGACGTGCACAGAGCTTTAATTCCATTTGTTCTGACGATTTTGACACCCGTCTACATGTTTTGTTTTGTTGTCTGTCTCCCCCTTCTAGACTGTGAGCCCGTTGTTGGGTAGGGACCGTCTCCATACGTTGCCGACTCTTGTACTTCCCAAGCGCTTAGTACAGTGCTCTGCACCCAGTAAGCGCTCAGTAAATGCGATTGAATGAATGAATGAATATATGTTGGTTGTGGACCCGGAAGTAGGGAAAGAGAGGAAGATTTGGGAGGACAGTAGAAAGAATGTGAGAAGGAGTTAGCGTAAGAGCATTAGAAGCGCTGGCAGAAACAGTAGTCATGGTCCCTTAGTTCCCACAGCTGTTAATCCAGCAAATGTGATTCGGCACCTGGTGAGTGGGTCACTTTTGTGCAAATTTGAATTTTATAAGGTGGAATGGGCCATTTACACTCCCCACCCTCTCTTGGTCTGACCCATTAGCAGACATCAGGAAAGACATCCAGGGTTCTTTGGCAGGGGTCAGCCCATGCTGTCCAGAACCTCCTTTAATTCTCTGGTGTATCATTCCATCTTTCTCTTTGTAATGATTTTCCCATGATGCATTTTTCTCGACTCTGCGGTGCATTTTATAGCCCAGCAGGGCACTGTTTGATAAATCTTGCCAAGAATGAATTGCCTTTCCTTCGTCGTGTGTGTAACTTCTTTTTCCTCCCTGGCATTCCATATCCCTCCTCTTTTGAAAAGTCTATCATTCATTTAGTTTTCATTTCCCTGTTGTGTGCCTTTCCAATGTTTCCATAACTCAGTGCATATTGGGTTTTTATGAGAGAATCATAAAATACCAAGATTCATGGCCTTCCTAGCCCAGTTTTCATGTGAACTATCTAATATTTTATGTTGTTTCCTAAAATCAGGGATGGGCAATAGTCTGCACCCAAAATTTATATCTGCTTGGGTCCTTCACCATCCAGTACCAAAAATTAATGTTTTAGTAATCAGCCCTTAAAGAGAAATGCTCTCAGGAAGAGTTAGAAAACAAGCATGCAATTTACCACGTGCATTTGTCATCTTTAATTTTGGCTCTATGAATAATTGTTCGATATGATTTTGTGTAACAGAGTACATTTAAGAAGAACTTATTTGGGGGCTTTTGAAATCTTATTCCTACTATGTTTTGCTCTGTGCTGTGATTCCTCAATTGGATCTTTGGATTGTACCTCACTAATTCAATTGACTGATGGAATAATAATAATAATAATTATTATTATTATTATTATGATTGTTAAGCACTTATTATGCACCAAACACTGTTTTACATGCTGAGGCAAATTAAAGATAAGGAGGTCAGACATAGTCCCTCTCCCATGTGAGGCTCACTGTTTAAGGGGGAGGGACAACAGGAAACTGAGACACAGAGAAGTTGAATGACTTGCCCAAGTTCACACAGCAGGCAAGTGAGAGAGCCAGGATTAGGCTCCAGGTTTTCTAACTTCCATGCCTGTGCTTTTTCCAGTAGGCCCCACTGCTTCACTGATGTGAATGGAAGCACGTAGGTCCATCAGAAATTGGCACGTCTGGTCAGGTTTTACAAGTCAAATCTGATGATCTTGTATCTACCCCAGTGCTTAGTACAGTGTCGGTCACACAACGCTTAACAAGTACCATTAAAAAAAAAGTTGATCAGAATTTCCCTGGCAGAGTGGCAGCATATACCTTCAGAAAATCGAGGGAGGAAATAGTCCCGATGCGTCCGAGGCCCCCTGAATAGCAGTGTTACAGTGCTTGGCAAGTAGTGTGTACAGGAGACATACCTAGACTAATCAGACACGGGGCTAACCCTTTTGAGCAAAGCTGTTTTGGCATGAAGCAAAGCCTCAGACACAAAAAGTGTCGCAAAACAGGGCAGTTGCTGCTAACCAGCGGGCACAATGCATATAGTTCCCTGTGGAAAAGGGGGGGTCATTCGTGAGTTCTGACAGTCTCACATCCAGGACTGCGTTACCTCCGGTAGCATCATCTTTAAACACAAAGGACAACAGACCTATTTCAGTGAGGAATGACTCCTTTCAGAATGAGTCAGACGACGGCCTTCTCTATTATTAAAAAACAGTTCACTGAATTTGAAGATGTTTTCATACAATAATCTAGCTAGCTGGTTGTTGTTGCTGAGTACTTATCTGAGTGTGCAGGTGTGGCTGAAATGACTTGTGTTCTACAGACATTCCACCTAACACCTTGTGCATGTAAAAATTAAAATACATGAGCTATGTATATATATTTCCTTTATCTGTAGGACTATATGCTCTGGGCATGTGTGTATATCCAAAGAGCCATAGAGAGCTGATCTTTGGGTTTGATTAAAAAGTATGTCTCATGGTTAATGTCAGTAGAGCTGAAGAAAGAGTTTTTTTGTTAGACTATAATTGACATTTTCCTCTATTTTCCATTGCAGGGGACACCGCACTCACTGTAAGTATCCACCCGCTGGGGTCAATCGCCCCCAGCGTTGATTGAGTCAGAATCCCGGGATAGCTCATTCTAGATCAATCAATCAATCAATCTTGGAGGTTCTCGGACAAGATTGATTGATTGCTTGACCAGGAAGAAGACCTGACAAGACTTGGGCTGAAAACACTGAAAATGGCACGTTTTCCAACTTATTATCTCTTCCAAGTTTAATTCCTCCCAGTCCATACCCCTTAAAATCCTTACCCTCTCTTTCCTCCCATGTTCAAACTGAAAAGTTGGCACCTATCGTACCTACCTCAAAATAATCTCTACTGCTTATGTGCTAACAAAAAGAGGGGGGCCCAATGTGACAAAATTAGGTTCACCCTGAGAGAAAAGGCTCTCATCTGAAATGTAGGAGCCTAACTCCAAGTGCCTGTATTCCTCCCTCGTTGAAGTTACCTGCATGGCTAGGAACACAACAATCAACTCTGGCCACATGAGTGATTAAAATTCCTCCAGTTGAGCCAGGAAGAAGGGTTTAATGATGAACTGGGATTGCATGTTTCCTTCTAAAGACTTGCCTCCCAGTTACTTCTTAATTACCACTAATTTTGGAACTATTTTAAAATACCACTATGTTATGCTGAACCTTAAAAGCAAAGCATGAACAGGCTCTTGCATTACTTATGATTTTTATAACACAAGGGGAAACTTCACCTTGGAAACCTCAATTAGTTCCTTGCAACGAAGGGCTTTCTTGCTGGTGCTTGATAAGCCGTTAAAATAGTCACAGGCTGTCTTAAACACTGATGCAAAAATGCGTGCTCCTTTACGTTGCATCACTAGAAATAAAAGAGTTTGAAAAGTTGTGTTCATAGCTGGATGATTCTGAAATTATGCATAGCTGGCATCATCCTTTGCATTTTGAAGAATGCATCATACTACCTCCTTTTCTATTCTGAAACAGCATGGCCTAGTAGACGGAGCACGGGACTGGGAGATGGAAGGACTTGTCCGCTGTGTGACCTTGGGAAAATCACGTAACTTCTCTGTGCCTCGGTTACCTCATCTGTAAAATGAGGATTCAGGATGGTGAGTCTTATGTGGGACAGAGACTGTGTCCAACTTTACTAACTTGTATCTCCCCCATTGCTTATTACAGTGCCTGGG
The DNA here is from genome assembly GCF_015852505.1 of Tachyglossus aculeatus. Lineage (NCBI taxonomy): Eukaryota > Metazoa > Chordata > Mammalia > Monotremata > Tachyglossidae > Tachyglossus > Tachyglossus aculeatus. The sequence continues at coordinate 17,166,911 of NC_052090.1, read as the reverse complement.
ACATAGTAAGCACTTAACAAATATCATAACCTGAACTTTGTTCAGGTCTCGCTCGCTTTCTATATATATAAAGGATGCTTTGACTTCTCAACAAAATAACAATAGCCCCTTCAAATTCACTTTGGTAAAGGCAAGATGAAAAAAGCATTGGTTTGAAAGAATACCGTAAACGTAAAAGAAAAAGTAATAAGGTGTAACAGAAGGTTTGAGAATGTCAATAAAAGTTCTGTTATGTGGGAAAATTTCCTGAAAGCATCCAAATCTCAAGCCTCTTAATATTCTTCACTCCTTAATAACAAAACAGTGTATTGCCTTTGGTCGTTTAACACTAAGTTATCCAGGCGTACATCACTGAGCCTTCTCTGGATAAGCCAATCCAAAATGGTAGGCAGCTTTGAGATCACCAGTGGGATTACTTTATAACTTATTACTCGTCATGCCCTGGCTTAATTACTGTGCCAGCTTCCTCTCAGCCTCCAGTGTCTCCTCTCTCCAATCCAATCTGTTGTTTGTCTCCTGCAGGTGACTCTCCATTCCTCAAAAATTTCCATTTCTCTCCTTATCTAAGCAAAAACTCCTGACTACCAGATTTAAGATGCACTATTAGCCCGCTCCCTTCTATTTATACATTCACTTCTCCTACAACAGGCCAGCTCACACATTTTATTCCACTCAAGCTAACCTACTCACTGCGCCTGATTCTAATTTCTCCTGCCTCTCATATTTCTCCTCTAGACTGAAAGCTCTTGTGGGCAGGGAATGTGTCTGTTATATTGTTGTGCTGTACTCTCTCAAACGCTCAGTACAGTGCCCTGCACACCGTAATAATAATAATAATAATAATGGCATTTATTAAGCGCTTACTATGTGCGAAGCACTGTTCTAAGCTCTGGGGAGGTTACAAAGTGATCAGGTTGTCCCATTTTAATCCCCATTTTACAGATGAGGCAACTGAGGCACAGAGAAGTTAAGTGACATGCCCAAAGTCACACAGCTGACAAGTGGTGGAGCTGGGATATGAACCCATGACCTCTGACTCCAAAGCCCGGGCTCTTTCCACTGAGCCACGCTGCTTCTCTAAGCACTCAATAAATAGGAATCATCATCATCATCATCAATCGTATTTATTGAGCGCTTACTATGTGCAGAGCACTGTACTAAGCGCTTGGGAAGTACAAATTGGTAACATATAGAGACAGTCCCTACCCAACAGTGGGCTCACAGTCTAAAAGGGGGAGACAGATGACAAAACAAGACATATTAACGAAATAAAATAAATAGAATAAATATGTACAAATAAAATAGAGTAATAAATACATACAAACATCTATACATATATACAGGTGACAAGTTACTCCTGTTCTTCCTCCTGCCTCCCTCTTCACATCCAGCAGCCCCCCCCGCCAACTTCTAAAGCTACGACTACCTTATACAAGCAAACTTTAAAGTACTAAAAACACCTCTGTAGTAGTATTTTTATACACTATATGAACACAACTATTTTACCATCAAAATAATGTTGGAGGACTACAGCCTTTTCAAAAATCCTTTCACTTGGATACACGTAAGATATATGGAAGAGACCAAGGCGATAGGCTACCTGGTTGGAAAGAAGTGAGTGTGTCTTGAGTGTGTTTAGCACACAGAAGAGCAAAGAAAAAAATTGGAGAGGAAAAAATTGCCTAGGGAAGAACATAACCCAGACGAAAACCGGGTATTTCTGTTGGTCTATAGTAAATTGCTTTCAACTGAACTTTACAATGTAGGAAAACTCTCGCTCTGGGAGTTAAGCGCCAATGTGGGGATAAATCACTGAACTAAAAACCCCGCTCTACCACTGACTGGGTGACCCCAGGCAAAGTTACTGCATTTCGGGTTTCTTTGCCTATGAAATATCTGCCCTTCCTTACTTCCCAGGGCTGTTGAGAGGATAAATGTTGTAAGAGTACAATTTTCCAAGAAGCTAAGCTACTTACCAATTGTAAAGAGGCATTGATTGTCTCAAGCCCTTAGAAAGGCATATTATCACATTTAGTACTGTTGACTGCTTAGACTTAGAGGCCAAAATTGGTCTAATTGACTGAGGACTGTGTGTTGGGGCTCTAAAGTGTACCTGACTCACAGCACCCCATTGGCTAGGTACACCCACACAAATTCTCTGGACAGTTTAAGGGCCCCAAAATTAACTTGGGATTCACTCCCCACGTAAATTAAAACAGCCAGATAATAGAGAAGCAGCGTGGCTCAGTGGAAAGAGCCCGGGCTTTGGAGTCAGAGGTCATGGGTTCAAATCCCAGCTCTGCCAACTATCAGCTGTGTGACTTTGGGTGAGTCACTTAACTTCTCTGGGCCTCAATTACCTCACCTGTAAAATGGGGATTAAGACTGTGAGCCCCCCGTGGGACAACCTGATCACCTTGTAACCGCCCCAGCGCTTAGAACAGTGCTTTGCACATAGTAAGCGCTTAACAAATACCATCATCATTATTATTATATATGGCTCTACCCACAATTTCTGATACATTTTTATCAGAAATTCTCTTTTGCACATCAAACATTCATTTTTCTAATGTTTAAATTACTCTCAGGTGACAGGGTTATGCCAATAATTGTCCTGTTCGGTCAATATGGGCTCTCTAAAAACATACCTACCCAGTCTTTAGCATGAAAAAAAACTAAAAATAATTCATTCTGCCGCTGACAAAGCTTCTGGTGCCTAGAAAATAGCTGGGTGGCTCTGCAGCCACACTAGTCATCATCAATCGTATTTATTGAGCGCTTACTGTGTGCAGAGCACTGTACTAAGCGCTTGGGAAGTACAAGTTGGCAACATATAGAGACAGTCCCTACCCAACAGTGGGCTCACAGTCTAAAAGGAAGTCACAAGGTTTCTGCAGCATAGGGACGGGGCATGGGCCTGGGAGTCACAAGGTTTGCTGCCATTTGTCTGCTGCATGGGGTTAGGGCACAGGCCTGGGAGTCATCATCATCATCAATCGTATTGATTGAGCGCTTACTGTGTGCAGAGCACTGTACTAAGCGCTGGGGATGTACAAGTTGGCAACGTATAGAGACAGTCCCTACCCAACAGTGGGCTCACAGTCTAAAATGTAGTCACAAGGTTTCTGCTGCACAGGGACGGGGCATGGGCCTGGGAGTCACAAGGTTTGCTGCCATTTGTCTGCTGCATGGGGTTAAGGCACGGGCCTGGGAGTCATCATCATCAATAGTATTTATTGAGCGCTTACTGTGTGCAGAGCACTGTACTAAGCACTTGGGAAGTACAAGTTGGCAACATATAGAGACAGTCCTTACCCAACAGTGGGCTCACAGTCTAAAAGGTAGTCACAAGGTTTCTGCTGCATAGGGACGGGGCATGGGCCTGGGAGTCACAAGGTTTGCTGCCATTTGTCTGCTGCTTGGGGTTGGGGCACGGGCCTGGGAGTCATCATCATCAATCGTATTTATTGAGCGCTTACTGTGTGCAGAGCACTGTACTAAGCGCTTGGGAAGTACAAGTTGGCAACATACAGAGACAGTCCTTACCCAACAGTGGGCTCACGGTCTAAAAGGTAGTCACAAGGTTTCTGCTGCATAGGATCGGGGCATGGGCCTGGGAGTCACAAGGTTTGCTGCCATTTGTCTGCTGCTTGGGGTTGGGGCACGGGCCTGGGAGTCATCATCATCAATCGTATTTATTGACCGCTTACTGTGTGCAGAGCACTGTACTAAGCACTTGGGAAGTACAAGTTGGCAACATTTAGAGACAGTCCCTACCCAACAGTGGGCTCACAGTCTAAAATGTAGTCACAAGGTTTCTGCTGCATAGGGACGGGGCATGGGCCTGGGAGTCACAAGGTTTGCTGCCATTTGTCTGCTGCTTGGGGTTGGGGCACGGGCCTGGGAGTCATCATCATCAATCGTATTTATTGAGCGCTTACTGTGTGCAGAGCACTGTACTAAGCGCTGGGGATGTACAAGTTGGCAACATATACAGACAGTCCTTACCCAACAGTGGGCTCACAGTCTAAAAGGTAGTCACAAGGTTTCTGCTGCATAGGGACGGGGCATGGGCCTGGGAGTCACAAGGTTTGCTGCCATTTGTACGCTGCATGGGGTTAGGGCACGGGCCTGGTAGTCATCATCATCAATAGTATTTATTGAGCGCTTACTGTGTGCAGAGCACTGTACTAAGCGCTTGGGAAGTACAAGTTGGCAACATATAGAGACAGTCCTTACCCAACAGTGGGCTCACAGTCTAAAAGGTAGTCACAAGGTTTCTGCTGCATAGGATCGGGGCATGGGCCTGGGAGTCACAAGGTTTGCTGCCATTTGTCTGCTGCTTGGGGTTGGGGCACGGGCCTGGGAGTCATCATCATCAATCGTATTTATTGACCGCTTACTGTGTGCAGAGCACTGTACTAAGCGCTTGGGAAGTACAAGTTGGCAACATTTAGAGACAGTCCCTACCCAACAGTGGGCTCACAGTCTAAAATGTAGTCACAAGGTTTCTGCTGCATAGGGATGGGGCATGGGCCTGGGAGTCACAAGGTTTGCTGCCATTTGTCTGCTGCATGGGGTTGGGGCACGGGCCTGGTAGTCATCATCATTAATCGTATTTATTGAGCACTTACTGTGTGCAGAGCACTGTACCAAGTGCTTGGGAAGTACAAGTTGGCAACATATAGAGACAGTCCTTACCCAACAGTGGGCTCACAGTCTAAAAGGTAGTCACAAGGTTTCTGCTGCATAGGGACAGGGCATGGGCCTGGGAGTCACAAGGTTTGCTGTCATTTGTCTGCTGCATGGGGTTAGGGCACGGGCCTGGTAGTCATCATCATCAATAGTATTTATTGAGCGCTTACTGTGTGCAGAGCACTGTACTAAGCGCTTGGGAAGTACAAGTTGGCAACATATAGAGACAGTCCTGACCCAACAGTGGGCTCACAGTCTAAAAGGTAGTCACAAGGTTTCTGCTGCATAGGATCGGGGTAATGGGCCTGGGAGTCACAAGGTTTGCTGCCATTTGTCTGCTGCTTGGGGTTGGGGCACGGGCCTGGGAGTCATCATCATCAATCGTATTTATTGACCGCTTACTGTGTGCAGAGCACTGTACTAAGCGCTTGGGAAGTACAAGTTGGCAACATTTAGAGACAGTCCCTACCCAACAGTGGGCTCACAGTCTAAAATGTAGTCACAAGGTTTCTGCTGCATAGGGATGGGGCATGGGCCTGGGAGTCACAAGGTTTGCTGCCATTTGTCTGCTGCATGGGGTTGGGGCACGGGCCTGGTAGTCATCATCATTAATCGTATTTATTGAGCACTTACTGTGTGCAGAGCACTGTACCAAGTGCTTGGGAAGTACAAGTTGGCAACATATAGAGACAGTCCTTACCCAACAGTGGGCTCACAGTCTAAAAGGTAGTCACAAGGTTTCTGCTGCATATGGACGGGGCATGGGCCTGGTAGTCACAAGGTTTGCTGCCATTTGTCTGCTGCTTGGGGTTGGGGCACGGGCCTGGGAGTCATCATCATCAATCGTATTTATTGAGCGCTTACTGTGTGCAGAGCACTGTACTAAGCGCTGGGGATGTACAAGTTGGCAGCATTTAGAGACAGTCCCTACCCAACAGTGGGCTCACAGTCTAAAAGGTAGTCACAAGGTTTCTGCTGCATAGGGACGGGGCATGGGCCTGGGAGTCACAAGGTTTGCTGCTATTTGTCTGCTGCATTGGGTTGGGGCACGGGCCTGGGAGTCATCATCGTCAATCGTATTTATTGATCGCTTACTGTGTGCAGAGCACTGTACCAAGCGCTTGGGAAGTCGTGTGACTTTGGGCAAGTCACTTCACTTCTCTGGGCCTCAGTTAGCTCAGCTGTAAAATGGTAATTAAGACTGTGAGCCCCACGTGGGACAAGCTGGTTACCTTGTATCTTCCCCAGCGCTTAGAACAGTGCTTGGCACATAGTAAGCGCTTAGCGATTACGATCATTATCAATAAATTGACTGATTGATTGATCCTCCACTCCCCCAACTGTCCGGCTGGCTTCAGGCCTTCCTAGTCCTACTCTGAAAGTGTTAGCTGGTGGTTTGACAGCTGTGAAATTTCCCTGACAGCATTTTCAAATATTTCCCCCCCTGGTAATGGATATATTTCGCATCTACTGCTGGCATCTCCATCATTTTCTCTCAGTGCTATCGGGTTTCTTCTTCCATTGGGCTGTCAGCATAGATATGTTGCCAACTTGTACTTCCCAAGCGCTCAGTACAGTGCTCTGCACACAGTAAGCGCTCAATAAATGCGATTGATTGATTGATACTGCACAGAGATGCCTTTACCAACTTCCACGGAAGCTTCGTCGGGTGGGAAGAGACGGAAAGTGGCTCCACCTTGGATGGGGAGGGCCCCAACACGATGGAGCTTGGTTGTCGCCGGTGCCAAGTTGCCCAGCTCTGACCCGGCGGACATACCTCTATTGTACTCTCCCAAGTGCTCAGTACAGTACTCTGCACACAAAGAAGGCTTTCAATAAATACTATTCATTGATTACTGGAGCTGGGAAGGTGGCTGCATTTGGCCTCTTCTCACGATTCTGTTGTACTCGGCCAAGAAACAGTGTGGTTCAGTGGAAAGAGCCCGGGCTTTGGAGTCAGAGGTCATGGGTTCGAATCCCGGCTCTGCCACATGTCTGCTGTGTGACCTTCGGCATGTCACTTAACTTCTCTGAGCCTCAGTTCCCTCATCTGTAAAACGGGGATGAAGACTGTAAGCCCCACGTGGGACAAACTGATAATAATAATAATAATGATAGTATTTGTTAAGTGCTTACTATGTGCAAAGCACTGTTCTAAGCACTGGGGAGTTACAAGGTGATCCGGTTGTCCCACGTGGGGCTCACAGTCTTAATCCCCATTTTACAGATGAGGGAACTGAGGCACAGAGAAGTTGAGTGGCTTGCCCGAAGTCACACAGCTGACAATTGGTGGAGCCAGGATTTGAACCCATGACCTCTGACTCCAAAGCCCAGGCTCTTTCCACTGAGCCACACTGATCACCTTGTATCCCCCCAGCACTTAGAACAGTGCTTTGCACATAGTAAGCGCTTAACAAGTGCTATGATTATTATTATTATTATTATTATTATTATTACTCCCAGCTGGCTGTAGATTGCAACACAACTGCTATGGCTTCAAACAGAAGCCAGGTTTGATCTTAAGAAGCAGCTGTGGCTTAGTGGAAAGAGCATGAGCATGGGCTTGGGAGTCAGAGGTCATGGGTTCGAATCCCAGCTCCTCCACATGTCTGCTGTGTGACCTTGGGCAAGTCACTTAACTTCTCTGAGCCTCAGTTCCCTCCTCTGTAAAATGGGGATGAAGACTGTGAGCCCCACATGGGACAACCTGATCACCTTGTATCCCCCCAGTGCTTAGAACAGTGCTTTGCACATAGTAAGCGCTTAACAAATACCATCATCATTATTACTATTATTATTATTACTACTCCCCAGCTGACTGTAGGTTGCAACACAACCGCTATGGCTTCAAACAGAAGCAAGGTCTGATCTTAAGAAGCAGCTGTGGCTTAGTGGAAAGAGCATGGGCTTGGGAGTCAGAGGTCATGGATTCGAATCCCAGCTCTGCCACTTGTCAGTTGTGTGACTTTGGGCCAGTCACTTCACTTCTCTGGGCCTCAGTGACCTCATCTGTAAAATGGGGACTAAGACTGTGAGCCCCACGTGGGGCAACCAGATAACCTTGTATCTACCCCAGTGCTTAGAACAGTGCTTTGCACATAGTAAGCGCTTAACAAATACCATCATCATTATTATTATTATTATTATTATCATCTCAAAAGTCACCTAATGGACTAAGCTGGGAATTGACAGAGCAAGTTTTCTGACTTCAAGGGAACACCTGGGCATAGTAAGCGCTTAACAAATACCATCGTCATTATTATTATTATCATCTCAAAAGTCACCTAATGGACTAAGCTGGGAATTGACAGAGCAAGTTTTCTGATTTCAAGGGAACACCTGGGCAGCCCAGAGCATCTCTCCAAGACAAGGCCCAGGCACCCCTCCCTAAAAGACACCATCCGCCTACTACTATATATCTTACCGATGGATTATCTTTTTCCACTTACCACTACTGCTACTACTGTTGATATTAACGATGGTGTTTTTAAGCACTTATTCTGCGCTGAGGTAGAAACAAGATAATCAGACTGAACACAGTCCCTGCCCCCCTGAGGCTCACGGTCTCGGCGGGAGGAAGCACGGATATTGAATCCCCATTTTACAGATGAGGAAACTGAGCCACCGAGAAGTTGAGTGACTTGTCCAAGGACCCCAGCAGGCCAGTGGCAGGGTTGGGATTAGAATCCAGGTCCTCGGGCTCCCAGCCCTGATCCTCATAGTTCTTTAACCCGGAGCACCATGGCCCAATCAATCAATCAATATGATTGATTGATTGATTGATTGGGCCATGGTGCTCCGGGTTAAAGAACTATGGCCTCCTTCTCCCCATCACTAATACTAAAAACCAAGAGTCGTTTCTTCCTTGCTTTCTCCCTCCTTTGCCACTACAGCTGTACTTCCCACGGCAGGGAGGAAGGTAAGAGACATAGGGTGAAGTACTGCCTAGAGGAAACAGCCCGGGCCTGAGAATGAGAGGACATGGGTTCCAATCCTGGCTCTGCCGCTTGCCTGCAGTGTGACCTTGGGTAAGTCACTTAAGTTACCTGTGCCTCAGTATTCAACACCTGTTCTTCCTTCCTCCTCAGACTGAGACACGGATGAGGGACAGGTAGTGTGAAGCGGCGTGGCTCAATGGAAATAATAATAATTATTATGGCATTTGTTAAGCGCTTACTATGTGCAAAGCACTGTTCTAAGCGCTGGGGGGGATACAATGTGATCACGTTGTCCCACGTGGGGCTCACAGTCTTAATCCCCATTTTTACAGATGAAGGAACTGAGGCTCAGAGAAGTGAAGTGACTTGCCCAAGGTCACACAGCAGACTTGTGGCAGAGCCGGGATTCGAACCCACGACCTCTGATTCCAAAGCCCGGGCTCTTTCCACTGAGCCACGCTGCTTCTCCCGGACTTTGGAGTCAGAGGTCATGGGTTCAAATCCCGGCTCTGCCACTTGTCAGCTGTGTGACTTTGGGCAAGTCACTTCACTTCTCTGGGCCTCAGTTACCTCATCTGTAAAATAGGGATTAAGACCGTGAGCCCCCCGTGGGACAATCTGATCACTTTGTACCCTCCCCAGTGCTTAGAACAGTGCTTTGCACATAGTAAGAACTTAATAAATGCCATCATTATTATTACTGTGATAAACCTGATTATCTTGTATCTGCACCAGTGCTGAGTATAGTACTTGGCACACAGTAAGCACTTAATAAATGCCACAGGTTTATGTACCAGAAACACGATTAGCTTTTCCCAGCCCAGCTCTCTGTCCACTGGGGCTTTATCGGCGTGTCTAGGAAAATAACAAAGCACTGAAAATGCCTTTAAATCCCAGGTTCCTTCCAAGAGAGAGAGAGGTTAAAATCAATTCATTCCGTTTCGATTCCACCATTCCACGGCACACCTTCGCTGAACAAACCAAACGTGTCATTTACTAGCTCGTGTCAAGATCAACAAATTTCTTCCCTCCTAATTCCTGGGCTGAGGCAACTTTCATGAGCAACTGAAAGAAATGTTTCTATTTCTAAGTTTTCTTCCGCTTATGAACTAAAGTCATAGTTTTAGAGGAGTGTTATCAATCCTGAGAAAATAAGCAATTCTTGACAGAACCGCCCTCTGGAGATGAATCACTTAGTCCTGAATGCATCGTCTGGGATGGACAGGTTTGTGTACACCCTCCCACATTGCCACAAGCCAGTCATCAAATAAAAACAGAGGAAAGAAAACATACATCTCCTATTGCCAAAGCTACCTGCCCAAGTATTTTATTATTAATATATCATGAAAGGGTGAAAAAAAGTCATTTTCTTTTTCAAACAACCAGAAATTTGTCTCCAAATACACAGGATTCCATTTCTCCAAACTTTAAAATTATTTTTTCTTTTAAAAACAATTAGTATTAAACCTCCCTGTCACGAAGGCAAAAAAAGAGCCTTCGGTTATCATAGCAAGGAATGAACTTGGCTCTGAATGTTGTAATAAGTCTGTCGCTCTTTCCTATTCAAGGTAATGGCCTCATTATCTCCATGTCGAAAAGAACAACATGTCAGACTTTTTATTTGATAAACACAATATTCTGGGGTTTGCTTGGTACTTTTTGAAAAAGAAAACAGGAAACAATAAAATCGGTGGTACATCTACCATTAAAAGGATTGATACCAGTTGTAAAGCTGCTTTCTGTGTTACTAAGGGTTATGGTTATAACTGGGGATATTATAGTCCAGTGATGCTTGGGATACAGAGCTATAGTGTAATGAGCCTACAGAGTATAGACTCATATTTATGAATGGTAAAATAAGAAAATAAAATAAAAATGCAATCTTTCGGCATTCGCTGATGTTGAGAGTAACGCTACGTCCACGTCCATGCAGACGTCCACCACCTCCAGTTAAATATCTAGATCCAAGGGCTAAGCCTAGGAGCATGCCCTAATTCTCATTCTAGTTTGGAGCCTGGATCCATCATGTTGACTTTGAGAAATCACTTTTCTTCTCATCCTTAATTTCTCCATCAGTCAGCAGTGAATAACAATTAGCCGTGGTCTCAATTAATCAAATATTTCTGTTTTTTTAGACACTAGCACATTATCCCAATAGTCAAGCCAAAACATATACCCTTGCCCACTTGAAGCCGGATATTCCAGGTAAATTGTTGTTGGGTTTTGAGTTTGGGTGGTTTCTGTGTTTTACTTTAAATGTCTGAATAATTGAGTTCAAAGTGTACTTTTTAAGCCTGGACGACTATCTGGATAGTGTAGACCTAATCTCCAGGTTGAATGAAACGACAAAAATGTGTTTTTCACCAAGCATGCTTTCAAATCCATGAGTGTTCTTTAAGGTAAATTAATTGCACGTCTTTAGTTCATGTCCATGTTAAAATCATTTAAAAGCTACTCGATTTTGAAAATCCTTTTTTTAACGGACGTTTGAGGGCTTTTCTTCCTGGAAACAAAAGTTTTGCCAAGAGTAATGGAGACACTGAAAGGTTTAGTTGTAGCCTAACTCTCAGCTCAGAAGTTCTGAATGGATTCTGAAAGTGACCGAGTGAATTTCTCCTTCCCATCTCTCCCTAGGAGCTGGCCCATCTTCTTTCATTTTTGTGGTGGAGAGCTTCCGGCATAAACCTCTAGTTTAATCGCAATACTTATCGGTCCAGGTTCTCTCCTAGTGGGCTACCCTAAATCACCCAAGGAATATGACCACTGAAACTCTCATTAGAGTCCCCCTAAGTGCCAGGCAGACTTAAGATGCCTTATCTCTCCCCGCCCCCCATGAGCAGGGAAAAATCGAGCATGACATATTTTACTCTCCATTCTAAGATGACAGAGTAATCAATTAATCAATAGAATTTACTGAGCACTTACTGTGTGCAGAGCACTGTACTAAGCACTTGGGAAAGTACAATACAACAGAGTTGGCAGGTGTGACCCCTGCCCACAAGGAGCTTGCAGTCTGCATCGGGAGACAGGCAATAAAAATAGAGTTAGGGGAAGGTGTAGAGCATAAGAATATTTACCTAAGTACTGTGGGGCTGGCATTGCTTGGTACATAGTAAGCACTTTACAAATACCATCATTATTATTAGTAGTAGTTGTATCAAAGAGCTTAAGGGGTACACAGCCAGAGTAAGATGCTCTCCTCCAGAGAGACATTCAGGATAGGAGAGGCAGTTCTGAGGACAAATATCCATGAATCCAGACCCTCGCAGGCAAGTTATCCAAAGAAGCAAATGTCTCACAATGTATAGTATAAAGCAGGGGATCGTGAAGTTTTTTTGATTATAATACCAACTTCCCCACAGAGGAGTTAATAGTCAGTTAGCTAGAATTGATTCCTTCAAGCATCAGGGGAAGGGATCTCTATTATTTTTGCCACTAGCTGAGCAGGTAGCAGAACGAAGTGTTCTGTCAGGACAGCCAGGAAGCCAAGAGAAAACAATGCCTAATGCCTTGTCACCTAAACAGACATCCTGCTCTGATAGTCACATAAAATAAGATTCTCTGTGCAGTGTTTTGTTTATTCGGGTTACACGATGCCCATCAAATGCTCCAGGAAATTAGTTCCATTTGGTATGAGCCATGACTATTGTCCCTTTCTTACCAGTTTAGCCAACAGGGTTGGACACTTCATTAGCACTAGGATCATGGAACAAAGGGCCTGAGGCTCTTAACATGTGATTAAAATGCTGCTCCCTTTGACAGCCTGATCTTTGTGATATTGCCAACCCAGACCAACTGCCCCCTCCAAGACTTTCTTCAGGCACTTCCCATCATGATTCCCTCAAGTACAGGGAGAATGAAGGAAACTCTGTCCTCCTGTTCCAGTCAGTGACAAAAGTGCATCCTTCTGGCCCTGCTCTCGCTCGAGGGGAGAGAAAAGGAAGAACCAAATGGCTCTTCTTGAAACCAGAAACTGACCAAGACGGTTTTGTCTCCTGCGTCTGGAAGGGTAACTTAAATTTCCCCTGACATTTCAGTACGGAAACCGGGGAAGGCAGGAGAGGAGTGTTGGGGTAGGAGAGAGTCACTCTACCCATCTCCACAGTGGGTTGAAACAGCCAGTTCTTCAGTGTGACCATGTCTCTGTGGTCAACATCTTCCAACTTGGAGGATCTCAGTCCATTCACCACTAACCAGGAGCAGGAAGAAACCAGGGAATACCCCTTGGAAACTGAAGACTGTACCCAGTTAACCGCTCTCAATAAACTGTTTGGAGGAGAGTGAGACGATCATTCTTTTGGGGCTTGTTAAGTGAAATGGAGAAGTTAGTAAAATCTGACTCCTATGAATCTGCATCCAGTAAACTCCTTCATTTGAGTATGATCCCCATTATCCTCCCAACTCTGCAAGAGTCCTATTATAGACAGAACCTGGGGCTAAAACCAAGGTCTCAACTGAAGAGCCATGGGCTCCGGCTCTTGATTATCCCATACCCTTGAGAGGGAGATAGGACCATCCTGGGCATGTGGTGGCAGAGAAGAAATGAAAACTGCAGGAAACGGAGAGCCCCATTCCCCGCTTCACCAGGACCCCTCTGCTCCCATTCCTCCACCAAGTCAATAATCTCAATTGACCCCCATACCACCAAGCAGACAGTGAGTACTAGTATTAAAGGTGCAATCTGAAAGCTGTCTGGCATCCTAAATGGTGCCCTCCAAAACAGACCCCAAACTGGTAGGGGTGGGGAAAAAGGAAGGAGGACACATTTAGGATAGGGCCCTCAGGAGACCCAGAATAACGCTCAACAGAAGAGTCTTCAGAGTAAATTTCCACATTTTAGGCTTACATCTGCTTTGGCAGAAAGAAGCATTTCAGAGCATAGAGCCACAGCTTTGGTCTCTATTCTGCATTTTGGACTTTTAAAGAAACACTCAATCTAATTATAATAATGGCACTTTTAAGTACTAGGTGTCACATAGTGTGCTAAGCACTAGAGCAGATACAAGATCACCACGTAGAATACAGTCCCTATTCCACTTGGGCTCACAGTCCAAGAGGGAAGGAGACCACGTATTACATCCCCATTTTTCGGATGGGGGAACTGAGGCCCAGAGAAGCGACTTGCCCAAGGTCATACAACAGATCGGTGGCAGAGCAGGACTAGAATCCGGATCTCCTGAATACTAGTCCCATGCTCTTTCCACTAGGCCCCCTTGCTTTGCCAGGTATTTTATTCAAATATTTCAGATGAGGAAACTGTGGCACTGAGAGCTTAAGTGACTTGCCTAGGGTCACATAGCAGGCAAGCGACAAAGTCAGGATTAGAGCCTGGATCACCCAATTCCCAGATCCGGGGTCTTTCCACTGGGCCTCATTGCCTCCCTAACCAATCCATCTAGTGATTGAATTAGTAACTAGGAGAAGTCCCCTCACTCTGGCTCAGAAAGGGTGGAGTTGCGCCGACGGACAAGCTGAGGCTTAGGCATTGTAGGTATGACGTCTACAAAACCCAGGGTTTTGGTGAGGCAGGTGAAGCCCCCGAGGCAACTCCACAGATATCCAGCTAAGGGAGCGGGCGAGGGCAAGGAGATAACCAGCTGGGAAGAGGGCATTAAAAGCCGAAATGCTTTGCCACTACACTGACTCGTTCCTTAAACGGGCCCTCACTCCCTCCTTCAGAACTGCCAAACTTTTTGTGCTGGCCCCTAAAACTGGGGGGAGTTTTTTTCTTTCTTACCCCGAATGCTTCAAGTGTCCATTTAATGGCCCTCAAGAAACCTACAGGGAGCCTGAGTCCAGGCCCAAGGGAACCCCCCGCCCCACCCTGGACTACACAGAAAGGACAGCAGTCACAGCCGAAATGTGACTCTGCTCCATTCATTCAGTCATTCATTCAATCATATTGATGGAGCGCTTACTGTGTGCAGAGCACTGTACTAAGCGCTTGGAAAGTCCAATTCAGCGACAGAGAGACACAGTGGCTCGAGACCCTAACAGCGATAAGGGGAGAACCGTTAGGAAGGTGGAGGATTACGGCAGAGGACAGGACGTTCCGCGGAAAGTCGATCCGTGGAGTCTCTGTGAATGGGGAACAACTCGATGGCACTTCATTTATTTAATGGTATTGAGCCACAGAGAGAGGTATGGGGGCCAACGTTTTATTCCACTCCCAGGCTTGCCAGGACTCCTCAAGGTAATCTCAGCCCAGTCCCCACAGTGAAACAGCTGTAAGGAAGGCACTCTTTCTCTCTCTCTCTCTCTCTCTGGGATTTCTTGCCTCGCTCTGGCAACAGAGGAAGGATGTGCAATGAAACTTTACTTCTACTCACTAATCAATCCCTCCGGCAAAATTGATAGACAACGGAAAGTAGGCAGATGCTAATGATAGTTAATGAAATCCTAATTGAATAAAGGAACATGTTCTACGTCCTCTGAAAGTTCTTCACAATTCACCCTGCCTAGGGTGACTACCTCTTCATTATGCTGACTCACTTTGGCAACTCTCTGAGAGACCATATGACCAATCCTTCCCCCCAGACTATATTTTTTTTTAATTTAAATGTCTTCTTCCCTCCACACACATTATTATTTCCCTGATGGAATTTTTAACCTTAACACCCAATACTGGAACAACTGCAGATTTGAATTAATGTGTACTGCTAGTGTCTAGTAGGTATTTTATTACACCTTTCTTGACCATGTCTTTTCATCTTTACAAGTGCTCAAACTCAACTTCTTTTTGTTACGTAGTGTCTTAAGACTCAGAACAAAATCATTATTTTTGTTAGGGTTCCAAGAGCTTAAAATCCATCATACTTTCAGCGAGAAAAAAGAAAAAACAAAGTGAAACATACGGCTATGGAGTAAATTTTCTTTTCCTGAGGAGAAACAACTTGAATTGATCATTATTCTTGCTCCTGTCCTTTGACAGAAGTCCTTTACCCTTCATCATAGGCAAACAGGACCTCCAGTGACACAAATATTTTTTCAACTGTGAAAAAGTACAGTCTGGATGGGTAAAAAAAAATATTCCCTCTAAAAAGTGAAGACGAGACCTTAAACATCAGAAGGAGGCATCAAAGTTCAATTCAACACTAAACACTGCTGGCTTTTAAAATCACATGCTTAGTTTTTTTATTTCCTTTCAAGAATTACAATTCAATGAGCTTTTAAATGAGTCTCTGCCCAAGCCACAGATAAGACCTCAGCTCGAGG
The DNA here is from genome assembly GCF_015852505.1 of Tachyglossus aculeatus. Lineage (NCBI taxonomy): Eukaryota > Metazoa > Chordata > Mammalia > Monotremata > Tachyglossidae > Tachyglossus > Tachyglossus aculeatus. Next base: position 17,151,063 of record NC_052090.1, on the reverse strand, counting down.
TTATTAAAGCATAAGCCTGTTTATGAAAGTTTTGGATTTCAGCTTATTGTGAGTGGTAAGGGTAATAAAGAAGTGGGGAAAAAAATCCTAACGCCATTCGGAGGAAATGAAAATTGCCAACTGGAAGACTTATAAATTACTTGAGTGATTGTCACCCACTGAAACAGTGTCATCGTAATAAAGTTGTCCCCATCTAACGTCTTAAGGATATCTCATTTCCCATTGGATTAGGCATAGAGACGTCTGAGGTGCTTTAGAATAAAATGCTGATTTACCCCTTTACCGACAAAGGCGAAACCATTCTTTCCCGCTCCCCGGCGATGACTGATAAAGTCGCGGCTCTCGGGCCGGGCCAGTCCCCCCAAGTTAGGGCCAAAGGAGAAGAGGGTGGCCAGGTCCAGGGTTGCAGGGGAGTGGCCATGTCTAAGACCAAGGTGAGGATAGGTGAGGGGGTGTTGGGGAGTGTCACTGCTGAGGAAATCCGTTACATTCTGGGCAAAGACACATTCATCTTTGGGAAGCCATCAAAAGGCAATTCTCCTTGGACATTCTGGCAGGCAGAGGGGTGGGACAAAGCCATTAAAAGCATGACTATCCTCCCTTTCCTCCTCCTCACCACTCAGGCCAGCAAGATGAATAACTGACACATTGGCCAAGATGTTCTTAGCAGTGATTAGGCCAGTTTAAGGTCCAAGGTGTGACCTTGGCCGAGTCACTTAACCTCTCTGTGCCTCAGTGGCCTCATCTGTAAAAGGGGGATGAAGACTGGGAGCCCTACGTGGGACAACCTGATCACCTTGTAAACCTCCCCAGCGCTTAGAACAGTGCTTGCACATAGTAAGCGCTTAACAAATACCAATATTATTATAGTCGTGTTGGTTTTTTGAGCACTAAACTGGGTGCAGAGCACTGTAGACAGTGCTTTGAAAGGGTACGCATGTGGGAATAAGATACGGTCCATGTCCTTTGGAAGGCTTGGAAGTCTGGAATGTAAGGGGAATAGAAAGGTGGAGATAAAATTGAAGGCTCGTTCCACTTTACTCGTATTATTTACTATTAGTATATATATTACATTTATTGGTATTCATCCATAAAAATGTAATAACACTAATAGGATGAAACAAATATTTCCTGTATTTAAAATCTGAGGTGTGGTCTGCCCTGCACAATTATTTGGGCATCTGATTTTAAAGGACTTATCTTAAACCAAGAGTCATCTGGATTTCAGAAGAATTTGGTGTTTTCGTTTTGGCCCAGGGCATTTTCATAAAAAAAATCACATACCGTGTTCAACTGAATTGTAGTTTTGGCACAATAAATTCAGAAACCCGGTTTTTGGATAAAATCTATCCTACTGCCTGCTCTGCAGGAACCACTATAGTTGATTTTGTTTACTGAGCAGGAAATGGCAATTATTCCATTGAGTCACAAAAATTTTTTTTTGGTTTATCTCTATCTCTGCCAGAAACTCATTACCAGCACAGACTTTGTCATATGGCTACAGAAAGTCGGGAACAATCTTTCGACCTTTTAGTCGTTGTGTTGGCTCGTTTCTGGCTTGAGGAAATGTGCAATTTCACTGAGTGATGTGGACTTTTCTCTTTCAGATAAACAAATAGGATGGAGTCCCTGGGTGTTAACTGATAAGCCACCCACGAGAAAATTCAGCCTTTCAAAATACTTCCCCATTGTTTGGGGCATGCAGAGCAGGCCTGAAGCAAGAATTTGATCATCATCATCATCATCATCAATCGTATTTATTGAGCGCTTACTATGTGCAGAGCACTTTACTAAGTACTTGGGAAGTACAAATTGGCAACATACAGAGACAGTCCCTACCCAACAGTGGGCTCACAGTCTAAAAGATGTTGGCAGAGGGACGTTTTTGCCCAAGTAGTCCCTTCGCTGTGTGAAATAATGGGGAGGGAGGCAGGAGAAGGTGAGGAGGACGCCGTCATCGTCATCATCGTTACTTAGGGACCCCTTCCTCATCCTTGGGCTTGCAGGGTGGTTCCAGATGTTTAACGCGTTACGGAGCAGTGAAAGTTGGGGGCAGTGGAAGTTGCCACGATGCTGGGAGGGACAACAGCGGGAGCGGGCTGGGCCTTCACTAATAAAAATCATTGTGGTATTTGTTGAGTGCTTACTGTGTTCCAGGTAAGAGGTAAAAGAAGCCCACCTCTATTATTTCCACTCCCTCAGACGTTTCTCACTGGGTTGTGTCAGATCAGTCTGCCCTGACAGGCTGACTGCAGTCTTATCCATCTTCACGCACATCACCTCATCTCTCAGGCAGTAGACAGCAGTGCTGCTGCAGGATACCAGCCCCCACCACTTTCCTTCAATCAGCGACCCACCCTCCCCCTGCCCAGTAATCTACATAGGAGTGGGCGGATGCTCCGACGGACATTTTCTATTTCCTGAACTAGAATCTGTCCTTGTATCTCTGCACACATGCACTGTGCATATCTACACACGCACACATAAACAAAATATCATCATCATCATCATCAATCGTATTTATTGAGCGCTTACTATGTGCAGAGCACTGTACTAAGTGCTTGGGAAGTACAAATTGGAACATATAGAGACAGTCCCTACAGTCCCAAAATATGTAGATTGTTTTCTAGTACTTCACCTGGGAGCCGGTCTTACAATTTGACTTTCAGTAGAATCTACAAATGATGCCAATGGAACTGTTCAGAAGCCAGTAATAATAATAATAATAATAATAATAATAATGGCATTTATTAAGCGCTTACTATGTGCAAAGCACTTTTCTAAGCGCTGGGGAGGTTACAGGGTGGTCAGGTTGTCCCACGGGGGGGGCCCACAGTCTTAATCTCCATTTTACAGATGAGGTAACTGAGGCACAGAGAAGTGAAGTGACTCGCCCAAAGTCACACAGCTGACAATTGGCGGAGCTGGGATTTGAACCCTTGACCTCTGACTCCAAAGCCACGGAGCCATGCTGCTTCTCTAATGTGGCATCTGTGGGAAGTTCACTGCATATGTATATGTGAGACTCGTGTGCGTGATTGCATGTTAAAAAAGAAGTCTACATATTACTATAATCTGAAATCAAGCAGCCATACTGTTACCTAAAAGTGAATTTAGCCATATAGTATTATGAATTGATTCCTTCTTTGGGGAAAAACATATCTTGTTTTCTTCTTACAATTAGCTATAAAGCACTCAATCGTCTTTCCTCCTCCCACCTCACCTCCCTGCTCTTCTACTAAAACCCAGTGAATTTAACCATATAGTATTACAAATTGATTCCTTCTTTGGGGAAAAGAATCTTGTTTCCTTCTTACAATTAGCTATAAAGCACTCAGTCGTCTTTCCTCCTCCTACCTCACCTCCCTGCTCTTCTACTAAAAGCCAGTGAATTTAACCATACAGTATTACGAATTGAATCCTTCTTTGGGGGAAAAAAATCTCATTTTCTTCTTACAATTAGCTAAAAAAGCACTCAATCGTCTTTCCTCCTCCCACCTCACCTCCCTGCTCATCTACTAAAACCCAGTGAATTTAACCATATAGTATTACGAATTGATTCCTTCTTTGGGGAAAAGAAATCTTGTTTTCTTCTTACAATTAGCTACAAAGCGCTCGATCGTCTTTCCTCCTCCTACCTCACCTCCCTACTCTTCGATTAAAACCCAGTCCGTGTGCTTTGCTACTCTTGTGCCAACCTACTCTCTGTACCTCGATCTCATCTATCTCATGGACAAACTCTTGCCCAAATCTTCCCTTTGGACTGGAATTCCCTCCCGCTTCATATACGACAGACCACCACTCTCCCCACCCTCAAAGCCATATTAACATCATGTCTCCTCTAAGACGCCTTCCCCGGCTAAGCCCTCCTTTCCCCTACTCCCTCTCCCTTCTGCGTCACCCTCGCACTTGGGATTTGTACTCTTTAAGCACTTGATATCCAGCCCACCCTCAGCACTTATGTACAAATCCGTCACGTCTTTAATTGTCTACCTCACCCCTCTAGACTGAAAGCTCTTTGTGGGCGGGAAACGTGCCTTCCACTCTGTTGCATTGTACTCTCCCAATCGCTTAGTACAATGTTCCATCCAAAATAAGAGCTCAATTAATACCACTGATTGAAGGACTGATTTTGTAGCCAAAAGAAAAAGCAAGGGAAGTGATTTAAATGGGTAAACTTCCACACTCATAATTGCCCTACACAAAAAATACACGGCACCAACCAGATCGGATAGATCACTACAGGACTTTTATTGATTCGTTCAGTCTGAGCAAAGCGCAGTGCTCCTATCTAGGATTTCCTTGAATTTTATAAAGTCGCCAGAGTTCACAGTACAAATCCCTCAGTATAATAATTACACCCGAACTAGAAGGAATCTAAGCTGTATTCTGTTTTCCCAGTGAATTAATTACAACATATTTCCAATGGATTAATCTGGTGATCATAGGTGGGGAACGTGATGCCTGGCATTCATTTAGTAATTTAGTGCAAACTGGCACTGCTGAGACCCCAAAAAGACAGTTTAATACCTTCTGCTTGCAGATTAGCTGATTTGAATATAACCATTCTTCACTGACCCTGACAACTCACTAGGAGATTACACACCACAGTCTTTAACCCTTTCAAGGCTTCATTAAGGCAGTCTCCAGGCTTCCCCCGTACCTTGACGGTGCCCATGAACCCACCCCCAGAGTCAGTTTTACTACAGGTGGATATACCCAGTTGTCAATCCAGGCCTTGGCTCTGGACATTTCATGAGGGGAAGGTTAGTTTGGGAAGGAGATAACCAAAGCACCTCTGTTGCAAACCATCAATCTTGATAAACAGTAGTCCAAAGCTGAATTTATTTGATATGATCGCCCTGGCTGAAGAGAGTCGGAATAGTCCGCGCAAATGGAAAAAAACAGCTTATCTGAAGAAGAGTTTCAAACTGGTTCCAGTTGAGTAAACGGGTCAGATGCATCAGGAAGCAGCATGGCCTAGTGGAAAGAGCACAGCCAGGGAGTCAGAGGACCCGCGTTCGAATTCCGGCTCTGCCACTCGTTTGCTGTTTAACTTTGGGCAAGTCACTTAACTTCTCTGTGTCTCAGTTCTCCTGTTCTCCTTTCTACTGTGAGCCCCATGCAGGACAAGGACTGTGTACGCCAGTGCTTAGAACAGTGTTTGACATATAGTAAAATCTTAACCAACACCATTAAATAAAATGCATTTAGTCTCCATCTCCTTTCCTATGAATCATCAACCTCACCGTGGCCGGAGAGTTTGCATACGCCAATCATCATCATCATCATCATCATCATCAATCGTATTTATTGAGCGCTGACTGTGTGCAGAGCACTGTACTAAGCGCTTGGGAAGTACAAATTGGCAACATATAGAGACAGCCCCTACCCAACAGTGGGCTCACAGTCTAAAAGCCAATGAAGCTTAGAGCTATGCCACTGAGAGATACTCTCTTGTCAGGGTTACCCATAATGGAAAGCTCTAAGCCAAAGCGTCAGACAGAGTTTATTTCCCTGTGCGGGGCAGCGGCGGCATGGAAAAGAGTCAAAGGTGAATGATCAAGTGATCAAAGTGTTGAGCAGAGACCCAGACAACTGAGACTTAAGTTTTGACTGCAAAAAAGAAGGCAATGGTAAACCACTTCTGCGTTTTTACCATGAAAACTCTATGGATAGAGACTCCATAAAGTCGCTATGAATAGGACACGACTTCATAATAATAATGATGGCATTTCTTAAGTGCTTACTATGTGTGACACACTGTTCTAATAGCTGGGGTGGATACAAAGTGATCAGGTTGTGAACCACGGGGGGGTTCACAGTCTTCATCCTCATATTCCAGATGAGGTAACTGAGGCCCAGAGAAGTGAAGCGACTTGTCCAAAGTCACACAGCTGACAAGTGGTGGAGCTGGGATTAGAACCCATGACCTCTGACTCCCAAGCCCGGGCTCTTTCCACTGAGCCACGCTGCTTCTCTTGATGCCGTTGGAAGAGGAATTCTCAATTTAATCCCATTACCCATTCATTAGCATTCTCTGAGTATATTTTTCACCAAGCATTCTTACCCCAACGCAGGCAAAGGTAACAGTTGCTCCCGACTTTGTTAACTGAAGCACCGTGGCTCAGTGGAAAGAGCCCAGGCTCCAGCGCTTAGAACAGTGCTTTGTACATAGTATGCGCTTAATAAATGCCATCGTTATTATTATTATTATTATTGGGAGTCGGAGGTCCCGGGTTCAAATCCCACTCCGCCACCTGTCAGCTGTGCGACTTTGGGCAAGCCACTTCACTTCTCTGGGCCTCGGTTCCCTCATCTGGAAAATGGGGATTAAGACTGTGAGCTCCCCTGTGGGACAACCTGATCACCTTGTATCCTCCCCGGCGTTTAGAACAGTGCCTTGCACATAGTAAGAGTTTAACAAATGCCATCATCATTATTATTATTATTAATCTCTGGGCCTCAGTTCCCTCATCTGGAAAATTCATTCATTCATTCACTCAATCGTATTTATTGAGCGCTTACTGTGTGCACAGCACTGTACTAAGCACTTGGGAAGTACAAGTTGGCAACATACAGAGACGGTCCCTACCCAATAACGGGCTCACAGTCTAGAAGGGGGAGACAGACAACAAAACAAAACATATTAACAAAATAAAATAAATAGAATAAATATGTACAAATAAAATCAATAAATAGAGTAATAAATACGTACAAACATATATACACATATACAGGTGCTGTGGGGAGGGGAAGGAGGTAAGGTGGGGGGGATGGGGAGGGGGATGAAGACTGGGAGCCCCCCGTGGGACAACCTGATCACCTTGTAACCTCCCCGGCGCTTAGAACAGTGCTTTGCACATAGTAAGCGCTTAATAAATGCCATTTTTTAAAAAAAACCAAATGCCCACATGAGAGGTGGGCACCCTGGGGATGGGGAATGCCAATCTCTAGAGCATTCAAGCAATAACTAAGAGCAGCCACTTGGAAGCGGAAAAACCCCCGGGGGAGAATCCCCTTTTTTCCAAGTGCGAGAGACAGACTACCTGCAGAGCCCAGCCCACACATCAGCTATTTTGCAATCAATCAATCAATCAATCGTATTTATTGAGCGCTTACTATGTGCAGAGCACTGTACTAAGCGCTTGGGAAGTACAAATTGGCAACACATAGAGTCAGTCCCTACCCAACAGTGGGCTCACAGTCTAAAAATCCTACTGCACCTAGAAATGTTGCACACAGTAAGCGCTCAGTAAATACAATTGAATGAATGAATGAATGAAATGCTGATTGGCTATCGGAAACTCACGGCGTTACGGTTCTTGTTGCCAAACACTATAAAAATCACATCAAGAGCCAGCAAAAACCTATTAGTAACCATTGGCACCTGCCCTCCGAAGATCAGCTGCTCTAAGGGGCTGAAATAGTCCATTGGTAAAATGGTTTGTCTTTGTCTTTGTAAAACTGTCCCAAGTAAATGCCTTTCTGAAGACCCAAAGATCGTTCCAGTCTGTGGCAAATGTGCTGCCCTGATCCACGGTCATTGAAGCTTTCGCAGCTGCTGCTTATCCATTTGATTTTAGTTTGTGAAATATCCAGATTTGGAATGTGGGCTGGTGGCAGGGATCTTCAAATGAAACTAGTAGTAGTCGTAGTAGTAGTAGCATTTACTAGTAGTATTACTACTAGTAGTAGATACTACTAGCATTTAGTGGTACTAATAGTAGTAGTAAATACTAGTAGTATTTTTTGACCACTTACTAAGTGCTTGGGAAGTAGGAAACAAGCAAAATCCCCTGCCCAAAAAGAACTCACACTCTAAGGAGGAAACGGGCATAAAATAATCAACAAACAGTCTCATCAAAATACATAATGTAATATACAATTACAGAACTATACATACATTCATTCATTCATTCAATCGTATTTATTGAGCACTTACTGTGTGCAGAGCACTGTTCTAAGCGCTTGGGAAGTCCAGGTTGGCACAATATAGAGACGGTCCCTACCCAACAACGGGCTCACAGTCTAGAAGATGGGCTCCCAATCTAGAAGACTAGTCTAGCACAAACATAGGTGCTGAGGATAAGTATAAGAGATTACGTAAGTGCCAAAAATGGCCAGGGCATCTATATGACCTGGGAAGCTGGAAATTAACCAGAGAAGACAAGTTAGAAGAGATGGGCTTTCAAGAGAGCTTTGTCCGATGGATTTGGGGGTGAGGATGGTGGGGGGTAGTTTCAAGCTGGGAGCACAGACTGAGAGATGGGATGGAGGCAGGAGAATGAAGAGTGAGGTACATTTAGACGTTCGGCTTGAGGGGAGAGAAGAGAGCAGGCTGGAGAAAAGTGGGTGAAGAGAGTAGATTAAGGTGGGGGGAGTGGATGGAGAGCTTGAAGCCGACAGCGAGGAGTTTCTGCTTGACGCAGAAGGGCGCAGGGAGGCAATGGAGTCTATCAAGGAGCACATAGGTGAGCCCCTGTTTTGGGGAAACGTTTTTCTCAAGTGCCAATGTTGAGGAGCTGAACAGTACAGAGATTTGTGTCGCTGTAGCACAAACAGAAGAAGGTCCAGGACTCTCAAGCCCTTTGCTCTGGTGATGCCTGAAATTCTAGACAGAGCTTATAAACCTACAGATGGACCTGATGCTGTTTCCTCAGAACGTTCACTTTCTCTTTCTTTCACCTGCAGTCTCTCATAAGAGAGAAGGTCCTCATCAAGAGACAAAAACCACAAGATGAATTTCATTTTAAAGAGCAATTCCCTAATAATAATAATAATAATAATGGCATTTATTAAGCGCTTACTATGTGCAAAGCATGTCTTGCTTAGAGAAAGTGCAACTTGAAAGATAGAGAGTGCGGTCTTAGAACTGAAAAAACAACAAAAAAAGCCCACTGTAAAGTCATTTTGGGAATGTCAAAGGCAGAATCCCCTTGTAATGCAGAGCACAATGAGGGGAGAGTTCACTGCTCCCACAACAAAGCCAAGATCAGGAAGGGGTTTTAAAGTCAGACAATAGCCTGCTGCTGGAATGTATCGACTTAATGAGCAGAACAGAAATGATGCTCACCAGGAGGCACAGGGAAACTTTCAGAACTGAATCATAGCCTGGGAAGAGTGATAAGAACCAGAAAGTTTCAAAAGGACTAAGATTTAATAAAGATGAACGGTGCGTGGAGGGCGCCTTCAATCTGAGGGTTAATTAACGGTCATGGTGTTTCCAGCGAGGTCGTAATTTCAATTCTGTTCTTCCAGGAGAGTGAAAAGGCACTCTGAAAGGCAAATTACCTCCAGGAAGATCCCGGGCCCCGCTTTCACCCTGTTCTCAAACGTAACTCACCCCCGTTACTGCAGGTGACTTCCACTCTGCCGGAAGGCTGGGACCGCTACCTTACACTGACTCCTTCCTTAGTTCTTTTTTCTCTCCAGCTCCTGACCCCACCGTACTTACCGATAGCGAGGTCAGGTGCTTATCACTTTGCTTTTTTAAGAGGCAGTAGAGAGATTATCCCACAACTCTGTCACGTATCAGTCATCACCCGGGCACTGAAGTGCAGGGAATGAGGATGAACAAATCACTTAAGTCAATCCATCCTGGGTGTAGTTTTCCTTAAGAAAATGGGTAGGAGAGGTAACAGCAGTTGGACCAGGCAACCAACAGTCCCCAGCATGGACTGTCCACTGCCCTAGGTGCCAAGGGAGTTTCAGAGGAAGAACAGATACCTTTTTTAACTCCTCCCAAGGCAACCCGCTAGCTGTACCTTGATCTCAATTCTCCCATCCCCATCCCTTCACTCACAACGTTTCCCCCGGCTTGGAATTCCCTCTCCACCACACATCAGAAAGACCACAGCTCTCCCCACATTCAAATCCTTTCTAAAACCCAATTCCTCCAACCGGCTTTCCCTGATTAATTTCCCAGAACACCATGCCATATCAACCCTTCAGCTTACTCCAGCACTTACGAGCTTATTTACCCCCATCCTCTGCACTTCTGAACATACATCTGCTAAAATGTATTTTTATCCTCTCTAGTTGCAAACATTTTTGTGTTTTTCTCCCCGATTCGAGCTTGGTTGTAGTACCTATTAAGCTTTTACTCTGTGCAGAGCACGGGACTGAGTGCCGGAAGAGAATACAAAGGTAGGAATTAGACATGGTCCTAAGAACTTCTTGGGGATAGGAAACGTGTTCCTTCATTATTCTGTACTTCCCAAGCACCTAGTACAGTGGACCATACCAAGCGAGTGCTCAGAAAAAGGTCCTGCTACTAAAACTACTGAAGATATCTACAAACTGAATGAGGGAGAATGACTAAATATCAATACACACTAGGAAAAAGGACACATTAAACAAGTGACAGAAACCACAAGACTTATAGGGCAGGTGAAAAATATAAGCGATGAACTATTTGTTGTCCAAAAAATTCCATATACTGAAGGTTTATAGTAGTGATGAGCCATTTCTGTGGTAATCTCGGAGAGTTTCCAGGAAGTGTGATTTGTAGTAGCTCCTTTAAGGAGACAAGGGACATGGAATGGCCGTTCCAAGGAAGGGAACTAAATATAAATGCTTGGTAGTTGGGGTTTGAGGAGGAAGGGAACAGTTCAGACTTGAGAGTGTTTAAGTTGGGTACAAAGAGAGATAAGTCTTACAAATATAGAGGGGGAAGTCTAATGGACTGGCTAGAAGGTGGGGATTGTGTGTTTACCTACTATTGATTGACTGCTTGGGTGAAGGGTGAAGAACATTTGCAGAAAAAGAAGGTCGTTTTAGGAACTCATTACTGTTCATTTTATTCTGCTGCCTTGCCAGAGTAGATGTAGTTACGGTATTTAAGGAGCACATGAGTTCAGTGCACTTGGGAAAGCACAACTGATACACAAGACACATTTCCTAACAAGGAACTTAAATTCCAAGAGGGGGAACAGACAGAAATTATTTATAAGACCTGCAATCAGAATAGATTGAACGTTCAAATGCAGGCATTTGTATAATTGCAGATGTTAAGTATATATAAATAAGTGCCTAAGTATAAGAGATGGATAATGGTCTGCTATGAATTCATGGATGATTCAAAGATGCCTCCTGTTTTCCCTCACATCTCTAATCTTTGCATCTGCTCCTGCAGATTACAGCAACGGAGGGCAATCAACGAGACTCTCAGTTAACTCTGTGCAATCGGCCCTAGGCCTTGAGGAGAAAACAAGCTTGATGGCCAAGCTCAAAGTAAGGCAGATTTCTGGCCCCTCAGACCAAGAATTTGCGGAAAGAGTGAAGCAAAGGGGTGCACGAACTACTGTTTCCGGATAATCAAGACCCCCCAATAATCTACTTTTTCCAATCAATCAGTGGCATTTATGGAGCGCTTGCTTAGGGGACTGTGAGCCCGTTGTTGGGGAGGGACCATCTCTGTAAGTTGCCGGCTTGTACTTGCCAAGCGCCTAGTACAGTGCTCTGCACACAGTAAGCTCTCAATAAATACGATCGAATGAATACACGGCTTGGGAGAGTACCATACAACAGCGTTGGTTAGATATGTTCCCAGCTCACACAGAGCTTACGGTTTAGATAAGGAGGCAGACATTTAAATAAGTAAGTTACAGATATGTACATAAGTGCTGCGGATCTGGGGGTGAGGTACAAATCCCAAGTGCAAGGGTGGCACGGAAGGGAGAGGGAGAAGGGAAAATGAGGGCTTTAATCAGGGAAGGCCTCATAGAGGAGATGTGATTTTAATAAGACTTTGAAGATGGGGAGACTGAGACCTTTTCAATGGTCCAGACTCCTGAAGGTTATGTCTCCGTGACGGAGCAGTCTTGATGCAAATCAGGAGAGCCATCTGGTGTTTTAGCAAGAACTGGGTAATTAGCAAATGCAAGGTCTTCTGTATTTGTGAGTGATTCCCGTCGAGTATTTTGGATTCACTGAGATACAGAGATTGAATCGGTGCAAATTCATTTCTGCGCTACACCTGGGAAAGTGTTCAGAAACAGATAACAACAGCGAAGGCAGATGACTGAGCTCTTAACTGGGTCGGATTAAAGCTAAAACAGTAACGGACCTTTGCGTTTAGGTAAACCAACATGGGCTCTGTCTAATCATCCAAACTACCGTAGAATCTGAACACCCAAACAAGTGTACAGGAAGCACAACCACTCTGAGTCTAACAGAGCCACAGATATCTGGTTGAGGCCCTCTCTGTATCCCTCATAGGTATACCCTTAAAAGCACACTGGCAGCCAATGCAGATTTAAGCTAAGAAGGAACGGGTTCAGTTTGGCTCACATTTTTAAAATTAACAAATGAGAAGGAGGTGGGGGGGCTGAGGGGGCAAGGAGAATGACAATTTCTTCCCCTGAACAAAGAATCGCTGAAAGCTGAGTAGGAGGATTAGTGACAACAATATGATGTCTTTCAACTTGCGCAAAATTGGTATTGGCAAACCCAGGAGAAGAGTTGAAATAAGATAAATTGGGTCTATCAAGATCTGACAAATCACTGAGTATTTGCTAATGAGCAAAGTCATTTTCCTTTCACTTTTTCTTATTTTTGAAATCACAAAATACTTCCAGAAAACTCCAAGTCTATTTTTTTCTTATAAAAATAACCCTGTAGATTGCTCCTACAGTGGCAGGGTATCTGACATTCATAAGAAGCTCACACTCTAAAATAAGCAGCAGCTGCTTCTCATGCTTGATCCTGGAAAAGTTTTACAGAACTTTCTTCTTGATGAGTTTCAGTGCAGGAAAGATGGGGGGGTGCTACAGTATCCTACTAACCGAGAGTTTTTAAGAAATCAAGTACACCAAAGTATGGTGGACAGCACTGAGGCCAAGCTACGAATGTGCGGACTTGAATACCTTCCTCAATCAACATTACATTTACAAAAAAATAATGGTATTTAAGCGCTTACTATGTGCCAGGCACTGTCCTAAGGCAGATACAAGATAATCGGGTTGGACACAGTCCCTGTCCCACATCGGGCTCACAGTCTTGATCCCCATTTAACCGACGAAGAAACTGAGGCCCAGAGAAGTGAAGTGACTTCCCAAGGTCACACAGCAGACAGAGGCAGAGTGGGGATTAGAACGCATGACCTTCTGAATCCCAGGCCAGTGCTCTCTCCGCTGTGCCATACTGCTTCCACTAGGCCATTCGCTCTGGATTAAAACAGAATAGGCAGAGTTATCAACAAAAGTATTACAAGTGGACAGCAGAAGAGTGGAAAAGCTCATCAGAGAGGTTAAGCAACTTGCCCAGGATCACAGAACAGGGACCACATGAACCATATGAGAAGCAGCGTGGCTCAGTGGAAAGAGCATAGGCTTTGGAGTCAGAAGTCATGGGTTCGAATCCTGCTCCACCACATATATATATATATATATATATATATATATATATATATATATGATGGCATTTGTTAAGCACTTACTATGTGCAAAGCACTGTTCTAAGCCCTGGGGAGGACACAAGGTGATCAGGTTGTCCCACCGGGGGCTCACAGTCTTAATCCGCATTTTACAGATGAGGTAACTGAGGCTCAGAGAAGTTAAGCGACTTGCCCAAAGTCACACAACTGACAAGCAGTGGATCCGGGATTTGAACCCATGATCTCTGACTCCCAAGCCCATGCTCTTTCCACTGAGCCACGCTGCTTCTCTATGTCTGCTGTGTGACCTCGGGCAAGTCACTTAACTTCTCTGAGCCTCAGTTCCCTCATCTGTAAAATGGGGATGAAGACTGTGAGCCCCACATGGGACAACCTGATCACCTTCTAAACCCCCCCAGCGCTTAGAACAGTGCTTTGCACATAGTAAGCGCTTAACAAATGCCATCATTATTATCATTATTTACAACTACCACAAATCCATGCCAAGACTGAGGAGGAAGTGTCAAATCCTCTCACCTTTATTCTCAGTCCCTCATCCAGGTACGAGGCCCAACTGATTCAAAGTAATATAGTGTTAGGGAGGTATGTTTTGTGGAAAGAGGCAACACTGCTCAGGGCCTACCACCTTAGGTGGGATTTGAACCCGAGACAAAGCTTTCCTCCCACTTAACCGTGATACCACACAGAGCTGACCGGATCTGCCTCTCAATATCAGTTCCTGAGTGGGTCACCACCACCACCACCCACGCCCATATGACCTTAGGGCCAAGGGATAGGACTCTAAGGGCTAAACAGCGTTTCCCAAACCAAAATTTGTATACACAATGATGTTGGAACACCTGGGCAGCACTGCCACTTCACTCCCCTCCCACTAAAACCCGGCCCACGTACTTCGCTCTTCTAATACCAATTCACTGCCTCACCTGGCCGTCCAACCCCTGCTTACATCCACCTTCCTGCCTGGAAGTCATTCTCCCTACATATCCCACAGACCGGCGTTCTCCCTATCTTCAAAGCCCTACTGAAATTATACTTCCTCCAGGAAGCCTTTCTGGACTAAACTCCCATCCCTCTACCGACTTTCCCTCCCTACTGACTCTCTCATGCACTTAATCCCACCCCCAAAGCACTGAGTTACTCCCCTTAATCCCCAACCCCACAGCATTTATGTATGTATCCTTATACTCGGGCGCTTCAGAAGCCTTCCCCTACCACTAATTGATTTTAATTCCTGTCTTCTCCTTTAGGCATTAATCAATCAATCAATCAATCGTATTTATTGAGCGCTTACTATGTGCAGAGCACTGTACTAAGCGCTTGGGAAGTACAAATTGGCATCACATAGAGACAGTCCCTACCCAACAGTGGGCTCACAGTCTAAAAGGGGGAGACAGAGAACAGAACCAAACATACCAACAAAATAAAATAAAATAAGTAGGATAGAAATGTACAAGTAAAATAAATAAATAAATAAATAAATAGAGTAATAAATATGTACAACCATATATACATATATACAGGTGCTGTGGGGAAGGGAAGGAGGTAAGACGGGGGGATGGAGAGGGGGACGAGGCGGAGAGGAAAGAAGGGGCTCAGTCTGGGAAGGCCTCCTGGAGGAGGTGAGCTCTCAGCAGGGCTCCATTTCATTAAGCTCCTTGAGAGCAGGGATTGCGTCTATCAACTGTATCGTACCTGTATTGTACGGTCCCAAGAGCTCAGTACAGTGCTCTGCATACAGTAAGCATTCAAATGCTACCGGTTGATCAGTCTGACAGCGATTGCTCATTTTAGAAAGGTCGCTAGTAAGATAGCCCTTCTGACTCTGGCCTTTCGGCTTGCCTCCCTTCCTTCCTCTTCAATGCTGTCATCTCATTTTAAATGGTCCCAGATCCAGTTAATAAGCTAGATAATGGTCCTGGGAGCAAAGGGTGAGTTTTCCTTCCTCCCCAGCTCTGCTTTTCATCCTCATTATCTCCCAATCTCTCCAACTCCTCTTCTCTGCCAGCCAGGAAGCTTTAGAAATTTGTAAGAAAAAAAAAGGCAGAAAAAATTGTCATCCTCTACATATGAAACGCATAATACTGAGTACTTGTCCATACCGTTTTAATCTGCCATTCCATATGAATGATCACACCAGAGTTTCTGACTTTTAAAGAACAGTACTAAAGTCAGGGACCATATCTTTATTTAAGTAACCTTCCAACAGCAACCTCTCTATTTTCCATGGGTAATGGAGAACAGAGATAATTTGGTAACTGAAATCCAGATAATCCACAAACTTCATTTTAGCCAAGCCAAAACCTCCATAAAACCTTTACCCAGTTTGCTTTGGCACTTCTAGGAACTCAACTCTTGACTAAAAGACAGTTGACTGCATTTTTCTTTAAGCATGTTGTCTCTACTACTGAGCTCTGTGGGAGGGACTTGGTAAATATTCATTGAGAAGAACAGTAAGGCTTTCTGCTGAAGGATTCATGGAAAAAAACTCCAGAACTTCAGTTAACTGGGGAGATAAACACACCCTATGTGCTCTATAGATGAAAACAGATCCTCAGGAGAGTGACACCTAAGCTAGGAACATATAAGTGGATAGAGGAGATAAATTTTCCACCTTTTTCAGGCCTTGAAAATTCAGCTAACGACAAAGCAAATGAGGCACAGATGGAATTAGAAATTGTAAAATTAACCTTTCAAATAGGAGTGAAGGAAAAGGATTTTTTTTCACATAAGCATCCTCCTTTGAAGGACAGAAGTTGTGTCATAAGGAAGGTTTTTCAATGTGTTTTTTTTTTCTTCTGTCTGTTCTTTAACTAAAGTTGTGCATGTGCTCAGAGAAGTTCCAGGTATTGAATACCTCTGAGCTCACTCAGTTAGTGGGAGAGCAGGTGTTGAGCTTTTCGAGCATTATTCACAGTCATTAAAATATCACTAGAAAATTTCTGGACGGCAGGGCGATGGCCGTTAGTGATGCCTGTCTGATCAAAATGACAGGCATCCGTGGCGGCTGTCACAGCCAGGCGCCGGGCCACCGGGCCACCGGGCCCCAGCCTGTCTCGGGAGCTGGCTTCGGAGTCAAAGTCAAGTTGATGGAAGGAAAACAATTATTATTTTGGTATGAGGTGAGGCGAGTAGGCTGTCCTACCCCCACCTGAGACCCCGGAGAGGTCCCAACACCTCCCATCCACGGTAGTTTCTGCTCACACATGAAGGACCCAAGTTCCCCAAGCAAGTTCAGGAATTGCCCGCATGAAGTGTTCGCAAAAGGAAATTTTAGAAAACTGACTTATGGGCAAGATTCTCAAGTCACCCAGAACGATCATTTTACTTAGCTACTCATAAGATAGATTCTTGACTGTGGATACGCTGTTTTACAAGAAGTTAGTTTATCTCCAATAATAAGGGTGGTATTTGTTAAGCGCACACTGTGTGCCAAGCACTGTTCAAAGCACTGGGGGGGAATACAAGGTGATCAAGGTTGTCCCACATGGGGCTCACAGTCTTCATCCCCATTTTATAGATGAGGGAACTGAGGCCCAGAGAAGTTGTGACTTGCCCAAGGTCACACAGCCTAACAAGTGGCAGAGCTCAAATTCAAACCCATGACCTCTGACTCCCAAGCCTGTGCTCTTTCCACTGAGCCACGCTGACTTTTACTGTACTGCACCTAAGAATAAACAAGGTTTGAGGAGGTATGGGTATTTTTTTAAGCATATATAAATTATCTGTTGGACACAATAATAATATTTGTTAAATGCTTTTTACGTGCTAGGTACTGAACTAAGTGCCGGCTTATATACAAGATAATCAGGTCAGACACAGACTCTGTCTCATACAAGGCTTATGATCTAAGCGAGAGAGAGAGCGGTTATTTAATCACCTATTTACGGATGAGGAATCCAAGGCCCAGAGAGGTTAAATGACTTCCGCAAGGTCACACGACAGGCCGGTGGCAGAGCGAGATTAGAACCCAGGACCCCTGGATCCCAGGCCAGTTCTCCTTCCACTAGCCGTGCTTTACTTTAGAAGCATATTTACTTCACTCTACTTTGGAAGCATATTTATTTGAAACGTCTCTGGAGTCAGCAGGATTTTTACTTTCAAAAATCGAGACAGGAACATCAAATGTACTTAAGCTGGTATATCCTCTGTCTGAGTCAGTTGCTTTTCTTCTGGAAAATAGTAGGTGTGAAAATTAACTATTGATATACAGTGCTTCAGTACAATATGGAAAGTTGTGTCAAACTGCTTCGGATCTGTGAACTTCAAATGTACTTAAGCTAGTATATCCTCTGTCTGAGTCGGTTGCTTTTCTTCAGTAAAATAGTAGGTGTGAAAATAAACTATTGATATATAGTGCTTCAGTACAACATGGAAAGTTCTGTCAAATTGCTTCGTACCTGTGAACTTTAAATGTACTTAAGCTAGTATATCCTCTGTCTGAGTCGGTTGCTTTTCTTCAGGAAAATAGTAGGTGTGAAAATAAACTATTGACATGCAGTGCTTCAGTACAATATGGAAAGTTGTGTCAAATTGCTTCGTATCGGTGAACTTCAAATGTACTTAAGCTAGTATATCCTCTGTCTGAGTCGGTTGCTTTTCTTCAGGAAAATAGTAGGTGTGAAAATAAACTATTGACATGCAGTGCTTCAGTACAATATGGAAAGTTGTGTCAAATTGCTCCGTATCGGTGAACTTCAAATGTACTTAAGCTAGTATATCCTCTGTCTGAGTCGGTTGCTTTTCTTTAGGAAAATAGTAGGTGTGAAAATAAACTATTGATATACAGTGCTTCAGTACAATATGGAAAGTTGTGTCAAATTACTTTGTCTCAGCACAATGCTTGGCACATAGTAAGCGCTATCATTGTTATTATATACTTAACTTTCTACACCGCATGTTAAAGGAAAGTTGCACTGCAGTAATCATAGAAGAGCTACCAAAAGTCATCGTTGTAAAGCGTGTTGAAAGACGCAGCTGAAAAGTGCTCTTCTGAGTCCACCCTCTCCGATGCCCAAGGTTTCAGTGGCAGGTCCCATCCCCTCCAGGAATTCCGGGGACTCCAGAGAGAGGCACGCGTCACCCACTTGAGATGTGAAGACGAGTCAGAGGAACTCCTTGGGCACTCCAATGGCCTGCACCCAATAGCCAGCATACCCGAGCTCCTGTCCAGAAGTGGTTTGAAAGGTGGGCTAAAGCACCGAGTTGAAAGGACCACCAATTTCAGGTCCCATTCAACCCCCCCGAGAGGCACCGACCCCCATTCCTCGAGCCGCCGGAGCAAAGCTGGGTTGTGATAGACCTCAGAAAAATTGCCGCCCACTCTCGCTCTGGGGCTGGCTTGTTTAAGAGCACAGGCCTGGGAGTTGGGAGACCTACCACTTGGCTTCCATGGGGCCTTGAACAAATCACTCAACTGCTCTGTGCCTCTGTTTTCTCATCTGCTAAACTTCTTGTGCACAAGGAAAGTAATAATAATAATAATAATAATACTTGTTAAGCGCTTACTATCATCATCATCATCAATCGTATTTATTGAGCGCTTACTATGTGCAGAGCACTGTACTAAGTGCTTGGAAAGTACAAATTGGCAACATACAGAGACAGTCCCTACCCAACAGTGGGCACACAGTCTAAAAGGGGGAGACAGAGAACAAAACCAAACATACTAACAAAATAAAATAAATAGAATAGATATGTACAAATAAAATAAATAAATAAATAGAGTAAAAAATATGTACAAACATATATACATATATACAATGTGCCAATATACATATATACAATACTATGTGCCAAGCACTGTTCTACGCACTGGGGTAGATACACGGTACTCAGGTTGGACACAGTCCCTGCCCCACACATTAGGGCTCACACTCTTAACCCCATTTTACAGATGAGGTAACTGAGGCCCAGAGATTCATTCATTCATTCAGTCGTATTTATTGAGCGCTTACTGTGAGCAGAGCCCTGTACTAAGCGCTTGGGAAGTACAAGTTGGCAACATACAGAGCTGGTCCCTACCCAACAGTGGGCTCACAGTCTAGAAGGGGGAGACAGAGAACAAAACCAAACATATTAACAAAATAAAATAAGTAGAATAAATATGTACAAGTAAAATAAATAAATAGATGTGAAGTGACTTGCCCAAGGTAACACAGCAGACATGGGGCAGGGCCGGAATTGGAACCCATGACCTTCTGACTCTATCCACTATGCCACGCTGTCTACCAAGTCTGTTGTATAATATTCTCCCAAGCGCTTAGTACAGTGCTCTATATGCAGTGAGCACTCAATGAATACCACTGACTGATTGATTGATTGATTGATTGACTGAATGGAGATTAAACACCTGTTCCCCTTCCCTCGGACCATGAGGCCTACGTTAGACGTGGACTGGACTACGTCCGACCTGATTATTTTGAGTGCTTAATTTATACCACAATTATTATTATAAGATGGACTCCCTATGTTCCACCCGATTATTTTGCATACTTAACAAATGCTACAATGCATGGCTCAGTGGAAAGAGCACTTGCTTTGGAGTCAGAGGTCATGGGTTCAAATCCCAGCTCCTCCACGTGTCTGCTGTGTGATATTGGGCAAGTCACTTAACTTCTCTGAGCCTCAGTTATCTCAGCTGTAAAACGGGGATTAAGACTGTGAGCCCCACGTGGGACAAACTGATCACCTTGGATCCCCCCCAGCACTTAGAACAGCGCATTGCACATAGTAAGTGCTTAACAAATGCCAACATTATTATTATTACAATTATTATTATTATTACAAGGTGGAGCTCCCAAAAGGGCCTGCTCTTTGAACAAATCCCCACTCTCCCAATGGATAGTGCTACGAAATTATGGCTTGACCGGCACCACCTAAAGCCTAGCTCTCATTCATTCATTCAATCGTATTTATTGAGCGCTCACTGTGTGCAGAGCACTGAACTAAGCGCTTGGAAAGAACAATTCGGCAACGAATAGAGACAATCCCTACCCAATAATGGGCTCACAGTCCAGAAAGGGGGAGACAGACAACAGAACAAAATATTTTCAGGTGGAGAAGTCGAGGCCCAGGAAGTCACATAGTTGGAAAAAGGAACTGGACTAGAACCTATTTTTCTGATTCCTTAACCATAGGATGAGCCAGCCTCAGGAGGAGACCTTAAAAACTTGGCTCTGAAGTAAAGCTGTCATCATTCAACACTCCAACCGAGTGGTAATTGCTGAGCCGAACACAGAGAAAACACCCAAGTCAATGGACTTTCAATCTAGATGCACTGGAGTCTGCTAGTTTAGACTCTGAATTTCTGAATTTTCCGGCAGCTCGCTGTGGGCGGGGAATGTGTCTGTTTGTTGTTGTACTGCACTCTCCCAAGCGCTTAGTACAGTGCTTTGCACACAGCAAGTGCTCAATAAATACAATTGAATGAATGAATGAATTTGTGACCAACTTCCAACTCCCACCTTTCTTAGCTGGCAAAGAAGGTGTTTCCCTCCATTCCCCTATTTGGGAATTCAGGGTTCTCTGAGAGGTTTGAGAGAGTGGAGTTGTGATTCCTTCTGATTTATGATTCAGGGATGCCCTCTACCTGCTCTCCAGAAGAGGATGCTCTCAATGACTCAATGCATAGGTGAGAATTGCTGTTTGCTCTAAATGATCGACTAAGAACAAAAAGAACCCTAATAATAATCATTATGGCATTTTTAAGCGCTTACTAAGTGCCAAGCACTGTAATAAAACTGCCTTGGACAAATAGAATAAAGGAGGCTTGGGTTATTCCTATTACAGAGGGAACAAGAAACAGCTGTTGCAGAGTTCTTGCCGCAGAATAAAGCAGGGAAAGAGTCTGTGAGGCATGTATGGAGCATTTGGAGATTCATGCTAACGTTGACGTGTTTCATTAGCTGGCTTGCAAGGGAAGAGAATCCAGAACGGCTCTGTTCCTGATTTACTTGTACTTGTATTTCCCAAGTGCTTAGTACAGTGCTCTGCACACAGTAAGCGCTCAATAAATATGATTGATTGATTGATTTCTAGGAGTGGCACTGATTTCAGTGTCCTTATAGCTTCTGACCTTACTGCCTTGCAGAGAGTCCTGAAATGACCTCAATAAGACTGTGAGCCCACTGTTGGGTAGGGACTGTCTCTATATGTTGCCAATTTGTACTTCCCAAGCGCTTAGTACAGTGCTCTGCACATAGTAAGCGCTCAATAAATACGATTGATGATGATGATGATGAATAAGGTCAACTCGTAGGCTAACTGGACCGATTTGTCCTTCCGTAAGCAGTAGCGAGAAATGGTCCCAGCCATCAAGAATTAGCATTGCTCCTTTTTCCTCCTTTTTCCACCTTTCTTCCCGTGGTGAGATCAGTGTCGCCCAATTTCTTCCGGACAGGGGCAAAGCTAACCCTTGAACTGAGGCTTGCGGCCCCACTATACCACTTTCTCCCATACCCTCTGACCCTTCTATTCCCAGATTTGAGCGGACCAGTTGGCTTTCAAACATTTTCCGTGCTGTCGGCATGTCATGCCCTGAATGTTGGGCTTGCATACGGATGAATCGATTATTTTTGCGCTTAGCATTGAGGCCTTTGACGTAAATATGCAAATATAGACGAAATATGCAAATCAGCTTAATCCTCAGATTTATCACGGCAAAATAATGGTCACCTCACTTTCCTAGCCTCCCTTAAGTCATACAGCTGGCCCTCACAGAGTGCCCTGGAGGTCAACGATACCGGTCTCTAGAATACCTAGAGAGGGTACCCCGTCCAGAGAATAACCATCTCCCTTTAGTGAATATCATTTCCGTTTCCCACAGGCACAACAGAAACAGCATTTCGTTGGCAACTGGGAACAAATATCAAAGAGAGGCAGCTTAACTCAGAGCAGATCTTCAAAACCACCCTCTACTTCTACGTATTGGAGAAATGCATCCTCTAACTGCAGCAGCGCAAACGTTTGTAATGGTAAACATGTGGATGAGATGGTCTGGCAGCTGTTCTGTGTCCCGGCATGAGGAGGCCCATACGTTTCCCTCCAACATTCATTTCTCCAGGGATCGGGAGTAACGTGGGGTCTTCGGGCCGAGCTTCTTATAAGCGAGAGCCCAAGGCGGTGAGATGGTAATTTCTTAAGAGGACGCAAACCCAACCGATACCGTCCTGGGATGGAAAATGACTTTGACCATAGACAAAAGCTTAAATAAGATGGGACCTTCAGGGTACACTGAGACTGCTGAAAAACAAAATCTACTCAACTGAATAAAGAAAGAGTTTCCGAGCCCGGGGCCGGAGGAAAGAGGGTACAGGGCACTCTCTGACATGACCAGTAAAGCGGCAAGCAGCTCTAGGAGTCAGATGACCCGGGTTCTAATCCCAGCTCCACCACTCGCCTGTGTGACCTTAGGCAAATCACTTACCTTCTCTGGACTTCAGTTTCCTCATCTGTAAAATGGGAGTTAAATAGCTATTCTCCCTCCCCATGAGACTGAGACCCACTGTGTCCGATCTGATTATTTGCATCTACTCCAGTTCTTAACTCAGTGCACAGCACACAGCAAGTGTTTTAAAAAATACTCAGATTATTATTATTTCATCGGGCAAAATCAAGCTAATTAAGGACACAGCATCAGTTTTCAAGGTACGAGTAATATGCCGTTCCTTCTTTCCTTTAATGCACTTGTTTTTATGGATGGAATTTGAGGTTTATGCAGTGCAGGTAGATGTTTATGTACTTTCAGGCTACAAATATGGAGAGCAGCGTGGAACCAGAAAAAAAATCCATGTGGGGAGGTTAGGAAAAGGCATCTTCTCCCCTTCAGAGCAGGACTGAACTAGGGAGGAGAGGGAGACATGAACGCAGGCACTCACAAAAATCAAAGTACTTGTGGATCTCTTTGAAGGAAGAGCATTTCTTGAGTGCCCACTCGGTGCTTGGGAAGAACAGAATAATGACATGACACATTCGCTATCCACAAAGAGTTTACACTCAAATGGATCCTGAATTGTTTCATTTGTTTTGTCGCATTTCTCTGTGTCCAGGGATCTGCAAAATCCCACAAGTGAAGCCAGAAGCCATGATATTATATGTATATATGTTTGTACATATTTGTTACTCTATTTATTTATTTATTTATTTTACTTGTACATATCTATTCTATTTATTTTATTTTGTTAGTATGTTTGGTTTTGTTCTCTGTCTCCCCCTTTTAGACTGTGAGCCCACTGTTGGGTAGGGACTGTCTCTATATGTTGCCAACTTGTACTTCCCAAGCACTTAGTACAGTGCTCAGCACACAGTAAGCGCTCAATAAATACGATTGATGATGATGATATTAACCCTAACAGAAACACCTGGTAAACATCTGGTATTTACCTGAGTTCATGGCTTAGTAGAAAGAGCACGGGCACAGGAGTCAGAGGCCTTAGGGTCTAACCCCAGCTCCATTACCTTCCCGCTGGGTGACTTTGGGCAAGTCATTTAATTTCTCTATGCCTCAGTTTTCTCATCTGCCAAATGGGGGATTCAATACTTGCTTTCCCTCCTACTTAGACTGTGCTTAGGCCCCATGTGGGGCCTGATTATCTTGTATCTCCCCTAGTGCTTAATACAGTGTTGCACATAGAGTATGGGCTTAACATATATCACAGTTATTATTATATTCTCATTCCCACCCTGTAGTAATTCTCTTCCTGTTTAAAAAAAATTATTCCCTTTTCTTTTGGGGTGCACACACACACACAAATAGCCAGACACAAATTCATCATTTTCTCATCTGCCAAATGGGGGATTCAATACTTGATTTCCCTCCTACTTAGACTGTGCTTAGGCCCCATGTGGGGCCTGATTATCTTGTATCTCCCCCAGTGCTTAATACAGTGTTGCACATAGAGTACGGGCTTAACAAATATCACAGTTATTATTATATTCTCATTCTCACCCTGAAGTAATTCTCTTCCTGTTTAAAAAAATGATTCCCTTTTCTTTTGGGGCGCACACACACACACAAATACCCAGACACAAATTCACCATACACCCCATGCATCCTCTAGTAACCATTACTAATTATTTTGACTAGTCTGTAAATATTTTTGTGTCCACCACTCCTGTTAGTGTGTAGGCTCCTGGTGGGCAGGAAACATGTCATGACTTTGTACTTGCCAAGCACTTTGTAAGTGCATTGCAACCAGTAGGTGTTCAATAAAGATCGATGCTACTATTCATTCATTCAGGCAATCGTATTTATTGAGAGCTTACTGTGTGCAGAGCACTGTACTAAGTGCTTGGGAGGTGCACGTCGGCGACATATAGAGATGGTCCCTCCCCAACAACGGGCTCACAGTCTAGAAGGGGGAGGCGGACAACACAACAAAACATGTGGACAGGTGTCAAGTCATCAGAATAAATAGAAATAAAGCTAGATGCACATCGTTAACAAAATAAATAGAATAGTAAATATGTACAAGTAAAATAGAGTAATAAATCTGTACAAACATATATACAGGTGCTGTGGGGAGGGGAAGGAGGTAGGGTGGGGGGGATGGGGAGGGGGCGAGGAAAAAGGGGGCTCAGTGTGGGAAGGCCTCCTGGAGGAGGTGAGCTCTCAGTAGGGATTTGAAGGGAGGAAGAGAGCTAGCTTGGCGGATGTGCAGAAGGAAGGAATTCTGGGCCAGGGGGAGGACGTGGGCTGGGGGTCGACGTCGGGACAGGCGAGAACGAGGTATGGTGAGGAGGATAGCGGCAGAGGAGTGGAGGGTGCGGGCTGGGCTGGAGAAGAAGAGAAGGGAGGTGAGGTAGGAGGGGGCGAAGTGATGGACAGCCTTGAAGCCGAGAGTGAGGAGCTTTTGCTTGACTTACTACTACTGACCATGGGAAAAATCAGCCCTTAACTTGTTGTGATTGGTTTAATCTAAACTTTGCTCTGTTAGAGAAAATTCAGCTTCCATGTTCTGGCTAAATGTGCATGGAGGTCCTCAAATCCAGTCAATATTTCCCCTTTAAGCTGGTGGTGTATCAAAGGAATCTGCCACCAACCTGCTCATGTCACATAAAAAACTGGAAACACTAGGCTTCCTCCCGCAGAGGAGCACTAGCTATGGGCTTTCTTGGCACGAAAGAGGTAGGGCTACCCCAAAGTCTGCCCCACGGCCCAACCCTTGCTTGTCTTGTCTTCTGCTGTCGAGTCGTCTCTGACCCATAGCGACGCAGTGGACGCATCTCTCCCAGAACGCCCCACCTCCGTCTGCAATCGTTCTGGTCGGGTATCCATGCGGCTTTCTTGGTAAAAATATGGGAAGTGGTTTACCATTGGTTCCTTCCACACAATAAACTTCAGCCTCTGCTCTCGACTCTGTCCTGTGCCGCTGCTGCCCAGCATGGGGGAGTTTTGACTTGGAGCAGATTGCCTGCCACTCGCTAGCCACTGCCCAAGCTAGGAATGGACTGGATAGGCCTCTGCTTGACTCTCCCTCCCATAATCGAGACCGGTAGAGGACTGGAAACTCTCCGGGTGTGACCTCACTTAAACATACCTTAAAACACGGAATGCCCTCCCTCCACACATCCACCAAGCTAGCTCTCTTCCTCCCTTCAAAGGCCTCTTGAGAGGTGAACTCCTCCAGGAGGCCTTCCCAGATTGAGCTCCCTTTTTCCCCTCCTCCTCCCCACCCCCCCGCCCTACCTCCTTCCCCTCCACACAGCACTTGCATATATTTGTACAGATTTATTACTCTATTTTGCTTGCACCTATTTACTATTTTTGTTACTGATGTGCATATAGCTTTAATTCTAGTTCTAATGATTTTGACACCTGTCTACTTGTTTTGCTTTGTTGTCTGTCTCCCCCTTTTAGACTGTGAACCTGTTGTTGGGTAGGGACCATCTCTATATGTTGCCTACTTGTACTTCCCAAGCGCTTAGTACAGTGCTGGGCACACAGTAAGCGCTCAATAAATACGACTGAATGAAAGAATGAATGAATGACCCTGAGAGGCAACCCTGGCTAGCTTGGGTCAGTTCTAGCCAGGGCCAGGGACCGCAATAATGGAATACGAAGTCTCTGTTCTCCGAGTCACCTCACATCCTCGAAGGGAAGGATTGCAGTCACAATTTGAAAATCTAATCCCTTCATTGTGAGGAATTTCCAGTGCAGTGGACGTGATCTGAATTTATTGTCCGGGAAAGTAAATTGCTAGAAATCTAGCTTTCTCCAAGCACCACCCGAGAGGCTGCAATTTGCTTCTGAGCTCGTACAAGACAACTGGACTATCTATACTCCCTCATTTTGGCATTTCAGTTAAGTGGGAAGGGTTTTCATCAATACCAGCTCACGACTGACTCACTTCATTGAGTGAGTGGTATGAGGCAATTGCCATTTTTGAACAGGTATGTGTGTGTGCCTTGGTTTGATCACAGAGGGGTGAAATTCCATCACAATCTGATTTTTAACAACATTTTTGAGTCCCATTAATGCTAAAGAACTGGCTGTTGACAAGGATAACACTGAGGTTGATGTCAGAACCACAAGGGCCAATTTTCTCTTTCTAGTGAAATAAAGCTGGCTACCTTTAATCAATCAATCGTATTTATTGAGCGCTTACTGTGTGCACAGCACTGTACTAAGCGCTTGGAAAGTACAAGTTGGCAACATATAGAGACAGTCCCTACCCAACAGTGGGCTCACAGTCTAGAAGTCCTTGGACCAAGAAACAGAATTTTAAACTTTCCCATCAACCAGGGGGCTAAAATATTTTCAGAGAAATATTTATGATCACTGGAAGGTTTAATTAGAGTTCAGACCAACTCGGATTTCATTCAAATTAAAATTTCAAATCAGAGTTAAAAGGAGGAAATGTCAAAACGTGAGACAAACGAAGTGAAAGTGTCTTGGGAAATTTAAAGTTCTGTATCAATTCAAAGTAAGAGTAGTGGTAATGAAAAGATGAGCAACAAATCCTTCAAAGATCAAATAATAATCAAGCACTAACAAGAATATTTCAATGACAGAATCGGAGATTCAGCTTTAAGCCTTAACAAAAATCTACTGATGAAGAAACCTCACTGGGGCTGAAAATCCTGAAGTGCAAAAAGCAAAAATCAAAAAGCACAAACCTCTCAGAGTTACCATGGAGACCGCCAGGACAGGGGCCTCGGGATTCTGAAATCAGAACATTGCAGCTTTCAGTGGGCAAAAGCCATAACAATAATAATAATAATAATAATAATAATAATAATAATGTTGGTATTTGTTAAGCACTTACTATGTGCAAAGCACTGCTCTAAGCACTGGGGGGAACACAAGGAGATGAGGTTGCCCCATGTGGAGCTCACAGTCTTAATCCCCGTTTTACAGATGAGGGAACGGAGGCACAGAGAAGTGCAGCAGACATGTGGGGGAGGCGGGATTCGAACCCATGACCGCTGATTCCCAAGCCCGCGCTCTTACCACTGAGCCACGCTGCTTCTCTGGTCACATGGTCACATTGAGGGTCAGTAAAGTTCATTTGGATTCAAATCTACTCTATTTCTCTCTGACTGGACCGTAGGTCGGAAGTCAGATTTTGTTATCAAGGACGCAAACGGAAACTCCTTCCATCAGCTTTAAAATATTCAGTCAGCTCTCGCCTTTCTACCTCATCTTGTTGATCTCCTACCCCGACCCAATCCCTGTACTCTGCTCCTCTAACACGAACCTACTCTGAGTGAGCTCATTCTCGTCTATCCCACTTTTACATCCTCTCGGGCCTGGAGATCCCTCCCCCGTCGTACCCAACAGTTCCCCACGCTCCCCATTTCCAAAACCTTCCCGAAGATCTTGCTCAATAAATACGATTGATGATGATGATGATCTCCTCTAAGAGGTCTCCCCAGACTAAATCCGTGTTTCCCCTATCTGCCCTCCCCTCTGCATCGACTATGCCCTTGGCTGTGACCCACCGAAGTACTCTGATACTCACCCCAGCCCCACAGCACTGACGAAAATATCCTTATATTCGACATTTTCCCCCGCCCCTCGTTTATTTTAATGTCTTTCTCCCGCTGTAGACCGTAAGTGCCTTCTGGACAGGGATCACATCTACCGCATCCATTGTATTCTACTTTCCCCCAAGCACTTAGTACAGTGCTCTGTACAGGGTAAGCACTCAATAAATACCACTGATTGATTGATTATAGCAACAGTCTCATTGCTGACGTCCATGCCTCCTGTCTCTCCTCATTCCAGTCCATACTTCATTCTCCTGCCCAGATCATTTTTCTACAAAGCCATCCAGTCCAGGTTTCCCCACTGGGCTCACAGTCTAGAAGGAGGAGTCTTCTCTGGACCTATGTGTCATTTATTTATTTAGATTAATGTCTGTCTCCCCCTCTAGACTGTAAGCTCGTTCTAGGCAGGCAACCTGTACCACAGGTCACACATTTATAATGACATACAAATAAAACCTCATTATAACAAGGATGACTCAGAGTAAAAACCTCGTATAGAACGTAGAAACAAAGGCATCGCCAAATCAGTTGTCTACCAGGAGACATAATGTTTGGGGGGATGTAGATGACGTGAGCGGTTTGGGGAATTTTACGGCCCCTCATTATAACGAGATTTCGCATTCATTCATCCAGTTGTCTTTAGTGAGCGCTTACTGTGTGCAGAGCACTATACTAAGCGCTTGGAAAGGACGATTCGGCAACAACTAGAGACGTGTTGGCATTCCCAGTAAAGAAAACCAGAACTACATCTTGAAGAAGTAGCTGTATGTCCCTTCCCTTTCTTAGAATAATAATATTCTACTATAATATTGTATGATAATATTATCCCCTTCGAGACCATGAGCCCGCTGTTGGGTAGGGACTGTCTCTATATGTTGCCAACTTGGACTTCCCAAGCGCTTAGTACAATGCTCTGCACACAGTAAGCGCTCAATAAATATGATTGATTGAATGAATGAATAAGGATTGTGGTATTTGTTAAGCGCTTACTATGTGCCAAACCCAGTACTAAGCGCTGGGGTAGGTAGAAGATGATCAGGTCAAAAACATCCCTCCCCGCCAGACGAAGGGGTACAGAGACCAGGTGCTGAATCCCCATTTTACAGATGAGGAAACTAAGGTACAGAGAAGTGAAGTGACTTGCCCAAGTCATACAGCAGCTAAGCGGTGAAGCTGGGATTAGGACCCAGGTCCTCTGTTTCCCAGGTTCAGGCTCTTTCCCCTAGGCCACGCTGCTTCAGTAGACCAATGAAGGGACAAATAATCTTTAATAATAACAATAATAATGGCATTTATTAAGCATTTACTATGTGCAAAGCACTGTTCTAAGCACTGGGGAGGCTACAGAGTGATCAGGTTGTCCCAAGAGGGGCTCACGGTCAATCCCCATTTTACAGATGAGGTAACTGAGGCCCAGAGAAGCGAAGTGACTTGCCCAAAGTCACACAGCCGACAATTGGCGGAGCGGGATTTGAACCCATGACCACCGACTCCAAAGCCCATGCTCTTTCCACCGAGCCTCGACGCTTCTCTTTCCGCTCACACCCTCCTGCCCCACACACAACCCGGTCTGTGAAGTCTTTTAGACTGTGAGCCCACTGTTGGGTAGGGACTGTCTCTATATGTTGCCAACTTATACTTCCCAAGCGCTTAGTACATTGCTCTGCACACAGTAAGTGCTCAATAAATACGATTGATTGATTGAAGTTTGATTATATTACAATTACTAAGTACTACTATTCTTGGCTTTCCCAATTGGTTCTGAACTTGACGGGTACAAAAAGTAAAGCTTGGCAGTAGAGCTCTGATTCCTTTCACCGCTATCAGTAATCATGTACCTTCATCTGACACATCTCCATTTCTCACACACGACGGGGTCTGCTGTGGGTGAAGACTCGATTGTTGTTCTGTTCCATCAAAATTGAAACAGAAAGCCTCTTTTTCCAAATTCCGGCTACAGAATGTTGATGCCCCTCGAGGTCTCCTTCATTAATAGAAAATCTCGCTCGATCCTCCGGCATAAAGTTAATGTCCGCGATGCAAATGATGCTCCTCCTCTGGATGCCGTCCCTTCGCTAATGTAAGCTGTGGCTTCAGCGGGTTGTAATTTCACCACTCAGACTGAGAGCTCTGACCTACATCTTTTGGGTCCATTTATGTAATTGATTCAGCAAGTTGGGGAAATCTAAATGGCAAACTTCTCTGGACAAACCCTGGACAAACAGCTAAGGGTGGAATGGGCCCCGTTACCCCGGTGTGAGCTAGAGAAGAAAGCACAGATGAAGTGGACCAAGTGGTCCATTTAGACCATTAACTTGATTTCAACCATGAAATTATTCACTCCCTCACTCCCTTTTGCCTGTGGCCCGGGGACGGGAGAGAAGGCAGAGGAATAAAAATCAGGGAGCCGAGACGTACCGGTTTGACTTTCCCCCTCCCAGATCCCGGGATTGGCCAAGTTCTACCTGAACCGGGAGGGTGTAGATTAGCACAGCTTTGCCAAAGGCCAAATCCAGTGGTCCAAACGGGCACCGGCACGGCCCTGGTCCCGAGGAGATTATTACAGAGTCAGGTCCTCGTCGGTCCTCCTTGGAAGATTGGGTTCCGGTTTGGTGACTCGGTGTTCAAGCAGTTCATTCCATTCATTAATCCCCGGAGCCGTTGTTAGAAATTGTAGCTCAAGTTTCCATTTCCTGCGATGGTCGCAGACAAACTAAAGGGACTTCTGCCTTCTGGTGGTTTTTTTTTCATACTATGCTGTCATGATGTCGAATGAATTTTTAATTTTGGACAGTAGATCTAATGCAATGTAATTCCCCGCTGTAGTTGAAGTCGAAATACTCCACTTCTATGGATAGTCTCAAATTTCACCTTCATTCACCGGAAAGACTCATTTGGACTGAAACATTACTCTAATCCACCCCAGTGCAACTCAGTTATTAGGAAAACAAGATCACGAGAATTGAAGGACTGAGGAAAAATAATCATTTGGCTGCAGAAGCTCAATTCTGCTCCAACCGCACACGTCCCACAGAGTTACCCAAGCTCGTATTATCTTTGCAGCCCATCTTTAATACTAAAATGCAACTTTCCCAAAGCGAAAATGTTACGCTTGGTAAATCACTGCTTTCCCAAATCACCTGCTATTCGGTCAGCCTCAGATTTACAAGAAAGTGTACTGATTGCTCCACCCCACCCTGATTTCACTCCACGTCAGCCATGGCCACCCTGCCTCATTCCTTCTTCTTCCTTCCCCTCTAAAGCCCCATCAGAGCTGAGCTCCTGAAACGACCCTGTTAAGGTCGTGGGGGAGCCTCTTCTCCCACAACAAATCCTGATTTAAACACATCAGGGAAACCCTGTTGCTTGCCCAGAAACACAGAGCAGTTTAGTGATAGTGCTGGGATAAGATTCAGCTATCTGGGCACTTGGAGATTAAACCCAGCTCTTTTCATCACTTTCTGGCACCGTCACCATACTTTGTGGATCCTATGTTGGTGTACGCCTTAATTATATCCTCCTCCCCAATCAGTGTGTTGATTTTACACCGAGGGCATAATAAACATTCCTCTTCTTGGACAAATTGCTCATTCTTAGTACTAGTACTGGTACTTTTTATGGCTAACGGCAACGGCTAAAAAGTGATATCATTCCTTGCCCATTACCCTTAAGCCCAGTGCACAAAACCAAGGTTTTTCGTAGGTCTAGTTTCATTTTCCAGCCCCATTTTCAATTTTATTTCTAAGACTTTAAGTTCTTCGACTTCCATCTGTTTTCACCGAAGAGGCCATTTTTCGGACCTCGGATCATCTGTGAGAATAAAAAAGTCGGGGTTTGTTCTGTCTTGAGAGATAAAAATCCGCCTAGATATGCTTTCTTTGGAATGAACGGCTTCTAGTTGCATTCGCATTATTATTCTAGTGCTTCTGCTTAAACTCCCTCCATCAAACACACATCTGTAGTGCCTCTTACAGACCCCTCAGTAGCAATGATAACGCGATGACCGTGGCCACTCAGTAAATCTCCTGGCTGATTCTCAGACATACATCCCTATCTGCAGGTCAACAAACCCTAACACCAATCACGCACGCAAGCATTTCTATGTGCGTGTTTGTCTATGTGTGCGCGCGCGTGCACGCTCTGTCTTAATCAATGAAATCAATCAAATGTATTGTGCACTTACTGCGCGCAGAGCACCGTACTAAGTGCTTGAAAGAGTACAATTTAACAGAGGCAGAAGACACGCCAGCCCCACCTCTTTCCCACGCTCTCTTTTTCTACTGCCCTCAAAGAGGAGAGGTGGTCTGATGAATCTAAGCTACGTGGGGTCGCTCTCCTTGAGCGAAGACTTCAGGAAGATCAAACAGATGGCAAGCTCCTCGAGGGTAGGGATCAGGTCCACCCACTTAACTGCATTATACTTCACCGAGCATTCGATACGGCAGTTCTACACCCGATAAGCCCTCATGAATTACCACTGGTTGATTGTAGGCTCAGTGACGGAGCAAGGCCCTGCAGGGAACCAAGGCATTAGCGCTCTATGAATATATATTTACCCTCAGCTTAAAAGGCAGTGACCTCGGGCAAGTCATTTAACTTCTCTGTGCTTCCGTTACCGCGTCTGGAAAATGGCGATTAAGATTGCGAGCCCCAAATGGGACAGAAATTGGGCCCAACCCAATTTGCTTATCACCCTGGTGCTCAGTACGGTGCCTGGCATGAAGTAAGCTCCTAACAAGTACCCAATTATTATCATCGTTGTCAGTCCTTTTAGCCACACTGGCAGATATAGATAGGGTCTCACCATCAGTAGTGTCATCTTCAGAAAACAAAGCCCAGATATATATTAATGGACAAAGTGGGCAGATAGGGTCTCACCATCAGTAGTGTCATCTTCAGAAAACAAAGCCCAGATATATATTAATGGACAAAGTAGGTAGATAGGGTCTCACCATCAGCAGTGTCCTCTTCAGAAAACAAAGCCCAGATAGATATTAATGGACAGAGCGGATCATTCAATCACATTGAGGTCTTACACCGTGGTTCGTTTGACAGATAATTAGCAACTCTCTATGAAGTGCTGACCCAATTCATTCATTCATCCAATCGTATTTATTGAGTGCTTACTGTGTGCAGAGCACTGGACGAAGCGCTTGGGAAGTACAAGTTGGCGCCATATAGAGACGGTCCCAACCCAACAACGGGCTCACAGTCTAGAAGGGGGAGGCAGACAACAAACCAAAACACGTGGACAGGTGTCAAGTCGTTAGAATAAATAGAATAAAAGCTAAATGCACATCATTAACAAAATAAATGGAATAGTAAATATGTTCAGGTAAAATAGATAGAGAAATAAATCTGTACAAACATATATACAGGTGCTATGGGGAGGGGAAGGAGGTAGGGCCGGGGGGATGGGGAGGAGGAGGGGAAAAAGGGGGCTCAGTCTGGGAAGGCTTCCTGGAGGAGGTGAGTTCTCAGTAGGGCTTTGAAGGGAGGAAGAGAGCGGAGGGAGGGCATTCCGGGCCAATCTAATTACTTGTGTGTGTCTGTGTGTCTGTGTGTGTCTGTGTGTGTGTCTGTGTGTGTGTCTGTGTGTGTCTGTGTGTGTATTTACTACCTGGTGAGACATTTCCAGGTAACGTAGCTTAGAAGTGACTGTTTTCAGACAACAGCGGTTAGCTAGAAACGATCCTATTAAAACTTTTGTTTCCATGGGTAAGAAGCACAGGACATGAAACTCGGTCTTGCGTACACATTAGACATGCAAATGGCACGGGCAGCTCTCTGAATCCCTCAAACGACCCTAGCAGTCTGAAAAAAATGGTGTGCGAGGGTTTCATGGGGAAACGGCAGCACGCCTACAAATGACTAGGCAGTGTTTGGAACAGAGTAAATGCTTTAATGCTAGTATCGCATTATTATCACTAGTGCCATTAAAAATGGAGAGACCTCTGTTTCAAGGGAGAAAAGGAAGAAAATAATCCATCACTAAGTCCTGTCAGTCCCACCTTCACAACGTGGCTAAAATCTGCCCTTTCCTCTCCATCCAAACTGCTCCCACATGAATCCGACTACTCGCCCCATCCTGCCGGGACTACAGCACCAACCTCCTCGCTGATCCAGCTTGTACTTCCTGCTGCCAACTTGTACTTCCCAAGCGCTTAGTCCAGGGCTCTGCGCACAGTAAGGGCTCAATAAATACGATTAAATGAATGAATGAATGACTGGCTAGCCTCCTGCCTCTCCCCACTCCAGTCCGTACTTCACTCTGCTACCCAGATCATTTTTCTACAGAGTCGCTCGGGCCATGTCACCCCCAACTCCCCGCCCTCCTCCAAATACTCCAGTGGTTGCCCATCCATCGCCGCATCATACAAAGACTCCTCACCATGGCTTTAAAGCAGTCCACCACCTTGCCCCCTCCTTCCTCACCTCCATCTCACCTATCTCCCCTCTGACCCCTAGCCCACGTCCGGCCTCTGGCCTGGGACGCCCTCCCTCCTCAGATCCGACAGACAATCACTCTTCCCCCTTTCAAAGCCTCACTGAGGGCGCGTTCTCCTCCAAGAGGCCTTCTCACACTAAGCCCCACTTTTAATAATAATAATAATAATGGCATTTGTTAAGCACTCACTATGTGCAAAGCACTATTCAAAGCACTGGGGGGGGTACAAGGTGATCAGGTTGTCCCACGTGGGGCTCACAGTCTTAATCCCCGTTTTCCAGATGAGGGAACTGAGGCTCAGAGAAGTTAAGTGCCTTGCCCAAGGTCACACAGCAGACATGTGGCGGAGCCGGGATTCGAACCCATGACCTCTGACTCCAAAGCCCGGGCTCTTTCCTCTGAGCCACGCCTCCTCTCCCACTCCCTTTCGCATCTAACTTGCTCCCTTGGCTTCCCCCCCCACTTCCAGCCCCACGGTACTTATATATGAGAAGCAGCGTGGCTCGGTGGAAAGAGCCCGGGCTTTGGAGTCAGAGGTCATGGGTTTGAATCCTGGCTCCACCACTTGTCAGCTGTGTGACTCTGGGCAAGTCACTTCACTTCTCTGGGCCTCAGTTGCCTCATCTGGAAAATGGGGATTATGACTGTGAGTCCCCCAGCCTCAGTTCCCTCATCTGTAAAATGGGGATTATGACTGTGAATTCCCCGTGGGACAACCGGATCACTTTGTAACCTCCCCGGCGCTTAGAACGGCGCTCTGCACGTAGTAAGCGCATAACAAATGCCATTATCTGTAATTTAATGTATTTGTAGTCATGTCCGTCTCCCCGCCTCTAGATTGTAAGCTTGTTGTGGGCAGGAAATGTGTCTGCTTATTGCTGTGTTGTACTCTCCCAATCGCTATACAGTGCTCTGCAAACAGTAAGCGCTCAATAAATATAACTGAATAAGTGAATGAATGAATGAATGAATAATCAGTGGCCATGTTTCAGTGATCTATGCCGATTAAAACCCTAGAGAGAAGCAGTGTGGCTCAGTGGAAAGAGCCCGGGCTTTGGAGTCAGAGATCATGGGTTCAAATCCCGGCTCTGCCACCTGTCAGCTGTGCGACTTTGGGCAAGTCACTTCACTTCTCTGGGCCTCAGTTCCCTCATCTGTAAAATGGGGATTAAAACTGTAAGCCCCCCATGGGACAACCCGATAACCTTGTAACCTCTCCGGAGCTTAGAACAGTGCTTTGTACATAGTGAGTGCTTAATAAATGCTATCATCACTATTATTATAGGTCCAAGGGTGATGCTGGTTGGACTTGGATTTGCATGCAATAATAATAATAATAATAATAATAATAATAATAATTGTGGTATTTGTAAAGTCCTCACTATGTGCCAGGCACTGTACTAAGCGCTGGGGTAGGGACAAGATAATTGGGTCGGACACAGTCGAGGACTCACACTCTTCATCCCCACGTTACAGATGAGGGAGCTGAAGCCCAGAGAAATGAAATGCCTTGTTCAGCGTCACA